>NC_044400.1:78870481-79198692 GCF_006542625.1 Nomascus leucogenys
TGGGTCTGTGCTCAGGAAATTCACTGATCTTGCCACAGACTCCAGCACCCTGAAGTCGCTTACCCAATAGGTCAAAATAATTTTTTTTGAATATCCAATTATAGTGCCAGCCAACTGGTGACACCTTGTGGGCTTGGGGGCAAGAGACTTCAGAGTATCTTCTGGCACTATATGTTCTGACTTGGTGGTACTGTTTCTCCCACAGCACAGATTCACAGCCCAAGAATCAAGGGGTGAAACAAGAGGAGCCTCCTCTCACTATTACTCCTAGTGACCCACTAACAAAATGCTTGCTTTCCTTCCCTAAAATGCTGGACCGCACTGGTCTAAGGGCAAGATATGGCAATGGTTTCATTAAACTGGAAGCAGGAGCTGCCACCTGCCCACACCGGGCTCCTCGTGTCAGTAACAGGCAAAGAAGCGGCTCCTGCAGTGGCTGAGGTGACGGACCCCAATCGTGAGGAAGCCGTTACCCCACAGTGGGAGTAAGGAAGAACACGCAGGGGACCTGGAAGACCCCAAGTGCCCCTCTGTGTTCTCACACCCTCTGATTAAAGTTAATGAAAAGTCATGACCATCCAATACAGAAGCGCTACTGAAGGTCCAGACCTTTCAAGAAAGGAAGTTGGATCACCCACCAAGAAAAAACCCACGATCAACCAAGGGGTTTGCTGGGGGCAGCGGGAATATGAAAGGGGCAGTAGAAGGAAGTGGTAAATTCTACCATGAACACTGACCAGGTGTGGAGACTGAACCTGTTACAGGCTTTTCTTCCTTGTTTTGATGAGAATATCACTGTGTACATAGAAACGAATTCTTCTTCCCCCGTCTCCCAGGCCCCTACCATCTCACATAAGAAGGGCTAACAGGATTCAACCTTGTATGAGTATCTCAGAATTTAGGTTACAGGCTCTAGAAGAGAATGGATGTCACCCAAATGTTGGACAAAGGGGCTCTGTCTCCTCTGCGGGGAGCTGGGGAATTTCCCATCACCCGGGCGATGGTGAATCACGTTAGGCTCAAGCATGCGCTGCTCATCTCTACTTAGAAACTCAGTGTGGCTAAAAGAGGTATGCATGGGTGCCAAGTTGACCAAAGACAAACTGTGGTGGTTTTCTACTGTATCAGCCTAGCAAGGCTGGAATCACACTTCTCAAAATTCCCTTTCTTAGATGATTCCGGGCTAGAGTGGCCCTGAGTGAAATCTGGGAGTGATGTGGAGGGCAGAGGGGAGCAGTGGCCCCAGACTCTGCAGGTGGACGCGGGGACAGGGACTGCCGCAGCTCACGTGGGCTGCTGCTGGTCACCTGTGCCCTCAGGAGAGACGCAGGCTCCCGTCTGTCTGTCCCTCCTCTTCCCCAATCCTCATCCAGCTTTCTTCCCAGCTGCCGGCCCGACCAGACACAGCAGAAACTGCCTGTGCTTCTTCCAGGGAAGAAGTTCTCACAACTGCACACACCCTCATTCCTTCAATAAACTCTTCCCTCCGTGACATTCAAAATGGTTTGGCTTCTCCGATGAGACCATAACCCACACAGGTTTGACAAAACCATCTCAAAGTTCGTATCTAACTGAAGGCGGTACGATCCTGAACTGAGCTGACAACTCAACCCACGGCTGTTGCTCAAGGGAGGGGCAGCTGTGTTCTGGGGCCATCAACTGAGAGTCCCACAGCAGACGTGTCATTGGAGAAGCCACTGTGCACCATCACTGCTGTCTCCTCATTCCCCAGGCGTGAGTTCCTCAGTCACCTCTTCTTCTGGAGTCAGCGGCTGAGGAACAGCCCCACTGAAGGGGCCGTGACCCACCAGCTACATGCAGCTCCTCAGAATGAAAATAACCAACAGCCCCCAAAATCAAACGATCACTCTGTTTCCAGCCTTGAAAGTACACTGCAGGGGAAAGGCCAGAGACAGACGTTCCAAATGCTAGAAAATACCCTCAACAAGAAAACATACTTGTCTTTACTCACTGCCATTAAAAATAAAGGAACTCAATGAGGTTCTGAGTTATATCAAGACATTTAATTTGTTTTCTAATTAATCTACTATCTTCTTAAATAGTTGATAAATTATTGTCAAAATTGAAAAATCCATAGCCACCTTATCGGAACTATCCCTTTTCTCATCCAGAGCACAACTAAGTATTGACATTCGGCCCGGTCTGTGCCTCAACTGCTCCAGAAGCTGAGGAGACAGGCAAGCAGGAGCAGCTGGCGCCCTCAGGGGCATGCGGTCCAGCTGGCCTGGCTTCTCCACAGCCCTTCTCCACACTCAGAGAAGCATGCCAACGGGGGAATCTCCTGTAACAACCTCCTTCCAGTCATCAAGACGGATCTTGCTTTGGTGGAACAGCTGCGCTCGTAGACTGCCAAGGAGAGAAAGATCCGAAATGCAAAGTCTCTATGTGGCAGGTAACAGTATAACAACTTTGGGGAAAAGGAGAGCATTGCCCTTAGGAGACAGACAAGGCTGGAGACCACGCACAGACGATCAATGCACCAGGAGCCTCCTGAGTACAGTCAACAACCGCTCTGTCACTTTCCACTTAGCTATCTTTCTTTTTAAAAAGCAAGCTGGATTCCATAAGTTGACATACATTGAGGTATTCAACTTTCTTATGAGATGGTAGCTCCCTGCCTGACAGACACTGAAAGGAAACATACAGCCACCAATTCAAAAATGAATTCCAGAGATTCAACATCAGCATGTCATGCTTCATCTGCACTTGGAGCTGGGTACTAACCAACAGGTACTCCTGAGTGCTACCAACAGGCCACTGACTGGGGCCAGGGGAACCAGGGCTTAGGCAAAAATCGTCTAATAGAACCTGTACCCCCCAAAAAGAAAAAACCAAAAGTCTATGACTGAGATGCCTGTTTGTGTTGTACCCAATTATTTCCGGCCCGACAGCCAGCCTGGTGGAAACTGCTCTAATCGTGGCAGGATGGGTGAAGCCCAAGAGAATCGAAGACTAAGGAAGCGGGGGCTGTAGCATGCACCCAAAAAATATACCGCAAAGAGCCATTTCTCTTCCGCGTGCTGATACCTGTTGCCACAGCAATAAGCTTTCACTACCTTTGAGTCAAGGAAGACAGCAATCCGAATAGAGGCTTGTGTGTGAGGCACTCGATGTCCTTCTCAAAACCTTTCCTGTACTGACAATCTCTTTGGGTTCAACAAGTACTTGGCCCACAGTGTTTTATAATGCCCTGTTCCCCTTCCGACCCAGAAAGGGGACAGGCTCTGCAACAGTCCTGCCAATCACAAAGGCTGAGCATGGCTGGGCAGGGCTGGCCACTCACTTGATGTGATGTATTCCGGAGCTTTTCCGGGGCTCAGCGGCACAGCTTCCTCATAATAACCTTCTGGGAGGGAGGATGTTGGCAATGGTGGAGGCCCACTGTCAGGAGGCTGAGGAAGAAAGGAAAAGCAACACAGAAATTAGCATGACCATTAGAAGGAAATTCTGGATTTCCAATTAACAGGTGTGGCCAGTCTTTTCCTCTTTCCTCTGTAAAGTCTTCGGCAAAAGAGAACCTCATCCCACAGAGAGGCTTGGAAGGCCACCCCGATGTGTCTCTCTTACTTCCTGTGCACATCCATGCCCCAGCCTCGGCCACATGCCGTCCAGTCCACACCAGATCTCCAGGTTCGGCGTGTGCAGCAGTCTCACTGGAGCAATGACGACACAGAATTCCCCTTCCCCCACGCAGGACTGGGCCTGTTCAGACGCTGCCCCAGGGGTCTGAGACAGTGTCTGCACTCCCCTTTATCCCCACACACTCCACACACACCAACCCTCGCAGGCCTCAGACGCAGACTCTGGGACTCCATGGCCCTGCCACAGGCGGTGGGCTCCTGGGACACAGGCGCACCCAGCACTCATCACAGAGCGAGCTGATGAGCCACACTGGCTGAGTGCACAAGTGAGGCTTGCCCACATTCTCACCATATCCCTACTGTGTGCTAGGAAAACTTTAAAAAAGCAAATCACCTGGGAGCCACTTTCTAAAACAAAGTAGAAATTATTCTCTAGAGATGGAATCCATTCCTTATTAAAACCAATCATGTCACAATTTTTTTTTTTTTTTTTGAGTTGGAGTCTCGCTCTGTCGCCCAGGCTGGAGTGCAGTGGCGCAATCTCTGCTCACTGCAAGCTCTGCCTCCTGGGTTCATGCCATTCTCCTGCCTCAGCCTCCCAAGTAACTGGGACTACAGGTGCCCGACACCACACCCGGCTAATTTTGTATTTTTAGTACAGACAGGGTTTCACCGTGTTAGCCAGGATGGTCTCGAATGTCTGACCCCGTGATCAGCCCGCCTCGGCCTCCCAAAGTGCTGGGATTACAGGCGTGAGCCACCGCGCCTGGCCCATCACAATTTTTTAACAAACTCAGAGACCGAAACTCTCTCTGGTTGTGAAGCCGTAGCCTTAGAATATGGACGAGCTGGGGGCTCACTCCATGCCTCGGGACAATCTACATCCCACCTGGCCTTCAGGACTGTGCTCAAGTCCCCTCTTTTCTTAAATGTTCCTGATGGCTCTAATCCACCCCAGCCTCTCCCTCCTCAGACCATCTACAGGACTTGCTGGTGTGTCTCTCACTGGTCCTTCTGCCAACAGAGGCGGCTGAGTGGCAGGAAAGCCAGCATTCGCCCAGCATCTGCAATCTGCCCAGCACTGTGCTAGACACTTCCGCACTTGCCACAGGAACATCAATCAATCCATGCAGGAATCCTTCAGGGCACGTATTCTATTACCTTCTATTTTACAGATACAGAAGTTGAAGCTCAGAATCTAAATCTGCTCAAAATCAGACACTAGTAACTGCCAGCTGGAGTTTTCAAACACGTCTGCCTGCTAAAGACCTTTTCAATATTCATATTCTTTCTCTCTCCCCTTTTTCCTATGAATAGCATGCAACAATTTCCCACTAACTAGATTCTGTAAACAAGCTGGGAAGAGGTATGTTCACAAGGAATGGAACAGAGCAGAGGCCCCAAATTGAAATCTACTCAGTTACAGTTCCAAGTAGAACAAGGTTCTATTGAAAGTATGGGGCTGCTGTGTTTTTTTAACGTAAACTCTCCAGAAAGTGCGACTCCATCGCTTTCTATGTAACTCATCTCTGAAGCCAAGAAGTCCTTTGTGAATGACTAATCACCCACTGCAGATTCATCCCACTCCTTCCTCTCACCAGATGAAGAAGTGAACTCACTCCAGACCATCTGCACAATATTCCTTCAGGGACTTACAAAGAGTTACCTCCCTCCCGCCCCCAGTCCTTGTTCCCGAGGCTAAATAACTCCAATTCCTTTGCACTCCTATCAGAAGGCTGGCTTCCCAAACTGTCATCATAGTGTGGCATTAGGCTGGACCATCTCCAGGTCCTTCATATCTTCCTATAGACGCAACAGAACCTGATACACGGGGCCCGGCACCAGGCAAGGTCTGTACAGGAGTCCATATCCAAGTTAAAATCTCTGCTGGCTGCTTTTGGAAAACAGCTGCTCGATTCACTGAGTATCTTTTATTCCTGAAACGCAGGGTATTCCAACTTCCTTTTAGCATGGTCAAACTATTCATGTCCTGGAAAAGCATGACAAATAGCTGAATCAAACAAATGTTTGTGAACTAGTACAGGTCAGACTCCTTTCTCAGTGCCCCAAGGAACTTACTCTCCAAATCGATGGGGTTCTGAGCAGACACTTTCAAACCCTATTGGTGGTCATGTACTTGGCACAACCTTTTGAGTATGCCCTTAGATCCAATAATTCCACTTCTAGAAACATATGTCAAAAACCACATATGAAAAAAACCACATAAGGATATTCAATAAAAGTTTGTTTAGTAAAATCTAAAAACAATCTAAATGTTCAAGAGAAGAATGCTCAGATGTACTGCTACATCCACAGACAGACATTTAAAAGGCCAGTGCATGTGTACAGCCATTTACTTTATTAACCTCTACAAGATACTGCTGCATGAAAGAACAAAGGTGTACTATGATCCCTTTACATAAAAGGTGACTGTTTGTGCTTACGTATATACAAAGGCAGAAGGTCATTCACTAAAAGTGTTCATAGTGGTTGCCTCTTTCTATATGCAATCTGGAATGCTTGAGTTTTCTGCATAGTTGCCATTTTAAAAAATAAAACTACTTTAATTTTGAAATAATACCCCCTCAGAAAATAATACTGCTGAAGAATCACTCCACTCTCAAATACCACTTATCCTTGAAATCGGCCCCAGGGGTTTCGGACACTTCGGGCTTGTTAAAGTCAAACAGGAGAAGGGCTGAAAAGATGAGCAAACTGTCACCACCACTGCTTTTAGAGGATCAAGTCTTTCCAATCCTTTCCAATAAGAATTCACTGAGAGCACAATTAACGGAATTCTAAAAGGTACACAACAGGGAAGACAAGTTTCCAACAGAGGCATGGGAAAGCAGAGGCCAGGCAGGAAATAAGAGAGTCTGGCAAAGGTAGGAAGACGCAGGCGCACAGCCACTCACATCCAAGGCGGGCTTGCTCCTGCACCTCTGCAACCTTGCCAAGACTCCTCGTCCCCATTCCCTCACCTAAAACAAGGGCATCGCGTCAGAACAACCTTCAGTGCCCACCCCAGCTCTGAAAAACAAGGACATCACGTCAGAACAACCTTCAGTGCCCACCCCAGCTCTGAAAAACAAGGGCATCGCGTCAGAACAACCTTCAGTGCCCACCCCAGCTCTGAAAAACAAGGGCATCGCGTCAGAACAACCTTCAGTGCCCACCCCAGCTCTGAGAGTCCAATTCCAGCATTCTTATAAAGCTACAGGTCCACAGACAACAAAGCCAACTTTACCTCTTCCAAAATTCCATTGAGAGCCGACCCCATGTCCTCCCAAAGGATAAAGGACATGCGACTCTCTGGGCAGAGAGAGTCCCTCAAATGTACCACTGAATGGCAGCCCCACACACCACTGTGGAATCACTCAACTCTCCCTCACTATCAGGAGAGATCCAGTCCGTGCACACGCCCCTAACACGGCCTGCATCTGTCCCCACTGTTTCCTGGGCTGCCACTCACAAAACACAAGCTAAGGCAACAAGGGTCCTTGGGCCGGGCATGGTGGCTCATGCCTGTAATCCCAGCACTTTGGGAGACCGAGGTGGGCGGATCACAAGGTCAAGACTTCGAGACCAGCCTGGCCAACATGATGAAACCCCATCTCTACTAAGAATACAAAAATCAGCCGAGCATGGTGGTAGGTGCCTGTAATCCCAGCTACTCAGGAGGCTGAGGCAGGAGAATTGTTTACATCTGGGAGGCAGAGGTTGCAGTGAGCCAAGATCGCCACACTGCACTCCAGCCTGGGCAACAGAGCAAGACTTCGTCTCGAAAAAAAAGAAAACAAGGGTCCAAAGTCTAACCACCATGGCATCTTTAGATACTTAAAAAGAAGTATGAGAAACTACCCTCCTCAGAGAATGACTGGTCTTCACTCCTGCTGTGCCCTAGAAATAAGAAAGAACCGGCACTGTGCGAGTGACTAGGTAACTCTCAAATTCACTAAAATATTTCTCCCTCAAATTAATACTTAAGTAAAAGCTCCTGAACTTTTATTTTAGAAAATCTTATCTATCTTCAGGAATTGTAAATTTCTGCTGTAAGGTCTCCATCTTGCATTAGAGAAAACTAGTACTTACACAACAGCACAGTAATATAACCTAGGCTTGTGGGCTTACAGCACTGGCTGTAATTTTAATTCTCGTCTTTTGGAAAGGAAAGCCCATTGGTATCTGTCTTTGCTACTTTAAGGAAAAGCGAATTCTTTAAACAAAAAGAGAATTCACAGAGAATTCTCTTTCCAATAATAATAAAAACAGCCATGGTGGGAGGATTGCTTAAAGCCAGGAGCTCAAGACCAGCCTGGGCAACATGGCAAAATCCCATCTCTACAAAAAAAATACAAAAATTAGCCAGGCATGATGGTGCATGCCTATAGTCCCAGCTGCTAGGGAGGCTGAGGTGGGAGGACTGCTCGAGCCCGGGAGGTTGCGGCTACAGTGAGCCATGATCATGCACTGCGCTCCAGCCTGGGTGACAGTGAGATGCTATCTCAAATAAATAAATACTTGTTTGTAAAATGATATGTTATAAATACAGTAATAATTATTATTGTTATTACTACAGGTTGAGGATCTCTTCTCCAAAATGCTTGGGACCAGAAATGTTTCTGATTTTGATTTTGTGTGTGGGGGGGGTGGTGGATTTGGAATATTTGCATTATGTACTTACTGCCTGAGCATCCCAAATCCAAAAATCCAAAATCTAGAATGCTCCAAAATCCAAAACTTTTTTAGCGCTGACATGATGCTCAAAGGACATGTTCATTGGACCATTTCGAATTTCCAGATTCAGGATGCTCAACCTGTACTGACCACTTGCCTGCAAGGTGTCAGCCACTGTCCTGGGATGCTTGATACATATTTTCTCGCATTCAGAAAATAACACTCAGACGTCAGCCTCTTAATTGTGATTTCACAGATGAGGAAAGCGAGGCTCAAGAGATTAAAGACACTGCCCGGGGCTGGACATGCTTATCCACAGAAGTCAGCCAGAGTGGGCATGGCCTGCTGACCTGGAAGCTGCGGCACAATTGCACGGCATCTGTCACTCCTGCAGCCTCAGCACCTACCACACAGCGGGCTGAGCAGACAAGACGTAAGGAGGGAACCAACAAACCCAACAACCAAGACTGCACGGGTCCAGACCTTTTGCTCCCATATCACACAGCACAAGCAGACGTGTCATTTCTTAGGAAGACTCCCCGTCCCCGTGCCCAAGGCAGACCCAGCACCTTCACGCCTTCCACTGCCGCTTGCCTCACCTGCCTCACTCGCCTCCTGACAGGCACTCCGCCCTCTGTCTGCTGCTCCCCACCTTCTTCCCTACCCCTGCCCCATCTGTTGCTTAGTCCTTTCCAGGGAAACACCAATAAATGACAAGAGCTGATCTTAGCTGAGAAATACATACCCCTAGGATTTGGAATCCCTTTCTGACTTTAATTTTATATATACAGTGACACCTCCAGATTCTGTTTTTCTGGTAAAAGGGATTAAAATCTGTTAAGAGTAACAGCCAGGCTGGGCACGGTGGCTCACGCTTGTAATCCCAGCACTTTGGGAGGCCGAGGCGGGCGGATCACGAGGTCAGGAGATCGAGACCACAGTGAAACCCCATCTCTACTAAAAATATAAAAAATTAGCCGGGCGTGGTGGCGGGCGCCTGTAATCCCAGCTACTCGGAGAGGCTGAGGCAGGAGAATGGCGTGAACCTGGGAGGCGGAGCTTGCAGCCAGCTGAGATCACGCCACTGCACTCCAGCACTCCAGCCTGGGTGACAGAGCCAGACTCCATCTCAAAAAAAAAAAGAGTAACAGCCAAAAAATATATAATCTGAAATAAGAAAATCAGGGCTCAAGTTCCATTTCTATCACATATTGGTGAAACCCTTTCCTAACCGATGCGAGTATTTCAGCAGCACCCTACGGCATTCGTGCCATAATCTAAACTTCCTGTGCTGCTCACTGCTCATCTGCGGGAAGGAATCCATGCTGCTGAGGGAAACTGAGGATAATACAATTTTATAGTTTAAGCTGCAAAGATGGTTTCAATCCTAACACTAAGAATTCTGAGTACATACTCTTCTTGGCAAAATGCAAGTCTTTATCCAAATTACAACCCATTCCATTGTGATCACTGTTAAGTCTGCATTCCACACAGCGCTTGAGTAAACACTGGGAAGACTGTCTCACATATTTTCTTCAAGTTTCTCTCCTTTTACTTATGCATGACAAAGAATGAAAGCCCTGTGGGGCCATGTCATCTCCCCTCCCTTTTCCATCAGCAGGCAGGCATCCAGATGGAAGGCAAGGCGGCCCACCAGGGGCGGAAACAGGATAGAGTGGAATCCAGCCATAAAGTGAATTGAAAACAAAGATGCCACTGGGATTATACATGAGCCAAAACTCTGAGATTCCTGAAAGACGGGGGAAAAAGGCAAACAAGATGGCTCACATCCACCAAAGGGTCACATCCTACATTACAGGAAAATGAATGATTTTCTTGTTTTAAATCGTAGGCTTTAGCCCCAACTCTGCAACTGGTAAAAGAGCCAACGTTGTCACATAATCTCAAAGAGCCTCGTAATGTCATCTGTCACACAGAGATAACAAGGTTGCTGTGAAGGTACCTGAGAAAAGAGCGAAATGCATCGATGGGAAGATGGTAACGCCTGGTATCAAAACTTCACTGTTTCAGGCCGAGTGTGGTGGCTCACATCTGTAGTCCCCGCTACTCAGGAGGGTGAGGTGGGAGAATCACTTAGGCCCAGGAGTTCAAGACTAGCCTGGGAAACATGGAAAAACCCCATCTCCACAAAAAATACAAAAATTAGCCAGGTGTGATGGTGTACATCTGTAGTCCCAGCTACTCGGGAGGCTGAGGTAAGAGGATCGCTTGAGCCCAGGAGGTCAAGGCTGCAGTGAGCTGTGATCATGCCACCGCATTCCAGCCTAAGCAACAGAATGAGACTCTGTCTCAAAAAAAAAACAAAAAACTTCACGGTTTCCTAGAGACAGCGGATGCCAGGGGCAGGAGTTGGGGGTGGGGGTGGGGGGAGAATGAGCAGTTAGTGTTTAAGGGGGACAGAGTTTCCATTAGGGATAAAGTAGGGAGCTGGATGGTGGTGATGGCTCCACAATACTACGAATGTACTTCATGATACTTAACTGTCATTTTAAGCATATTGAACCGTACACTTAAAATGGTTAAAATGGTAAATTTTATGTTATGGATATTTTACCACAATAAAAGGAAACTTCGCTGTAATCTGCTGGCATAAAAAGGCATCACATTTACATAAGCTCTGGCCCTAAAATACCAGTGAATTAAGTCGCTCCCTCTGCTATCCCCTGAAACACGATATAACCTCAGGCTGTTTACCAAATGAAAATATGTCCAGAAAATGCCTTGATCTAGAGTTGTATGTACGGCATGACAGCCCCAAAAGGAGCCTAGCTTGCTCTTTTTTCTCCTGAGCCATGAAGATCTGAGATACCCCTATGTTTAGACACAATGCTATGCTGAAGAAGGGTGGGGGAGCAGCACAAACGGCACTTATCCAGTTAGACCCCTTTAGCAAGCCGGCTGCTTGCGAGCTGGGCAGTGGGTCATGGCAGCCAGCGTCAGCACAGATGGGATCCATTTCCCAGGATCTGGGGCTCACCTTTTCAAACGCTCTTTTAGCACTTGCTGCAAACAAAATGCAATCAGTCTGATAGCTGCACAGGTCTCCCTTGAAACAAAGACAAGAATCTTTTGAAAAGCCAGGCGCGGTGGCTCATGCCTGTAATCCTAACACTTGAGGAGACCGGGGCATGTGGACTGCCTGAGCCCAGGAGTTTGAAACCAGCCTGGGCAACATGGTGAAAACCCTGTCTCTACGAAAAATACAAAAAAATTAGCCGGACATAATGGTGCGTGCCTGTAGTCCCAGCTACTTGGGAAGCTGAGGTGGGAAAATCGCATGAACCAGGGAAGCGGAGGTTGCAGTGAGCCCAGATCATGCCACTGCACTCCAGCCTGGGTCTCAAAAAAAAAAAAACAAAAAAGAAAGAAAGAAAGAAAATAAAAGCACAGCTCTTCCCACAAACAGTTTTTTTGAACAGATGCATATTTTAGCCTATCCGAGTCTCCCCTTGAAAAGCCAGGGAGATAAAGCAGAGTGTGAAACACGCTACATCCCACACTTGTGACTTCAAAAATTCAGAAGTTCAAGATTTCCGCACTACACACATATCTACTCTCCTGCAAGCACCTCCAAAGACACATTAGCCAGGTGGAAAGAAGCACCATGTCACACAGGGCACCTCAGGCTTTGTTAACTACTGAATAAAGGTATGAAGCACTATTAGACATTAAAAAGGATAAAAAGGTAAAAAACCTTATTTGTTAAAGAGTTTATAATACAAAACACTATGACAAAAGGAAATATTCAATTCGTGCCACAAAAGAGGTAAAAATAAAGTGCAGTTGTGGTTCAATGCATGGGAAATAGAACCTAGCTGAAGTAAATAGTACACTAAAAGAGCCCTTCAATGGCTTACTGTTGCTTTCACAACACATTCCCAACTTCTCATCACAACCCACAGGTCCTTTGTAATTTAGCCCCTGCAGAGAATTCTGGCGTCATGTGTGGATTTCCTGCCCAAATCCCAAGATCCGGCAAGGCAGAGCTACCTGCAACGCTCCTAGTATACCTGGCTGTTTTTCTGGCTTGTGCTTTAATTTACAGCACACCCTCTGCCTGGCACAGCTGCCTAACAGTTCCGTCTTGACCCCACAATAAACAAATTCCCTTGAAAATCAATTCATCAATAGCGAAACGGCCAACTAGCCCAAAGCCAATTCACTAAAGGCAAACTTAATCTGCTTAGTGACTAGCTGACTTGCTGAATCCCAAATTCACTAAAAAACTATCAGAAAACTACAGTCGAGCTATCTTAACCAAGCTCTACCTCCTTGCCTCATGGAGTTCACAGCTGTTCTCTATTCCCTCTGTAAAATACCCTGAAATCCCTAAAAGGCTAAACATTCAGGGCGACAACTCTCCTACCTGTTGAGTTGTGTATTTACCAAGAGTCAGCTTTGTTCTTTAAATTCTTATTACCATAATTATTTACTTTAATTTGACCATTACATAATAAGCCAATGAAAAAAACGAGCACAAAAGCCGAGTTGATGATTCTCTGAGATGCTTTAGAAAGGTTCAGTCAAAACTAACTAGGCAGGTCACGGTGGCTCATGCCTGTAATTCCAGCACCTTGGGAGGCCTAGGCGGGAGGACTGCTTGAGCACAGGAGTTCAAGGCTGCAGTGAGCTATGATTGTGCCACTGCACTCCAGCCTGGGCAACAAAGTAAGGACCTGACTCTTAAAACAAACAAACAAAAGTACCCAAAAAATCTATACAATTAGATGTGGGGACATCAACTATTAAAAAAAAAAAAAAAAAGACAGGGCAACATTCATAAAATTCTAGGGATTCTAAACTCAGATTGTGTTACAAAAACTGGAAATTACTAACAACGTAATCATATGTATAGATTACACAGAAAAGACAAACAGAACCCCATAAGTAGCAACACACCAAAGAATGTGGCCCTCGGCCCTACATCAAAATATAGTGGTTTTATAGCAAGTAAGCATGGCTTAGGTGTCCAGGGAAAAATTACCTTGATACTCATGCACTAAGCAGCAGGAGGGAGAAATTACCCACTGCCAAACTGTTACTCAAAAAGGATTCATTTAGGCCGGGTATGGTAGCTCATGCCTGTAATTCCGACACTTAAATCATTCATTTAAACTTAACATATTTAAAGCACATATAATGTATACCTTTTTAAAATTTTCTCACCTTAACCATTTTTGATTGACTAGTTCTGACTATACCAGTAGAAGGGCCTCATAAATACCTTAACCCAGGCCAGTTTGCCACAACCATTTTCCTACCAAAGGCAGGAGCAGATCACAGGCCAGGGGAGAGCAAGAGACAAGGAGAGAGGACGAGAGAGGGAGAAAGAGGATGAATAAGTAATAAACTATATCGGAAGAAGACAACACAGAAGTGAATCGATCATTCGATGGTTGAAAATGGTAGAAAATGCTGACCAGTCATGAGAACTCTTCATCTGAAACTGGCATCCCTCTGCTCCACCCAGCTGGCATGTCAGGGACATACAGTTTGGTCCAGAGCAGGTGGGAGGGTACTGCAGCAGCACTAGAGAAGAGGCCACGACAGTCACAGGACCACTGCTACTCTTCCAGCTGCTTCTTTTGTTTTGGTTTGGTTCTGTGGTCTTGTTTTGTTCTGTTTTGTTTTCTGAGACGGAGTCTTGGTCTTGTTACGCAGGCTAGAGTGCAGTGGCTCGATCTCGGCTCACTGCAACCTCTGCCTCCTGGGTTCAAGTGATTCTCCTGCCTCAGCCTCCCAAGTAGCTGGGATTACAGGCACCCGCCACCACGCCCAGCTAATTTTTTATTTTTAGTAGAGACGGGGGTTTCACCATGGTGGCCAGGCTGGTCTTGAACTCCTGACCTCAGGTGATCCACCCACCTTGGCCTCCCAAAGTGCTGGGATTAAAAGTGTGAGCCACCGCGCCTGGCAGGTTTTTTTTTTTTTTTTTTTTGAGACGGAGTCTCGCTCTGTCACCCAGGCTGTAGTGCAGTGGCGCGATCTTGGCTTACAGCAACCTCTGCCTCCCGGGCTCAAGTGATCCTCCCACCTCTGCCTCCCAAATAGCTGGACTACGGCTGCACACCACCACACCCGGCTAATTTTTGTATTTCTTGTATAGATGGGGTTTTGCTATGTTGCCCAGGCTGGTCTTGAACTCCTGAGCTCAGGCGATCCACCCACCTCGGCCTCCCAAAGTGCTGGGATGCCAGGCGTGAGCCACCACACCCGGCCCCGGCTGCTTCTAACTGTTCTCAGTTCCCCCTCCATCTCAGAACATCTTTCCCAATATGAAATGTGATGACGAAATGTAAGACCCATCACAGGGGAGCCAGAGATTCCAGACAATCTTACAAAGAAAAAATGAAAATAAACCAGAAGAGGAAGCCAGAAAATGGAGGACCTACTGATTTCCCATCTAGCTCTTCATCTTTTAAATTAACAATTATATATTTCTGGACTTTAATATCCTATTATTTCTAAGAACAGCAAATGAGGCCAGATGGGGTGGGTCACACCTGTAATTCTAGCATTTTGGGATGCCAAGGCAGGAGGACTACTGAAGGCCTGGAGTTCAAAACAGCAACACAGTGAGACCCTTTCTCTATTTAAATAAAAAAAAAAAATTAAACATTTGGCTGGGCGTGATGGCTCACATCTGCAATCCTGGCTACTTGGGAGGCTGAGGAGGCAGGATTGCTTGAGTCCAAGATGTTGAGGCTGTAGTGAGCTATGAATGTGCCAGTGCACTCCAGTCTGGGTGACAGAGCAAGACCCTGTGGAGAAAAGAGGAAAGATGAAAGAGGGGAGGGGAGGAGAAGGGAGGGGAGGAGAAGGGAGGTGAGGAGAGGGGAGGGGAGGGGGAGGGGAGGGGAGGGGAGGGGAGGGGAGGGGAGGGGAGGGGAGGGAAGAGAGAAGGGCAGCATCAAAGGCCCCATCCACACCAAGTGAACCAGAATCTGCACTTTAAGATGGCCGGGTGGTTGGTTGAAGGCTAAAGTTTGAGAAGCGCTGCTCTGAAGAGTGATTAGAGTGCAGGACTTCAATATATCCTAAGCACTTGAGATATATTTGCTCTTTCCATCTCCTGGATAATCCTGAGGCACAGAGGTTTCATTAATCTCCCCAAATCATACGAGGAGTCTGAGGCAGCACGGGAGCGGGAAGCAGGTGGCCTTCCTCCTGAACTGCCCCTCCAGCCTACAGCCTCCCTGGACTCCGCTTCGGTGGACAGGCTCAATGCTAACAGTCTTCTCCTGTCTGAGGCACGCTTGCGTCTGATTTGCTGCCACACCTCTGAACTAGTATTGTTGAGAAAAGCATGAATTTGAAATAAATGTTGCAATCTCTGCCCTCTCTACTTATTTTATGATGTTGAGCAAACCACACACCTTCACTGAGCCTCAGCTTCCTTCTCTGAAAAATGGGTGTACATACGCTTCCCCTGATAAGAAGTGTTAGGGGTTCTTTGAGGCAGAGTTGTGGGAGTTGAGTTGTAATTTATGGTGCTGTGTGGCAGGAACCCAGTGAGTGCTCATTTCCCTCTGTGCCCACTGCAGTGAGAAGCCCTCAGTCCCTCCAAGAGTCTTGAGCACTGTGCCAAGCACAGGTAGAGCGGGGGTGATCAAGAAATGGCCCTGCCTTCCCACCATTCGTATCCTGGCAGAGAGATCATCAGATGATTCACACTGAAAGCAAACACAGAAAGAGAATTGCTACTGATTTTGCCCTAACTTTGAATGACACTCTGAATTCCTCGAGTAAACAAGTTAGAAAACAGCCAAATATAGAAAAAGCTGAATGGTACATAAAAGTTTGCGTATGTGGGAATCGCCAGATTCTTTTTTAAAAAACAAATTTTGAATTTGAATGCATAAAACTAAAGTATGCATTCCTGAAATATGTATATATTTTTCTCTCTTGGAAAAAATATGGATAGTTAACCCCAGAAGAAGTCTAACAACGACTATTAAAGTTTCAGAATAAGGTATTCAACTTCAGAATTAACTCAGAAGAGAGTCAAGTCCACAGGTCTACAGATACTTTTATCTGCTAAATCCTCTAATTTTTTTCTTAATCTGACGTAAGAAAAGATGTCTATGGCCCTGTAGCTCCTGCTATAGGTAATTTATGGTGGTGTGAGGCAGTGCAAAGAAATGCTAGCTTCCTAAGGGGAGGCTACACTTACAGTCTACCAACCAGCTATCACTAATAGCTTCTCAGCCCTAGAAATATACTCAAAGGAGTGTCTTGAGCAAAATAAGGGCTCCATTCTTCCACACTGGGCTTCCATCACAGGGCCCTGGAGCTCGTAAGTACCCCCAGGCCTCCAGCGACGACCACTGAGATGGTGGGACCTTGACTCACCAGCCAGGGCTGAGGGATCTCTGGCAGGGGCATCTGAGGAGGGGCCGGCAGGCTGTTAGTGGTCTCCTGCTTCTGAGCATGGTCCTTCACATCAAAACCTGTAAGAATTAACCAGAACCACAGAACTGGATGAGGATGGGGATGAGAATGGTACCACTAGCATCTATCAGTTCCTGAACCCTGTGTTGAACACTTTGCAAATATTTATTTTCTCTAATCCTTTACAACAGTCCTGCAAGGTTAGGTATTATTCTTCTCCATTTTACAGGTGAAGAAACGATAGCTTAAATAAAGTGAAAGAAAAGAAAAGAAAAGAAAAAGAAAAGAAGAGAGAAGAGGAGAGGAGAGGGGAGAGGAGTGGAGGGGAGAGGGAAAGGGAAAGGGAAAGAAAAGAAAAAAGAAAAGAGAAAGAGAAAGAGAAAAAGAGAAAGAGAAAGGGAAAGGGGAAGGGAAAGGGAAAGGGAAAGGGAAAAGAAAAGAAAAGAAAGAAAAGAAAAAAAGAAAAAAGAAAAAGAGAAGGAAGGAAGGGAGGGAGGGAGGGAGGAAGGAAGGAAGGGAGGGAGGGAGGGAGGGAGGGAGGGATGGATGGATGGATGGAGGGAAGGAGGAAGAGGAAGGGGAAGGGAAAGGGGAAGGGGAAGGGGAAGGGGTGTAAGAAATGAATGAAAGCACTCATAGATGGAAATGGCGGCGCTAGCCCCAGAGCCTGCATGCTCCTCAGTGTCATGCTGCGTCTCAAAGGGAAAGCTGCTCCCCCTCAACTTCTACTCAGGGCAGGCAGGACTCATCCATGTAGTAACAGGATAGACACCTTCCTGGGAATCAGTAAATTTTTATTAAGTATCTTCTTAAAGTCAGATACTGTAATAGACATACTGTATGGAAACATGACTGATATAAGCTCACATGTCTTGGGCACTCATATTTAAGTTGGAAAGACAAATACATACACAACGAACGATTAGGAAAGGTGATGAACACGATACCAGTGCAGGCAGGAAAGAGGAAAAAGCAAGTTTTAATTTGGGCACAGTACTATTTATATGCCTAACACTCACTTAGAAAGGACTGTAAAAATACTGACTTAACAACGATCGCCTATAATGGGTCCAGTACTACACTAGAGGCCAGGAATTGAAACATGAAAAGCCCCAGTGCCTGACCTCCAGGAGCTGCAATGGAGAAAAGAACTTCGGCAGAGAACTGCAAACAAACAAACGAACAAAAGCAAGAAAGGAAAAGGATAAATGACACATGCACACACAAAATCAATAGATAGGTTTAAAGCAAATTAAAGAGCTGAAGAAAGAATTCATGAATTGAAAAATATCAGGAGATTCATCCAGAAGGAGGCATGAAGAGACCAGTGCTGGAGCTCACTGGGTGGAGGAAGAGAGGACAGGAAATCAGGGGAAAGCAAACGGTCATCAATAGCTGACATGTTTACTATGCATCAGGCACTGTTTTGAAATATTTTATACCATCTCATTCAATCCTCACAACATCCCGTCAGGTCAACTACCATTAGCCCTTTTTTATACAAGGAGGAAACTAAAGTAAAAAAAGCGTAAGTAACCCGTGAAAGGTCGCACATTTGGTAATAGGTAGGGCAAGAATCAAAAAGCCAGTTTAACTTTGGAGTTCGTACTCATAACCACCTATGATAAAGGGCCTTGTAGGATGGCTGAAGGAGTCCGGATTGTGACCAGAGGTAAACGCTGACAGATGAAAGAGTCTGAGCAGGGAAATAACAAAATTACTTCAGAAGTGAACATTTCAGGCCAGGTGCAGTGGCTCATGCCTATAATCCCAGCACTTCTGGAGGCCGAGGCAGGCAGACTGCTTGAGCCCAGGAGTTCGAGACCAGCGTGGACAACATGGCAAACACCCAGCTACAAAAATTACCTAGCTGGGTGTTGTGGTGTGCACACGTGTAGTCCCAGCTACTAGGGAGGCTGCGGTGGGAGGATCACCTGAGCCTGGGAGGTCAGTGCTGTAGTGAGCAGTGATCACACCACTGCACTCCAGCCTGTGCGACTCAGCGAGACCCTGTCTCAAAGTAAAAAAAAAAAAAAAAAAAAAGTTAATATTTCATATTGCCCCAAAATAGGATCCCTATCCTGCTTTCTTATCTAATGACAGGCCCCATCGCCCACCCAGGTTTCCCCAAGCCACCCACGTTCAAACTGCTACCAAATCCTTCAGCCCATCTTCCAGACTGGCCAGGTGAGCTTTCCAGAATGCAAATCTAATCATGTCATACATGGCTTCATATACTAAAAGAACTCCTGTAAAAGTATAAATAAATTGTACACCTTAAATCGTGAAGTGTACGGCCTGTGAATCACATCTCAATAAAGAGGTTTAAAAGAAAAATCCTCCATCTCATCCAGCAGATTATCTCCACAGAGTCCTCAAGATTCTCACATCACATCATCCAGGAACTGCCCCTCGGACCCTCCACCACCCCGGTCTCTCACTCAACTGGTGTGGACTTGCTTCTCAGGTGCTCTTATAAGGCTCTGATGCTCTCCACAGCAGTACTTAGCAGGCTTTCTTATTGCCTGGTTTTTTTTGTCCTGCTCACTGTGCATGAAAGAGTTAATGTAGCAGGCCCAAGGCTGCTCTCTCTAGAGGGGCCTGCTTGCAAGGCTGGCCCTGGCTGGCCTCTGGGAACGTGGATTTCAGAAGTGCTCCCATCATTCCCTGATGGACAAGGGTGGTTCACTGTGCCTGTACTGTTTGTGTAAACAACGCGGTTGTGCTGAAACCCTGCCTGTCCTGGAATTCTGGTGTGTGCTAAGCAGAGGGTGCCTAGAGGACCAGACCCGAGTAAAAACCCTGGGCACTGAGTCTCTGATGAGCCTGAACGGAAATGGTGCACAGAGCTTGCTGCGTTTTTATTGCTGAGGACAGAGTGTGCTCTGTGTCACCCTCGTGGGAGGGACAGAGCACACAGAAGCTGGCCTATGGGTTCCTCCATGTTCCGCCTACATCTTCTCCCTTCCGATCTGCCCGTCGGGCTGTGCATCCTCACTACGGCTGCAGTGCGTCCTGCACACGAGGAAGAACAACCTGAAGCCATGTCCCGTGAGTCCTTCCAGGTAATCTCCAAACGCTGGGCTTGCCCTGAGGACTCCCAACATACGATTCCACTAGCTCCTTCAAAGCTTTATCTTTCTACACCTGGAGGCCAACGCAGAACTTGGTACAAGCATAAACCCTCAATGAAAACTTGATGAATAAATAAGTTTGTAAGTTAAAGAACAAATAAATATATTTTAGAAAGGTGGTAAAATTAAAGACGGTTTAGAAGCCAAGACACTGTAAGAAGGAAAAGCAGGCATCAGAATGAGACTCACCTTTGGATGACTGTATCCTCAGCAGAATGTTGGTTATCACTGCCTTTTTCTCCCTGACAGTTGAGGTTAGATATTCATGGTCCAGGAGTTCAAGAAAAAGACGAAGTTCAACTATTAACTCTTCCATTGCTGACAACAAAAGAGAGGAAGGGTATTATTAGACCCAGTGATTTGCAAATGTCAAAGTATGAATGCTGAGTCTTACTTGAAGCATTTCATGCTTAGCTTGATCACTGGATATAGTATTCTGACCTAAAAAAACAAGTTTGCTGAAAGCAGATCCACTAAAAGATTCAAGCATCTTCTTCTTAACAAATGCACTACTCCTTCACTTCTACTTTAAGGCAGCAAAATTCAACTGGGAGAAGCTCCAAAGCCAGGCTGCCAACAGATGGTGTGACAACCCGAAGGCCTGACATCATCATTTGGTGTCAATTCCATGATATTAAATTTCAATGTCAAGAAGAGTTTTCTAATAACCAGCAGGGCATGGTTTCAGAAACTCAACACCCAGCTCTCTGCTTTTGTAAAGCTGGCTCCAGCCCAGGACAACTATGAGCACATTTATGCAGTTAGCACAAAGGATGCCAGATGCTGAGGCTGGTGTAAACACAAGTTCAGGTGCTGACTTCCCACCATGCCTTCTCCTTCTAGGATGATGGTAGACTTGACTTTTCCTCTGATATCCACAAGACTGGAATACTGGCTTAGGTCGGCAGTTTGTAGATGATAATCTTAGCCTCTGGGGATGTGAACTCCTCCTTTCAGGGAGCCCACAAGGCCTGAGGCCCAAACTATTTGCAGAATGCTAAGACATTATTCACCTTTTTCTGCATTAGTGCTGTAAAATGCCAGGGTAAAACTGCTAGCATCTTAGCATGAATCAAGGAAGTGACACCAAACTATCCTAGCGGTCATGATATCCTTCACCATATACTCACAGTTTTTTTTTTTTTTTTTTTTTTTTTTTTTTTTTAAAAAAAACACTACTTGGGCTGGGCACGGTGGCTCACGTCTGTAATCCCAGCACTTTGGGTGACCCAGTCAGACAGATCACCTGAGGTCAGGAGTTCGATACCAGCCTGGCCAACATGGCCATCTCTACTAAAAATACAAAAATTAGCCAGGCGTGGTGGCATGTGCCTGTAATCCCAGCTACTCAGGAGGCTGGGGCACAAGAATCACTTACCTGGGAGGCGGAGGTTGCAGTGAGCCAAGATCGCGCCACTGCACTCCAGCCTGGGAGACAGAGTGAGACTCCTTTTTAAAAAAATAAAAAATTAAAAAAGCCACTTTCACTTAGGAGTGTCTTTGAGAAAGCAGTAAAAAATAATCGCTTTTCTTAAATCTAACCTTTGAAGACACACCTTTTTTTTTTTTTTTTCGAGACAGAGTCTCGCTCTGTCGCCCAGGCTGGAGTGCAGTGGCGCGATCTTGGCTCACCGCAAGCTCCGCCTCCCGGGCTCATGCCATTTTCCTGCCTCAGCCTCCCGAGTAGCTGGGACTACAGGCTCCCGCCACCACACCCAACTAATTTTTTGTATTTTTAGTAGAGACGGGGTTTCACCGTGTTAGCCAGGATGGTCTTGATCTCCTGACCTCGTGATCCGCCCGCCTCGGCCTCCCAAAGTGCTGGGATTACAGGCGTGAGCCACCACACCCAACCAACACACACCTTTTTAATGTATCATTGAACGACATGGGAAGCACGCATGAAGCCCTCCTGCACACGAAATACCACAGTCATCTAGAGAAAAATCACTCTTGTGAGTGTTTGAGTTCCAAGCCACCCAAAGCCACTTGTTGCATGCAGCACCATCTTTACTGGAGAGAGTGAATGACAGGCAAACTGCAATGACTTAGACTTGAGTACCTGGCAGACATGTTCTCAAGAATGAACACATGAGCTCATCACTTCAAGGTAAACAACTGATAGCATTTGTGGCCAAGAATAAAAGTTGAGCTTCCAAGTGAAAAAATAATTTTTGAAACTTTGTATCCACCCCATAACAGCTTACTGCCTCCTAATACTGGAGGCTTTTCTAATGAGATCAGCAGTGACATGAACAAATGTGATTTATATTGCATAATGTCATATGTTGACATTTATTTGGAAGATCTGCACAACTCAGTGAACCATGATGTTACAAAATCACGTATGGGTAAAAGATCCACCTAAAGTGCAAAATAAACTAAACTACTCTAATGTAACAGAGGATGGCATAGCTTCAGATGCCACATCACAACTAACCGTTAGGAAACTGCCACTTGTCAAGTTTTGGTGTAGTATCAAAGAAGAATGTCTACAATTTTCTGAAAAGGCTACTGAAAAACTTCCCAACCACCTATCGTGGGAAGTCAGATTTTTTTTTTTTTTTTTTTTTTTTTTTGAGACACAGTCTTGCTCTGTTACCCAGGCTGGAGTGCAGTGGTGCAATCTCGGCTCACTGCAAGTTCTGCCTCCTGGGCTCACGCCATTCTCCTGCCTCACCCTCCTGAGCAGCTGGGACTAGAGGCACCTACCACCATGCCCAGCTATTTTTTTTTTTTTTTGTATTTTTAGTAGAAACAGGGTTTCGCCATGTTAGCCAGGATGGTCTCAATCTCCTGACCTCATGATCCGCCTGCCTCGGCCTCCCAAAGTGCTGGGATTACAGGCGTGAGCCACCACACCCAGCCCAGATTTTCTTCACGTACTTCCACCATAATATCTCACACAGTCTGAGTGAAGAAGTAAATATGAGAATCAGCTATGTTCTAGGCCAGATACTAAAGATACTTGCAAAAGTCTAAAACATTGCTACTCTTCTAATTATCATGTTTTGGTAAATGCAGTTACTTTTCATAAATATATATTATTATGTTAACGTAATAGGTTTATTGATATTTTAATGAATAAATATCTTAAAATTTGCCAATTTTAACTCTAATATGGTAAGTACCTACAGATATAATCATATAAATAAAGCTCTTTAAGGTCTTCAAAATATATTTTGAGACCAAAAAGTTTGAGATCTGAGATCTGCTGAGATGTAGGCAATTACTTTAAGATCTTCATTCATTTATTCATCATTTACCTATTGTCAGTCATATAGGTCACGCATCTCAACTGACAAAAGCATAATGAAAATGATTCATGCAAAAAACCTAAGCAAAAAAGTTTGAGAGCCGCTGGTCTGTGGGATTCTTCTAAATCTGCTATTCTGTAAGGGTCTACAACATCCTTCGGGATTAAAGATCCATACTGAGGCTGCCGTGTACCATCAAAGCTCTCATCATTTTAGGTAAGTGGGAGAGAAATGATAAATGAGCTTAAAGTAGGTGGATGTGGCACAGCAGTTCACGCTTCCCAGCTGGGCAATTTTCCCTTCTATGAAATGAAGAAGTTGGACTAAGTACACCTTTCAATTAAGGTCTTTTTCATTAACCAATTTCTTGGTTCTAAGCAATCTCATCTATACTTTAAAAATGGACCAGGTATGTTGGCTCATGCCTGTAATCCCAGCACTTTGAGAGGCTGAGGCAGGAGGATCACTTGAGCCCAGGAGTTCGAGGCTGCAGTGAGCCATGACTGAGTCAACGCGCTCCAGCCTGGGTAACAGAGTGAGACCCTGACTCTCAAAAAAAAAAAAATGGAGGTGGGGGGGGTGGGATGGGGGACTGACACCATCATTCAAAATGTCAAAAGGTAGAAAATGAATGACAAATGAATGGATAAATGAAACGTGATATATACATACAATGAAATATAATTCATCCATTAAAAGGAAAAAAATTCAGATACGTGCCGCAACATGAACAAACCTTGAAGACATTATGTTAAAATAGACAAAAAGAGGCAAATATTACGAGTCTACTTATATGAAGTACTTAGAGTAGTCAAATTCATAGAGGCAGAAAGTAGAAGAGTGGTTACCAGGGGCCAGTGGTGGGGAGAATGTAGGGTTATTATTTAATGGGGTTCAGAGTTAACAGTTTGGGATGATGAAAATGTTCTGGAAATGGATGGTGACTATACCTAATGACACTAAATTTTATACTCAAAAAGGGTTAAAAAGGTAAAATGTATGCTATGCATATTTAACTTAAAAAAGGAAAGAGATTTTACTTGGGTTCCACCTAACAGCATGGAAATATCTGAAGAGAACCCAAGGATGTATCGATCCTAACTTGCCACCTAAAACCTGAGCTCCCTCTACAGTGCGACCATGAGGCCTCTGCGCAAAACCCTCCAGAGCCTGGGAGTTTGTCGTGGCCCTGGCCAAGGTACCTGCCCGTCCTCTCCTCTGAGAACAGCAGCCTCAACCACAAGGGGGACTTTCAGCAGCCACTGCTATACTGCAAGGCCCTGCACACCACCTCCCACTACTAGGTTATGGTTAATTGGACGGCCCGATTCCAAGACGGTCAATCAGATCTTCCATTCCTCTATCTTTTGCCTGAAGACTAAGAAACAGGATTCGGTTGGGATGGTCTCTTGAACTGAAAATGTAGAAATGCAGCAACCAGGGCAAGTGCAAGTACACGGGTGCAAAGGACAGAAGCCAGCACCGGAGGACGAACACACAGAGGTGACACCCTCAGAAGCTGGCACACTCAGAGGCAGGCAGCCCCGCAAGACAGGAAGTGTCTCAGACGCCGACCATGCTCCTGGGGCTTTCCCGGGCCTGTTGTTAGCTACTCGGAAAACTGGGCTGCACTTGAATTGCAAGAAATATTTGTATCCTTCTAATAAATTTTCATTTCATTGTGTTGTTGTTAAGCTAATCTGTGTGGTTTTCTGTTCACCTGAAACTAACCAAAAGATTCTCAAAACACAGCCCTCTAGCACCTCAGAAAGCGAAACACTCCCATAGCAGAGAGTTGTAATTGTTAGAAAAGCTCCTCCTTTTTGGGATCTTCACAGACTAAATAAACCATATTTTCTACTTGACAGTCTTTCCAAATACTTAATACTCATCCCCTCTTTCTTCCAGCCTTCTCTAATTAAACACCCCAGTTGGCTCCCCCTCACTGAAGTCTTCCCTAATTACCAAAATTCACTCCTCTTGTAGCAGCTGTACTGATGACTGGATACTTAGTGACCTTAAGGTTTATTTGGGTTTTTGTGGGTTTTTTTTTCCCTCAAGGTAGCTAGTCAGCTGGTTAAAGGCAGGTGTCATCCCATGTTTATCTCCAAACACCTGACAGCAGCCTAGCGGTACATTCTGCACAGGAGGCATGCAAAGGTTTTCGAATGAGTGACTTCTAGAGGAAGAGAATGACCATTTTCTGACAACAGATGCTGTGAAAGGCATTGTGCTGGCATCTACATACGATACCACATTTGATTCTCACAAGAACCCAGCGAAACTGCGCATCATCTACAGCAGAGGAATAAGAACTCCAGTGTCAGCTTTTAGTCTGCTTTTCTTTAAGGGAATCCTCACATAGCAATTACAAGTGCCAGGCACTGTTCTAAGCCCATTACATATATGAACCATGTGCTCTTCACAACATTGCTAGGAGGCACGTACTGTTATTACCCCCATGTTGCAGGTGAGGAAACAGACACAGAAAGGCCGCCCACGGTCACCAAGCCTCTCCAGTTGATAATCTGCTCACAGTCACATAGCTAGAACATCAATAACACAGTAAGAATCTGAACTCAGATCTGAGTCCAAAAGCCCTGCTTTGAACATTTCATAATTCCACAGATTGTTTTCAGAGAGAACCCTAGTCTGATGAGCTGTTATACCCATTTTGTATTTAAAAAGAGCAATAGTGTGACCAAATAAAATTTAGTCCTCGAAAAAAATTAAGGAAAATGAACAAGAAATGTCAACACAGACTAGAGAGTAACCTTAGAGAGAAGCACAATTCTTCGCTGAGCTGCCTGGCCCCCCCATATCGCCAGTTCCCAGGACGCAGGTGCAGCTCCTGGTGCATCTCTGTATCTGTGCTGGTGCCTGACTATGTTCAACATAAACCAAGGGCTCAGAACACGCACATGGAAGCAGTGAGCACAAACACACATGGCTGGTGGGCGTGGCGTACCAAAAGCTCACTCCGGCGCCAAAGCAAGAAGGGCAGAAGTTCTTGCAACCAATTCTCCATTTTAAACTTTTAATACAAACATGTCTTTCCCCTTAAGATCTAAGGGGAATAACCAACACACACTCTGGAGATTTTCCTATAAATAAAGGTCTGGTGAAGTATGTGTGCCTGAGCAGGGAGTGGCATCGCACTACTCCGGTCTGTGGGCACAAGCAGGTGTGGGACACCCACGTCTCCTCTCTGCCCTCCAGAGCTATTGCTGTTTCTTACCAACTGTGCAATAGGCTCTCTGGAAGATCCAGGAGTCCAGGCATTCGGATCCAGTTTCCACGGATATATTCCAAGAGTAGCTTTCCCCTTATGCCACCCCAGACTTATCTTCACCATCCACCTTTCCACTGCCCAACACAGGCACTACCTATCCTTCTATCAAGAGGAGGAGCTGCTTCTCCAAGGTCAAGTACAACACCTGCCCTTGTTTTCCTCCAGGGCCTCCAGCCAAATCTCCCTTTACAATACAGGCTCTCCTATTTTCCCCTAGAAAGTACTGTGGCCTCTGAAGCTCCTTACCGATGTTTAATAGAAAGCTCCGGCTACCGTCAAGTACTGACCGCGTACCAGGCAATAGGCTAAGTGCTTTACAGACATCTTAACTAATCTTCATAATAACCTTTCAAGATAGACACTGTTTTCACCATTTTTACAAGTGGAGAAATTGGTACTAAGAAAGGTTACATTTTTGCCTAAGGTCACACAGTTAAAAATAAGAGCCAGAATGGGAATCAGAACCAGCTGTCACTACTTTTTATACGGTAACACTAACTCTCTAAATTTTGCTCCGGTGGAAGAAGCTCCTAATGCCTCTTAGGTTACATCCCTCATAGGTTACATTCAAATAACCTATCTCCCACCACACAGGACAGGCTAGCTACACAAGTTATATCCCTCAAGCTCATTACTCAAATTGTGTTTGACATGATTATTTTACTAATAGTTCTTACACTAAAAAACGAAATCTTTGAATTGGAAGAACAGCTGTAGATAGTTCACCCAACTTCCTCGATGTACTGAGGAGAAACTGAGGCTCAGGGAACTGGAAAGACTGAAGCAAGGGCCCAGCCCACTCACCTCTCCCTTCTGCACAGCCCAAAGACTGGCCAGAGGGTTCTGCACACAGGACAATAACCAGTCACATTCCAGTATCCAAAATAACTGTCTGCATTTTATCTCATCTGAGCCTCACAATCTTATCATCGTTGAGATATTACAGACAGTAGGAATCAAAGGAAGAGAGGTGATGTGGCTGCCCCAAGGCAGCAAGCTAACAAGAGCCATATCTACATTTGAACCACCTCCTCTATTCGACACCCCAGCCCTGACACCTGCTGCCCTGTTCTGGACAGAATGGCGAGGTCACCAAACACAGACTGGCATCATGGACACAGGAATAAATCACTGAATTCCAGAAAAAATTTTTTTGCCCCAAACACCCACACCAAACAAAAGATCTGACCACAGAATTTAGCATTCCCAAAGCAACGGCAAAATTACCTGGAGGCATTTCTGGATATATTTTATACATTAGAAAAGCAAAACTCCCTTCTTCCTAGCAAAAGGCCTCTTTGGACTAATTAATTATCTCTGCTTGCTTGCTTTTTGTGTGTGTGTGTGAGACAGGGTCTCTCTCTGTTGCCCAGGCTGGAGTGTAGTGATGCGATCACATATCACACCTTACACTCCCAAACAGCTGGGACTGCAGGCACGAACCACGACGCCCAGCCAATTTTTTTTAATTTTTTGAAGAGACAGGGTCTCACTATTTGCCAGACTGGTCTTGAACTCCTGGGCTAAATTGATCCGCCTGCCTCGGCCTCCCAAAGTGCTGGGATTCCAGACATGCGCCCCGCCACCCAGCCTTTCTGCTTTCTCTCACTCAAGTGTTATATCCCACAGCCCTAAATAAGCAAGGGAAATAAGAATTAGAACTAGACATCCCAGGAGACAAAGAATTCAACAAAGCAAACACACTTCCTGCTTCACCAATCCCTTCACTATTTACAGAAAATCTCTGGCTCAGGCTGGGCAGTGAGTTCATTTATTTCAACAAAATCAAAGAAATGGCTTATGGTTTGTGGGAACCAAAACTACTTTAAAGGAATTTTCTTTATTTACCTTCATGACTCAATCACGGACTTGAAAGCTAGGAGGGACCCTGGAGCCCAAATGCCTTTTTTTTTTTTTTTTTTTTTTTTGAGACGGAGTCTCACTCTGTCACCCAGGCTGGAGTACAGTGGCACAATCTTGGCTCACTGCAATCCGTGCCTCCTGGGTTCACGCAATTCTCCTGCCTCGGCCTCCCGAGTAGCTGGGATTACAGGCACCCGCCACCACGCCCGGCTAATTTTTGTATTTTTAGTAGAGATGGGGTTTCACCATGTTGGTCAGGCTGGTCTGGAACCCCTGACCTGATGATCCACCCACCTAGGCCTCTCAAAGTGCTGGGATTACAGGCGTGAGCCACCACACCCGGCCCAAATGCCTTTATTTCACAAGTGCAGTAACTGAAGCCCAGAGAAGAAAGGCGGCCTGAAGTCACAAAGCATTGGTAAAGGGGTGAGACCAGGAACAGGGTGACCAGACCGCCAGTCAAAGGGTTCCTTGCTGTGCATGGAACTATCTTCCTCACACAGGAACTGCAAGAGTGAGGAGGCTAAAGCACCCTCTGTCTCCGCTCTCCTACAAACCCGAGAAAGAAATGTCTACTGTCACTGGCTCTGAGAAAACACTATTAACTACCCATCACTTCCTGCTGCATCTGAGAAACACCGGGAAAGTTGCCACGGGCGACAGGCTCTGCAGAGGCTGCCACGTCCATATTCCCCACAGGCTTCCCACTTTACTGATGTGCAAAACACCTATTGCTATTTGCATCCTGAATTACACTCAAGGGCCTTGCTGCACAACCAAGACAGTTGCTGGTGGCCTTTTCATTTCCTTTCTGTTTTTATCTGTGATCCTTCCCATATGGTTCTTCCCTTCAAATTTCTAACCTGCTACAGAAACTCCCAGGACCTAGACCCAGGCAACTCCCCATTATCTAATCTAAATTGGGGGGTGGGAACAGTATGAGCATTTTCCCAATGCTCCTGCTCCCTCTGTACGTCCCCGCTCCCCTGTCTAGTCTATACCACTCATCCCCCAGCACTCCAACCTGCTGGCCCTCATGGGGTGACCCTCTGATAGCATCCTCCACTTGAGTCAAGGCTACCTCTCCTGCCAGGCACCCCCACACAGCATCACCTCCCTGACCTCTCCTCACCCCTCTGAATTCTGCCAATGCCAATGAGCACAGCTCACATCCCACCTCTCGGTGAAGCCGTCCCTGATCATTCTATCCCTGCCAATGCCACTCATTTGGCCCTCATCCTCCAATGCTCCTTAGAAACCTGGACTCTGGGCCAGGCGCGGTGGCTTGCACCTGTGATCCCAACACTTTGGGAGGACGAGGTGGGCAGATCACCTGAGGTCAGGAGTTCGAGACCAGCCTGGCTAAGATGGCGAAACTCTATCTCTACCAAAAATACAAAAATTAGCCGGGCATAGTGGCACATGCCTGTAGTCCCAGCTACTCAGGAGGCCAAGGCAGGAGAATCACTTGAATCCAGCAGGTGGATTATAGTGAGCCAAGATCACGCCACTGCACTTCAGCCTGGGCAACAGGGCGAGACTCCATCTCAAAAAAAAAAAAAAAAAAAAAAAAGTAAAAGAAACCTGGACTCTGTCACCACATAAACCTGGATCCACATCCCAGCTGATCCCAGCTGATTCTTCCTAGTTGTGTGACCCTGGGTAAGTAGCCCCCCCAAATTATCTCACCCTTAAAGCGAGATGGATATTATATATCTCAGTATCATTATGAGGATTAAATGAGCTAACACGTATGCATAGCCAAGCATTTCATCAGTGGTAACTATGACTGTCATTATTAGCACATGTTCATCTTGTTAGAACTTCACTTTAAGACACAGGATCCATGAATGCAGTCAATGAACACGACCCCATACCTCCTGTCCTCTAAAACTATGAAGTCCTAAAGTAAGTACCACACCCTCCACAAGAAAAGTCATGACAGACTCTTCTGTGCAACTCTGTGCAGATATGCTTGAAACTAGCTTAAACAGATAATTAATTTCATAAGAAATTTCGTAAGAAAAAAATAATTTACCAGAATTACCCTCACAAAAAAACAAAAAACAAAAAAAAAACACCAGACACAGGTAGTTTTACAGGGGAATTCTACCAAACCTTAAACACCAAGGCTACTGCATAAATTGTTCCAGAGGATAAAATACACAGAAAATAACCAAATTCTTTTTTTTTTTTTGAAGCAAATATAAATGTGGTATCTAAACCGAATAGAGATGGCACAAAAAAGAAAACCAAAGACCACTTTTACTTATATCAGTGCAAATATCCTAAATAAAATATTAGCAAACAGAAGCCAACACATTAATACCATGCCCTTACCAAATGAGATTCACTCTAGAAATGCAGGCTGGGCACAGTGGCTCACACCTGTCATCTCAGCACTTTGGGAGGCCGAGGCAGGTGGATCACGAGGTCAGAAGATCAACACCATCCTGGCCAACAAACATGGTGAAACCCCGTCTCTACTAACAATACAAAAATTAGCTAGGCGTGGTGGCGTGTGCTTGTAATCCCAGCTACTCAGGAGCCTGAGGCAGGAGAATCGCTTGAACCTGGGAGGCGGAGGCTGCAGTGAGCCAAGATAGAGCCACTGCACTCCAGCCTGGTGACAGAGCAAGACTCCATCTCAAAAAGAAATGCAAAGGTGATTCAAAATTAGAAAATCTACTAATAGGCCAGGCGCAGTGACTCACACCTCTGGGAGGCCTAGTCAGGCAGATTGCTTGAGCCAGCGAGTTTGAGACCAGCCCGGACAACATGGTAAAACCCCATCTCTACAAAAAATACAAAAATTAGCCAGATGTGATGGTACATACCTGTAGTCTCAGCTACTTAGGCGGCTGAGGTAGGAGGATAACCTGAGCCCAGGGGGGTTGAGGTTACAGTGAGCCATGATCGCATCACTGCACTCCAGCCTGGGCAACAGAGTGAGACCCTATCTCAAAAAAAAAAAAAAAAAAAAAAAAGAGGAGGAGGAGGAAAGACAGAAAGAAAATCTACTGATATATTCACCATATTAATACATCTAATGAGAAGATAATGCAATTGTTCCACAGATCATGAAAAAGCCTTCAACAAAATTTAATAATCATTCCTGATATTTTTAAGTCAATACACTTGGAATTGATAGGCACTTAACTTGATAAAATACATGTACTAAGATTAAAACACCGACACCCAAAAAACCAGGATCTTATTTAATGAGGAAACACCTCAAGAATTCCCAGTAGGGTCAGAAACAAGTCAAAGAGGCCCATTTCCCTCACTACTTTTAACCCTGTAGGAGAAGTGTTAGTCAAGGCAATAAGAAAAAGCAATTAGAAACTTAAAAAAAATTATTTCTATTGGCAGCTGATGTGAAAGTAAACCTGGTAAAGCAGGAGACATGAAAACTATAGCTTTCTGCATGCTTATTTTATATTAAACAATAAATAGCTAGAAGATATCATGGAATACCAGCACCCATTTATAAAACAATAAAAAAGTAAACTACTTTAAATAATTTAGCAAGAAATGTGCAAAACTTACATAGGGAAAACTTAAAACTTGATTGAAAGATGAAGAAGTAAACTTGAACAAATGGAAAGATGTCCCCTTGCCTTTGGATAGGACAACTTAACAGCAAAAAGATGTCAATTCTCCCCAGGTCAACAAATATATTTAGGGTAATAGCAATAATATACTGAAATTGTTTGGATGTCCCCTCCAAATCTCATGGTGAGATGTAATCCCCAGTGTTGGGGGTGGGGCCTGGTGGGAGGTGTTGGGTCATGGGGGCGGGTCCCTCGTGGCTTGGTGCTGTCCTTGCAATAGTGAGTGAGTCCCACTCAGGAGATATGGTTAAGTGTGGGGCAGCTCCCCCACTCCCTCTCTTGCTCCTGCTCTGTCATGTGAGACGCCTGCTCCCCCTTCACCTTCCATCACGACTGGAAGCTTCCTGAGGCCTTCCCAAAAGCTGAGCAAATGTCGGCACCATGCTTGTAAAGCCTGCAGAACTATGAGCCAATTAAATCTCTTTTCTTTAGAAATTACCCAAGTTCAGGTATTTCTTTATAGCAATGCGAGATAGGCCTAACCCATACACCAACAAATTTTGTTTTGTTTTGTTTCTGGAACTAAACAAATTGATTCTAAATTTCATATGGGAAAAATAAGAATGCAGAGATGTCTAAGAACAATGAAGAGGGAATAGCCAGCCCTGCCAACTATTTAAAAATAATAAAGGCTCATCAATAAAACAATTTGATACTAACATATTTAAATTCCCAGTCGGATCCATAGAACAGAATAAAAAGTCCAGTAATAGACCCAAATACACACAGAAATGTAAGAAAAATGGTCGTCTTAATAACGGGTTGGGACAACTGGTAACTATTTGGGAAAAAGAAAAGATGAAACTCAACCTTACATACACCAGAAAAACTCTAAAGATATTTGAGAACCCAAACAGAAAAAAATGAAACAACTCAAGTTCTAGAAGAAACAGATTAATTCTTTTATAACCTGGGTGTGGGAAAAGATTTTCTAATTCTGACTCAAAATCAGATGTAAAAAGAAAAGATTGATCAATGTGCCTACATAAAGTATGAGCTCCTGGAGAATGACAAACATGGATTACGGACTCCTATCCCCTACCCTGCCTAGCAGTGAACTCATACACACGGTGCATTCCCTAAACTTCTTGGCCCACCACACCTCTGTGCTTTATGCTGACTCTCCCCAGAGGAGAGGCTGGGTCAATGGTTAGACCTTTCTTTGACAAAGGCAGGACGCTGGAGAACTGTTTCACAAAAGCTCGTCTCATCGCTCATCTAGATTTCAGGCTCCAGTTAAGAAACAGTTCTCAAACCATGACCAACCTGCTTTCCAGAAAAATCACGCTGGTTTGCTACATTCTTTTCAGTGACTTCTCCAGATCCTGTATAAAAATCTTAATTAACGTAGACTCTGCTTATTTTCTAGATTGTCTCTTTCCACTCTGCTTATGTGTCACACTTCAGCCCTTCTCAATCCCTCGGTTTCCCACAAATATCATGCCTGCTTCTGCCCCAGGCCTCTGCACGTGCCACTGCTCTCTGCCCGGTATGCTTAACCCCGTGTGTCCCTGCCTTGTCCCACACACACATCACTACCACACCTTCCTTCACCTGGCTGTCTCACTGAGGTGCTACACTTCAAGACTCAGCTGCATCACCCCCACCTCAGGCCGACCATCACTGCATCTCTCCTGCTATGCTGTAATGATGGGCTAATTTGTCTATCTCCTCCACTAGCCAGTAGATAGTTGGAAGATAGGGACCACTGTGTGACTTCTCTCTTTGCCCAGAATGTCAAGCACGATGCCTGATGTGGAAACAAGAACACGACACTCAGCATATGTTTGGTGAATTAATTCACTTTTATGTTTCCAGTTCTCCATAACAGACAACATTCCTGAGATCTGCTTTAAAGAGAAAATTGCAGAGAAAGATGCCGTGGATTGTCCTCTCATACTTAGTAACTATGTCTTTTGTGATAGTCTCAGAATATACAAAAATTAGTGGTGAAAGACTAATTCTGATGAGTTCCTTTTCTCGAGCAAGTTGATCACCACCTGTTCAGGGCCCTCTCTGTGTGAGAATACTCGGTGTTCCAAAGGGAATCAGAACTTGTGTGGCACCAAAGCAAAGGAGCCGTGTTCAAGCATGGTCCTTGCATATTTTCCCTTATAGGGTTACAGCTCAGACTCTCCATGCAGACTCTTCCAATTATTTCCACAGGCCTCCGCAGATCATCCAAATGGGCTGCTTAAAGGTAGATCTAAGAAATCTCAGAAAAAGCAGCATAGCCTTAGGCAGTGTCTGGTTGGAAAGCTTCCCTCAGCTGGACTGCATCTAAAATTCTTTTTGATGACCATTATTTGAACGACTGGATGACTTTGAATACAAGTCATTAAACTTCTTTGATTCCCAGTTCCGTAATGTATAATGTGGGGATAATAACAGTTATGTGCCTACCAAGGCTACAATGAAGATCCAAGGACTGATGTAAATAAAAACCCCTGACTTTGGAGACACTCAATTTACAGTAGTTTAATTTGCATCTAAAAAGGGAAAGCAAATCAAATCTATTTATAGCTCTCCAGTGTCTGAACAGAACCTGTGATAAACACCGTGCAGTTTCAGCACTGACTCTGAAAGTTGGATCTTTAAAAGCTTTCTCAATATCCCAAAGGAAAGTCTGTGTTTATGAAAGGGATCTGTGCATGTGTGTATATTCTAGGTCCTTAGAATGTTCCTTTCTGAATTATAAGGAGCCAGCAAGGAGTCTTCAAAGGAGCTGGTGTAAACTCCACAGAACACATTACTTCAGGAAATTAGCACGACCCTTAGAAGTCAGATTAATCAATGGATGGACATACAAGCCCTGATGGAAAATATCCTTCTATTGTTCTGTAGAAGGCAAAAAACAGGACCTAGATCTGACTATGGTTTTTTTTGCTCATCATAATAATATACAGAACCTGATAATGGGTTACAGAAGCCAGACCTCCTGATGCCTAGGCTGGGAGAAGCTTATTGACATAACCCAAGCTGGTTGCTAACAAAAGCTTTAAATACGATATCGAAAGCACAGTGTTTCCATTCCATTTAGAGAAGGTCAATTTAGTTCAGTAACAACTTATTAAACACTATGTTCACAACACTGAACTCAGAATTTAAAAACAAGTGAGATGCTATCCCTGACATCCAAGGGCTCACAACCTAGAACAGCAGATACATACCTGGACTCACAGAACCCTTCTTCTAGGAAAGGAAGAATCACAAAAGGTTTCTAGAAAAAATGGCATTGATGGATCTCCACTTTTGAAAAGATCCTTCCAGAGGCAGCTTTAAAGATGAACTGGTGGAGTGGGAGACTGGAGTAGGAAGGGGCACACCAGTCAAGAGAGGGCAAAGAATGATAGGAACAGGAGAATGGAAAGAGGAAATGCAAATTTACACTCTACTGTCAGCTATTTTGAACATTCACTAAAAACAAGAACAATGAAGTCATTGCAAAATATTTGGGTATCTAAGTGTGAGGTATCCAATAATAAGCAAAGCAAATGTGATCCCAAGTTAGAGACAAACAGTCAAACAGTATGCAAATAAATAAAAACAGGCAGAAATGACGATGGGTGTTACAGGAAAATGCATCTAACCAACAATTTTATGTCTAATTTTCAAAATCTCTGATTTTCTACTCTTACAAATCAGTTAAGCTAAAATAAATCAAAGTTGTAACAAAGCCACCAATATAACGTTAAAAAGTATTCAAATGTAAAACCAATTGAACCAAAAATAGGATAATGATGTAACCATTTGGAATGAGCATTTATGAGGCTTTAAATCATTTTTATATTACTATTTTAAGGATCAGTGCTGCCAGCACTGCAAACTTACTCAGAATATTCACGTATGCATATACTCTTACTGGGCAACACATGGTTTCAGTATTTTCTTAGACACAAAGGAGGAATTTGTCTTTCTTCTGGCTCAGCACTATTATGCTATTATAGTTTTTTAAATTGTCATACTATTTGTTTTTATTTCATAAAGAACAATTTTTTTTTTTTTGAGAGGGAGTCTTGCTCCATTGCCCAGGCTAGAGTGCAGTGGCACAATCTCAGCTCACTGTAACCTCTGTCTCACAGGTTCAAGCGATACTCCTGCCTCAGCCTCCTGAGTAGCTGAGATTATAGGCGCACGCCACCACGCCCAGCTAAGTTTCGTATTTTTGGTAGTGACAGGGTTTCACCATGTTGGCCAGGCTGGTCTCCATTCCTGGCCTCAAGTGATCTGCCTACCTCGGCCTCCCAAAGTGCTGGGATTACAGGCATGAGCCACCACGCCCAGACCCATAAAGAACAATTATTAATTTCAGGAATGCTTTGTTTTGACACAAAAACTTGGATTTTCAAAAATGAAATTGTGACATTTTAGAAAAACAAGTTATTTAATATACAGAAACGACATTATGATTCACCTAAATGCACCAAAACACAAAGTCTCTTAACTGCTGTTCCTTCCCCAGCAACTCTCCTCACCCCTTCTGATATAAATAATACATTTCCACCTGCTCTGAATGTGTGGCTAGGAGGCTACTCGCCAATAAATCCTGAACTCCTCCTCTTACAAGGATCAGTAACGAGACAAGGGACATGGGTACACAGGTACAGACATTAATATGACCATAAGGAAATATTATGAACAGCTTTATGCCCACAAATTCAACAACATAGATGAAATGGGCAAATTCCCTAACAGATGCAAACTTTCAGAAACAGAAAAGAAGAAACAGACTATCTGAATAGCTCTATATTAAAGAAAACTCCAGCCCCAGACAGCTTCACTAGTGAATTCTAGCAAATATTTCAGGAGAGGTAATACCAATTTTCTACAAACTCTTACAGAAAATTAAAGGGAAGGGCCAGCAAACAACTCAGAAAAAAGACATTACAAGGAACCAAAACATATAATACACCTCATGAACACAGACAGAAAAATCATTAACAGAATTTTGTTTTTTGTTTTTTTTTTTTTGAAACAGAGCCTCATTCTGTTGCTCAGGCTGGAGTGCAGTGGCATGATCTCGGCTCACTGCAACCTCCGCCTCCCAAGTTCAAGAGATTCTCCAGACTCAGCCTCCCAAGTAGCTGGGATTACAGGTGCCCACCACCACGCCTGTCTAATGTTTGTATTTTTTATTAGAGACGGGGTTTCATCATGTTGGCCAGACTGGTCTCGAACTCCTGACCTCACATGATCTGCCCACCTCAGCCTCCCAACGTGCTGGGATTATAGGCATGGGCCATTGTGCCTGCCATTAACAAAATTTTTAGCAAATTAAATTAAATAATATCCAAAAAGGATAACACATTAAGACCAAATGGAGTTTACCCTTGGAATTCAAGGTTGGTTTAACACTGGAAAATCATTAAGTATAATTCACCATATTAACAGACATGAAAATGAGGAATACAGGGGGAATGTCTTCTAGTAAATCTAATAAGAGGCATCTGTCTGTAATCCCAGCACTTTGGGAGGCTAAGGAGGGTGGGTCACGAGGTCAGGAGATCGAGACCATCCTGGCTAACATAGTGAAACCCCATCTCTACTAAAATTACAAAAAATTAGCCAGGCATGGTGGCACATACCTGTAGTCCCAGCTACTTGGGAGAGGAGGCTGAGGCAGGAGAATCGTTTGAACCTAGGAGGCGGAGGTTGCAGTGAGCCAAGATCGCGCCACTGCACTCCAGCCTGGGTGACAGAGTGAAACTCCATCTCAAAAAAAAATAAAATAAAATAAAAACTAAAGTTTTTCATATTCTTTATCTCACTTTATGATTAAAACTCATCAAACTGTATTCTTTAAATATGGGAAGTTTATTGTATATCAATTGTACCTCAATGAAGCGTTTTTTTTAAAAAAAAAAAAAAAGAACAATTGAAAAGTGAAAGAAAAGGAAAAAAACAACCTAGTACCACTTTCAATAGTATTAAAATATGTGAAATATATTAGGATAAATTTAACAAAGTATGTAAAAAGATCTATAAACTGACAACTATGAGATGTTGTTAAGAAAACACCAGTCTATGTCTGGTGGGAGGACCGTAAATAAAAACAGAGATACTATATTTTGAAGAATCCCTACTGCTAAAATAATAATTATCCCCCAAATCCATCTGTAGATGCAACACAATCTCAATCAAGATCCCAGAAGCAATTTTTGTTAAAAAAAAAAAAGGCCAATTCTAAAATAGACAAAAATGAAAAGAACAAAGAACTAGAACACAAAATGGCCGAACAATGTGGAGAAAAAAAGAACAATGCTGGAACACTTCTATTACCTAGCTTCAAGGCTTACAATAAAGCTACAATTATCAATATGGTATGGTATTGGTGTTAGGATAGATTGGTTAAACAGAACAAAGTCCAGATATTCACCCACACATAAATGGTCAATTGACTTTTGACAAAGATGCCAAGATAATGCAATGGGAAAAAAAACAGTCCTTGGAACAAATGATGCTGAACAATTGGATGTCAGTATGGGGAAAACTAAACTCTACTCCTTACGTTGTACCAAATACAAGAATTACTTAAATAGATCGGACCTAAACATAAAAGATAAAACTATAAGACGTCTCAATGAAAACATAGGCAAAAATATTTATGACTCTGGAGGTAGGCTGAGATTTCTTGCAGCAGAAGTACTAATATCTAAGAAAAAAGTTAATAAATTGAACTTTTTAAAAGAAATCTTTAAGAAAATCAGAAGAAAATATCTGCAATACACATTTCATGACACAACACTTGTAACAATACACTGAATACCAAAACACATGAAGACAAACAACCTAACAAAAAATGGGCAAAGTAGTTACAGACGTTTCAGGAATGGCCAATAAGCACATAAAAATATGCTAAGCACATAAAATATGAGTCACCAGGTTAATGCAAATTAAAATCACAATGAGATGCCCTGATACATCCACCAGAATGATTAAAATTCAAATGACTCATCATATCAAGCCTTAGCAAAACTGGAGAGCAACTAGAATCCTCCCGCTTTCCTGGTGGGAAGGCACAGTTTGGCAGTTTTTTGTAAAGTTAAATGTAAACGCACCATGGGATCCAGTAATGCCACTCCTGGCTATTTATCTAAGAGACATTACTGCATGTGTCCACACAAAAACAATGGCAGCTTTCTTCACAACAGCCCAAAACTGAGCACAGCCTAAGCAGCCATTAATAACCATGTGGATAAACAGATTGCAATATGTTCACATAATGGAATCTTTTTCAGCAAGAAAAATAAACTACCAAAAAAAAAAAAAAAAAACAAACTACCCACACACGTAATTCAGATTAATCTCAAAAAAAGCCATGCAAAAGAAGCTAACACAAACACAAAAGGCATGCTATGTGACTCCGTTTTGGTGAAATTCTAGAACCAGCAAAGGAATCTGCAGGGCCAGGAAGCAGATGAGCGGTTGCCCAGGTCTGTGTCCTGGGAAAGGACTGATAGCAGGGGCTATGAGTGAATTCAGGGTGGAGAATGTTCTCCGTCTTCACGGACTGGGATTCTGTGGGCTGAAGAAGCACATCCGAGATAGAGAACCAAGGACCAGAGAGAAAATCTAACTGGTCAAGGGCAAGTAAAATTCAACAGGAAACACTATATATTCTAACTGATAATACTAGACCTAGTAAATAGAACTTTAAGAGATTTTGCTACACAACAGCATTAAACTTAGGTAATAACAGCATCAGACTGGCTGAGCATATTAAGAGCTAATTCTGTTTTTCATAAGGAAGACAGCAGAATTCCTAATCACAGGCTCTAAGGAATTGTGTTCTCTCCATTATCATACAGCTGTGTTACATCTTGATATTCATGAGTGAGTCTTCTAATCCAAGGGAAGGAATAAAAACAAAGGGGAAAGAAAAGGAAGGGTTGAACTTATAAATATGGTCTCATTAAAAAAAAAAAAAGGCCAGGCATGGTGGCTTACACCTGTAATCCCAGCACTTTGGGATACCAAGGCGGGCAGATCACCTGAGGTCAGGAGTTTACATGACCAGCCTGGCCAACACGGTGAAACCCTGTCTCTACTAAAAATACAAAATAAATTAGCCAGGTGTGGTGGTAGGCACCTGTAATCCCAGCTACTCAGGATGCTGAGGCAGGAGAATCGCTTGAACCCGGGAGGCGGAGGTTGCAGTAAGCCAAGACGGTGCCATTGCACTCCAGCCTGGGCAGCAAGAACAAAACTCCAACTCAAAAAAAGAAAAAAGCGGACTATGTTCACTTTATGGGTGAAGTAAATGAAGTTTAGAGAGGTGAAGAGCCCACAGGCTAGGAAGGTCAGGAGCAAATTTCTCCTAAATCTCTGCAGGGATGGGCAAATTTAAGTAGGGGACAAAAGAGGCTCCGGCACCATTTCCAAGTAGAGAAGCATCACTTAAGAACTCCACAGGCCTCTCGACATGGAATGAAAGATGACCCGGCCAGCCGCCAACTGCCCCATCAGAACATCTAAGGCTCCGCAGATGTCCAGAGTGACAGATGGGCTCCTGACCACAGGGACAGCAGGCTCTGCAGAGGAGCAGTGGGAGGTTCCAGACTGAGAGAGCAGTTCACAGACCTCTGCATTCCCCAAGGAGACACTGGGGGAGGGGCAGCCCACAGAAATGGGGAGCTGGGAATCATTGGACGTGCATGCTGCCAGCTGTGAGATGCCACATGTCCAGCAACTGAGAGAACAGACATTCCCCATTCACCTCCATATTTTCGCACTTGAACTTGATTATATGCATCTCTCAGCCATGATTTAAATAAAATGCCAACTCTGATTAAGGCATCAGAACTGTAACACGGGATCTGGTGGGTAGAGTGGAGACAGCAGCTTCCAGGGGGCCGAGAACATGAACCCCCAAGACTCAGCCTTTCCCACCAAACAAACCACCATCATCAGTAACACCCCAAACTATTCCATAACGCGTTTGAGACTGCACCCTGACCCCAGCCAGCTGGGATGAAATTGCAGCCCATGAGTCAAAAGTGGGATGTGGTCGGGGGGCAGCGGGGTGGGGGATCCTATAGGAAAAAGGCGGATGAAAATACCCTCCTTGAGATGGCAGAGGGCAGACGGAGAAAAAGACCATCAAGAGAACATCAAAACACACAACCTGAAAAAGATACACTGGAGCATTTCGACCATAAGAACTTTAAACTCTTACCTCTCAGGATATCTCATAATATATATGAGAAAATGAAGAAGACACAAAGAGATCAAGGGATTTTCCCAGCCCCAGTGCCAGGGGTGGCAGAAACCACCCCGTTTCTCCTGGTCTCTTCTAACTGGTCTATGGCTTTTTAACACTATTCCATATCAGTGGCTTGTAACATCCCCTTTCCATAAGGAAAATCATGTTGAATCATGACTCTTGTAAGGTGTCTAAAAAGACATAAAACTGCCTTCACGCTCTAAAGTTACATTATACTTTTAACGTAAAGAAAGCTAACGATTGGCCGGGCGCGTTGGCTCATGCCTGTAATCCCAGCACTTTGGGAGGCCGAGGCGGGCGGATCACGAGGTCAGGAGATTGAGACCATCCTGGCTAACACAGTGAAACCCCATCTCTATTAAAAAATACAAAAAATTAGCCAGGCGTGGTGGCGGGCACCTGTAGTCCCAGCTACTCGGGAGGCTGAGGCAGGAGAACGGTGTGAACCTGGGAGGCGGAGCTTGCAGTGAGCCGAGATCGCGCCACTGCACTCCAGCCTGGGCGACAGAGCAAGACTCGGTCTCAAAAAAAAAAAAAAAAAAAAAAAAAAAAAAAAAAAAAAGTAAGGGTTAAAGGATTTTCAAAAAGTACTTTCTGTCCCCCAGCTTGGAACACCCTAAAACTGTGCTTCTCAACCTTTCCCAGGGACACAACTCACCACCAGGGGGTCTTGTTAAAGGCAGATTCTGACTCACTCCATCTGGGACGGGCCTGATCATCTGCATTCTAACATGCTCCCAGGTGGTGTCAATGCTGCTGGCCATGGGTTGCACTTTGAGAAGCCAGGCCCTAAGCCACACTGACTTTGGTACACCAGGGGAAGGGTGTTTCCAGTGTAGAAGGGAACCAGCAATAATGCTCCTTAAGAAAATAATGCAAATGCTGCCACCTCCCTCACCTCCCACCCACAGCCTCAGCGAGCCCCGGAGGCTTCAACAGAGGCTGAGTTCAAATCGCCAGCAAAGCCCTCAAGAAGGCAGACAGTGCAGTAAGAACAACGCCCCCAAACACTGCACTTGGCCCCTGGCTGACATTCACACTGTCAAGTTCAACAAGATCTGAAATGACTTGAGAACAGTGAGGGTTAAATCTGTGCAGAGGCTCACCCATGTCCTCAACCATCCACGGTAGGGGAGACTGCAGCCCACACCTGACCCAAAGCCTATTTTTGTCAATAATGTTTTATTGGAACACGGCCACGTCCATTCATTTATGTATCACCTACGGCCGTGTTCACACTCCAACAGCAGGGATGAGTGTCGCAACAAGAGTCTAAAGCCTACAACATGTAGTCTCTGCTCTGTTAGAGAAAAAGCTTGCTTACCTCTGTTCTGGGTCTTTAGGGGACAAAACTCGAAAAAGCAAAGCCTGAAGACAAAGGATACAACGCTAACACAGAAGCAGCATTTAGCACAGAGGAGCGTGAATTCTGAGGCAGAAGAGACGTACATGTCAAGGCAAGCCTGGTGGCGGCGGCAACCCAGGGACTCCGTTAGCCATGAGAGGCCAGCCTGCTTTGTGAAGGGTGACCAAGCTCCTTTCAGAATGCAGAAGCAGGGAGACGGAGGGGGCCTGGTCCATCTGTGTCTGCTCCACCAACCACCACAACTGTGTCGGCTCCTTCTACACATCCGCTTCACCACCCTTCTCTTTACCAGCCCTTCGCATCATATGACCCACCAATGCAGAGGTCTGAAGTGAGGCTCTTGCGTTATCTGGCTGCCATCATCTCTGGAAAGACAGGGGCCCTAGGTTCTGCTGCCAAAGACAAAAAGCCTCGAGGGCTCCTGACAGGAGGCCTAGGATTGAAGCTCCAACCACGAGGGGAAGGAAGGGCCGTGGGCTGCTCTCCAGGGAGGGGAATGCTGAAAGGCCAGCTGTCTCTCTGCCTCTGGCTCCCCAAGCAGATGGCTCCACCACTATGCATGTGGGTACAGGCGGAGGGGCAGGTGGCACCAGGCTCTGGGTAACATATGTCAGTGTGCTAATGGAAGCAAATTAAGAACATGGTTGGTCTCACACACCCGCTTCGCAGGGCTGGGGCTGCCAGGGGGAATGGATGAGATCCAGACTCCAGGAGGATGCGATGATAGAACTGTCTGGACACAGTGAATGAACACAGACTTTGGTGGTGAAGGGCTGGGGCTGGAACTCTGCTCCAGCACTTGCCAGTACAGTGCTGTGCTACCTCACCTCTCTCTGAAAACGAGGATCATCAGAGGCTTGTCAGTCAGTTCTTTAAATGTCATTATGTGAATAATTTAAATTTAGCACAGTCCTTAGCTCATAAGAAGTCTCCAATAAATTGACTACCACAGTCATTATCAGTATAATTATTATCTGTTTAAAATTTTTTAAAAAAGCTTTTAAAGGATAATCTCCACCTTAAAGAGTGGTTATGAAGATTAACCAAAGATAATCTGTAACTTTGCCTACTCCCCAGCATAACACATAGTAAGTGCTCAAAACCTGTAGTATTCCCCATCCCAAAGAAACCGAATCTAGCCTCCCTTACATGTTTCATGGAATACCAATCAATTTTCCAAACAAGTCACTCGAGTTTTTTTAAATGATAATGTTTCCAGAGTAGATACTATCATTTTACAGGTGAGAAAACTAACTCTCAGGACTCAAGGACAGAAACCTAAAGAATGACAGCTCAGTGAACAACAGCTGCCACCCAAAAATATCAGCAATTTTAGGAATTAGCAGCTCAATGGTCTTTGCTTCAAAAAAGCAAAAAGACCACATTCACACTCTACCACTTCTACGTGAAAGCATGTGTTCTCCAGAAAGTTGTTTGTTTGTTTTTTTTTAAGACGGGAGTTTCACTCCTGTTGCCCAGGCTGGAGTGCAATGGCGCGATCCTGGCTCACCACAACCTCTGCGCCTTCCAGGTTCAAGCGATTCTTCTGCCTCAGCCTCCCAAGTAGCTGGTATTACAGGCATGCGCCACCACACCCGGCTAATTTTTGTATTTTTAGTAGAGACAGGGTTTCTCCATGTTGGTCAGGCTGGTCTCAAACTCCCGACTTCAGGTGATCCGCCCGCCTCGGCCTCCCAAAGTGCTGGGATTACAAGTGTGAGCCACCATGCCTGGCCCAGAAAGTATCTTTTATAGAACTAATCCAAAGGGTCCAATTTCTATGGAGAAAATTTTCTTTGTAATGTCTAAAACACAGTGTAAGCCACCATTAAAAGAGGCTTTTCACATATGCCTTCGGTTTTCCAGCTAAGGAATGTCAATCTGCTCCCCAGAATGAGGACTTAGAAGTTCCAAGACAAACTAAGTAATACTGAACACCAACATGACAAACCTCCTAAAATAAAGCAAGCACCTCCAACGAGGGGTCTGATCACTCTCGACTTCCTTCCTACCACCTTCCTCCCCTACCCCATGGTCTGTAAAACAGCTCTTCTCAAGTCACTTGATGGCATCCCTGTTGCCAAGTCCAGCTATCAAGGCTCAGTCCTCACTCCCCCCACACCCAGGGCTCAGTCCTCACTCCCCCCACACCCAGGGCTCAGTCCTCACTCCCCCCACACCCAGGGCTCAGTCCTCATTCCCCACCCTGGCCCCCAACATCCTGGCAGCACATGACGCCTGGCAGCATGTGACACGGTGTGACACGGTGTACCTACGGCCCCTTCTTCTGGAAACAGTTCCTTTGGTTTTGTCACCTACGCGGCTGGTCTCTGCTGGCTCCCCTTCTCTTCCCAGCCTCTGAAGGAGTTTGGTCTAGAGACTCTTTTCTTCTCCTAATTCTATCCACTCCCATGATGTTTATCTTCAGTTTGGCCCTCTAACCTCAACTCCAAACCATTTCCAACTGACTTCTTTGGGGAGGCTGAGCTCAATCTCATCTTACAGAGGGTCAAAGAGGTGACGAAAAATAATGAAAACTCACCTCCAAGGAAGCTGTTGGTGATAAATTTCGAAAAACAGGACGTCAGAGTAAATTCAGTTATGCAAACTGAGGATCTGCTGTTTACAAACAAACGGTAGGAAAACATGTAAGAACTGTAGGCTCAATTCCATATAAATGGAGCTGAACACACAACTACAGCTACAGCCTCTTGCTAGCCCTGCGTGCATTCAGATGCTTCTTCTCCTTGATCATAGAATCTGCTAATCCTATCTTGGGAACTGCTCATCTTCTTTGGAGTCTCTTGCATTCTGCTTTTTCTCCCCAACACTTGTTTTATTTGTTTGTTTTTGTGGTTTTTTTGAGATGGAGTCTCACTCTGTCACCCAGGCTGGAGTGCAGTGGCGTGATCTCGGCTCACTGCACCTCAGCCTCCCGGGTTCAAGCGATTCTCCTGCCTCAGCCTCCGGAGTAGCTGGGACCACAGGCATGCACTGCCACGTCTAATTTTTGTATTTTTAGTAGAGATGGGGTTTCTCCATGATGGCCAGGCTGGTCTTGAACTCCTGACCTCAGGTGATCTGCCCGCCTCGGCCTCCCAAACTGCTGGAATTACAGGCGTGAGCCACCGCGCCCAGCCAACACTTCCTGACATCTCTTTTTGGACCTCAAATTTAGCATGCCCAAAATGCACCTTTGATTCCCCCTGCTATAACCCACTCCTCCCATAGTCTTCCCCATCCCAATAACAGCATCTCTAGTCTTCTAGTTACCCAGGCCAAAATGCTTGACATCATCCTTAAAACCTCTTTTTCTCTCTCTTGCATCCAACCCATTTAAACTCTCCTTTCAAAATATGTGCCAGACCTAACCAGGCCTCACCTTCCTCATCATTTCCAACCAGGTCCAGCCCTCATCACAGCGCTCTGGGTTACTGGAAAAGCCTCCCAATCGCTGGGCACAGTGGCTCATGCCTGTAATCCCAGCACTTTGGTAGGCCGAGGCGGGTGGATCACCAGAGGTCAGGAGTTCGAGACCAGCCTGGCCAACACGGTGAAACCCCTCTACTAAAAATACAAAAAATTAGCCGAGCATGGTGGTGGGCGCCTGTAATCCCAGCTATTCAGGAAGCTGAGGCAGGAGAATCGCTTGAACCCAGAAGGCAGAGGTTGCAGTGAGCCAAGATCATGCCATTGCACTCCAGCCTAGGTGACAAGAGCGAAACTCCATCTCAGAAGGAAAAAAAAAAAAAGCCTCCCAACCCACCTCTCTCCTTCCGCCTTTCACCCTACCCTGCATTCTACCTTCCACTCTCAAACATTTCAGAAAAAAAAAAATTATATTCACAGAGAGAGAAAGTGCAAATAGGGTGAAATGTTTGGGGAATCTGAGGGAAGAGCATACGAGAATTCTCTGTACTATTTTTGCAACTTTTCCATAAGTCTGGATTATTTCAAATTCAAGAGTTAAACAAAGAAAAAGAAAAAAAAACAAAAACACTATCTCCCTTTGTGAACCCATCCTGTCTTTCCCCTGGCAACTTAAGGACGCTCTCAACTAAGCACATCTATTTTTTCACAAACACTAAAAGAACCCTTGCCTAGTTTTGTCTTTCTGTGCTGGGCAGTAGGTGTGTGCGTGTGTGTGTGTGTGTGTGTGTGTATTTCATATATGTGTGTATATATGTGTGTGTGTGTATATGTGTGTGTGGTGTGTGTATATATAGAGAGGGAGAAATATATATGCGTGTATATATAAAAACATATAAATGTACATATAATGTATATATATACATTTGTATATTTACAATGGTATTGTATATATACAAATATATATAAATATGTGTGTGTGTGTATATATATAAATAATACATACCCCACAGCCTGTCCTTAACCAGTTCTAAACTTGGGGGGAAAAATACATACCTAAGCAGAGAATTTCAAAATAATATGATGAATATTTTGATAGACAGATGCGTTGGTATGGAACACGCTGCTAAGACACATAACCTCCTAGATGGGGCAATGAATGAACTAAGTTTTGCACCTATAGGCACCCCTACTGATATCCTCACAAACTTTTATAGTTATACGCATTTGCTTCCCCCAGGACCCCCGTTTCATAAGGGTTAGTCCTAGAGCCTAGCAAGTTCCTGCTACAGCTGGCACGCATACGCCATTCAAGAAACAGTGCCTGAGTGAATGACGAGTTAAGAACCGTTTGTCAGCCAGTGCTCAGTAATACAACATGCACTGGTATGCAAATCATATTGTTGTTGAAAGCAAGGGCAGGATCACAACTTATCTTTCCCCGAGAAAGACAGACCTCAAAAACTTCTTTACCCTACTAAAGCACATTATAAGAAGCTCCGCTTATATAAAAGAAAACCTCCTCATTCGTTATCAATGGCATGTAAACCTAAGAAGTCTCCACCTCTGATAACATCTCTTCCATCCCCAGGGCTAGATAAAGGAGGTTCCGAAAACCCTGGTAATTGTGAAGGTGGCTCCCAGCTCTGATAGTCTTGAACCCTACAGGAGCAGAGGTTAGACAGCAGAAGAATAACAAAGGGAAGCATCAGCAGGCTTCCAATACGTTTGAACCAGAGATGGCAAAGAGGCTTCAACCAACTGAAAACACCAAAGATTCATAGTGGCCACCTGAGGGGTTGTGCTCTTAAAAAATAAATAAATAGATAGATAGATAGATAGATAGATAAGGAAGATGTCAAGAATCCATCAGGTCTGAATGAGAAGTGTATCAGTGACTAACACCCCATATGGCAAAAGTACTCAGATGCGTTTTGGTTACTCACAGCTTCAACAGTATTCAAAGGCATGTCCTTCCCTAAGACTGAGCCACAGCAAATACCCCCAGCAACTCTGCCGGGAGAACATCTAACATATATTTGGCTAGAGAAACAGTTGTCTTTAACAAATTAACACCGAATAAATCCTGACTTATTAGAGCCTGCAAGAATGCCATTCTCAATGATAACAGTTATCACTAAAATCTCCAAAAATCTGCGATCCTGCAAGGAGGAAGTGTGACAGGGCAGGCCACACGTCCAGAATGCTTCCAAGACTGCCTGTTACGGAATAAAAGAAATGAAACCCCCCCAAGAATGTCTTTGCTCACATTTAGCCAATTGTTCCTTCGTGCGCGCATCTCTGTGCTAAAATGGCCATTCTTCCCCACAGCCTGAAGTTGTACGCTAAAATAAATGAGACTCCGATGAAGCCAGAAACGTGCACATGTGAGGAAACCAACACAAACTAAGTCGGCTGGAGAGTGTGGCCAGGAGGATGGTGCTCCCCAGGAAGCAATTACTTCATCTCTGCCCATGAAGCAGGCAGCTGTCATTGTCCCCCAGGCCCACGCCAGGGACTCCAAGTAGGTTATAACCAAACTACCTCTAACAATCAACTTAAATAAACCACACAATTGGCTTCTGAAAGGGTACCTTGTAACCAACAAGAAACTGTAACTTGTTGAAAAACTGTACAACTAAAAACCTTGGAAATGGATAAACACTGCCACATTTTGACTCAAATACTGTTACGTGGTAGCACTGCAATAATTCACTGAAACAAAAGAATGAATGAGGAATACATTTATATAGGAATCAGAGGAAGCATGACTAATCATTTAAAGAAATAGGTCAAGAAACTGCTAGGTTCAAATGCTACCGTGAGACACTGTCAGGGCCTCAGGCAAATTCACTTCTCTTGGTCCTGTTTCTATGTTTATCAAAAAACAGCTTTGGGCTAGGGAATCTGTTGCTTTCCAATGCCTTCCTTCTGCGATTCCAGCCCAGGTTTTAGGACTGCTCTCCCACTTGGTATATGAAAGCACTTTCTATGTGTAATAGCAATAGTACCTTTCTGTGTTGAATGCAGTTTGGGACCTACTCTATGAGGAAGAATATAACCATGTAACTTTAAGCATGACCACAAGGCATACTCTAAATAAGGATAACACATAAGATGTGGCCATATACCTGTGCGTGCGTAGCAAGGAGAAGGGGAAGTCTCATTTAATGAAGCCAAGGGTGCCTGTTGCACCTTAACATCCTCACTCCACATCAAGTTCACAACGTCCTTCTGACATCAAATCACAGGTATCACATACTTTTCCATACTTTCCACCCAAGATTAAAATATGCAGAGCACTGTGATAAAGACGCCTCCATCACCAGCATGTTGGTTGTCACTCTGCGGAATTACATACTGCCGGTGCTAAATAATCACCAGGCTGCAGCGGCAAGCAAGACCGGTCTCCGTGGGGACAGCAGCCCCTGCAGCAGCACCACTCCTGTCACCACAGTCTGATGCAGCTGCAGAGAAGCTGTGGCTGAGGCCATTCACTTTGTGAGAGAACCGCACAGGAGGGAAAAGGTAGGGAAGGTAGGGAAGAGGACAGGTGCAGAGCCAGGGAAGGACCTGTGATGAGAACGGAAAGGAATGCGCCTCCCTGTACGCACACTCGGATTTTATGAAGATGTGGACAGGGGGCTGAACTGGATACATGAGAGCATTCCTCCAAGTTCCTTTGCTGGTTTTCTAAATATTGATGTAAAATCTGAACTCAGACACAATTTTTTAAAATCGCTTCAATCAGCATCTTTGTCTGGTGCTCAGCATCACATCTACATGATCATCTAGAAAACCAACTCCTGTTCTAAGGCTCACATCTTCCTATAAAGTCCCAGAGATTTTATAGTGGAATGCACCTCTCATTTGCATCAACAACACACACAACTACCATTAAAGAAATGCTTAATTTGCTTATATAATTTTTTAAACACTCAGATTTGAAACACGATAGAGAAGACAACTTTTGATAGCTCTGCTTTCGAACTGCGGGTGGAGCAAATAACCTGCCATGATTTCTAACCAGTCAACAACCCGTCTTCCCTGACTGCAATAGGAGCAATCTTTCCGAGCTCAGGATGAAGAAGAACCCAGCTGGTTAGGGGACAGATAATAATCAGTTCTCAGCGGGCTTCCCGGGTCCCAAATCCCCATGTGATACGTGGAAGTAAAAAGCTATCAATGACCAAGCATCTAAACGCTTATCCCACCTCACCATCTGCTTCTCCTGCCATGCAAATTTAAAACTAATAAGCCTGCTATTAGAGAACAGAGTTGGTGCTGCATCTGTCTTCCTAAATTATGGATAATTACCAGCCTACAGTGGCTTCTAATCAGACTTGAGTGGTCCCTTAGACAGGAAGCTAAAGTGCCTCAGCCCTAGACTGAGAAGAAAACAGGAACTGGAATGCTCTAGGTTTGATTTTTTTCCCCTTGTTCTAAAGTTGCTGTTCCCGAATCTCCTTCTATTGTCTTGTTTATAAAATGTATGAGAAACAGGGACATTTAAAGACATTATAGAAATGGCCGCTTTTTCTAGGTACAAACCTTGTTAACATAATTTTCATCTGCTGGGCTTTTTCTCCACAAACTGTGACCCTGGAGTACACTTTTTCCCTCATGGTTACACATGCAGAGTCAGGCAAGATGGCTTTAGCAGTAAGGAGGGGAGTGCAGTGAGAAGTGACCAGGCACTGGGAAGGGCAGACAGGGACTCTACCGCGGTGGCCTGGAGCGCTCCTGGGCCTCAGCCTTTACTTTTCTATCTGTGCAAGGGATCTAAAGGCCCGTGATTCTACGCCACCACAGCTCTCCATACACACATACGCAAACATCACACATCTATGTGAAAAGCTGTGATACTTGGCTGACTTCCTGAAGAAGTTATCTTGTATCATTTCTACTCAAGTACACCACCTCCCTCCCGGCAGGTATCTGCGCCACCTCCTTCCAGGCAAGTATCTGAGGATGATGGGCTATCCCACAGCAATGTGTGTAACCTCTCCTGCTTACAATCCCTATTCATAGAGCATTTTTCAAAAGCATTTGTCATGAAGTGACAGAAGAAAGAAGAATAAGGTTCTTTCAGCCCATTCATTCATTCATTCAGCAAATACTGACTGACTATCTATGTGCCAGGCACTGGTCATATAACAGGGAACATATATTTTTGTAGGTAGAGACAGACAACCAAAAAGTATGTTAAAGAGTGAACAGTGCTGTAGAGGAAAATACACCAGGAAACAGGAAAGGAGAATACCCCTAGCCACCCTACACTGGGGTGACACTAGCGTTACAAAAAAAAATGGAAACAGCGACCGGGCGCGGTGGCTAACATCTGTAATCTCAGCGCTTTGGGAGGCTGAGGCAGGCAGATCACCTGAGTTCAGGAGTTCAAGATCAGCCTGACCAACACGGGGAAACCCCATCTCTACTAAAAATACAAAAATTAGCTGGGCGTGGTGGCACACACCTGTAATCCCAGTTACTCAGGAAGCTGAGGCACAAGAATCACTTGAACCTGGGAGGTAGAGGTTGGAGTGAGCCGAGAAAGTGCCACTGCACTCCAGCCTGGGCGACACAGCAAGACTCTGTCTCACAAAAATAAAAAATAAAAATAAAATGTAAACAGAGAATAAGATACCAAAAGAAAGAACATGAAAGATTAATTGTAACAATGTAAGCTGATACTTTCCTTCCTGGATCCTTGTCCCTCACAAATGGAAAAAAACGAGGGGGGCGGGCAGCATCAAAATGATGGTGATGTTTTAAGATGGCTTTGGGTTTCAGATGTCTGACAGCCATACTTGTGTACTTCAAGGAAAAAGCTCTATAAGCCATCTGGACAATGGTTTAATGTCTTTTTTTTTTTTCCAGAGAGTTTTTAAAATACAGGAAAATGTGTGTGTTTATTTGGCTGTTCTGTGCTCGCACACGTGCAAACTGTGCTAACAGATTTTTCCATGTTTTGCTGAATTTGCCAGCTTGCCATAAACAGGCTTCCATGTCTTTTCTTAATTGTCTATAAATAGCACAAACACCCAAAAATGCAAATCAAGACAAGCTGTCCCTTCAACTGCTGCTGCCATTATGACAGCAAACGACAACTGTCCAAACCAATACGCGGAGACTGAAGCTGACCGGCAGTGCACAGGGCCGACTGCTTTTCCCATAGCATTTAAAGAAACAAGTGGAAAGGGCTCTCCACACAGGACAGACACGTCCTTTGTTCTTTGAATAAATACTGCCAATGCCCAAAATACTTTCTCCATCACACTATCTATATGGAATTCAAGTTCCTTCCAATACCATGAGTAACGCCAGTGATAGACTATGTTTAGCCATAATGACCCATTAGCATTCTTTTTCCTCTAAAATGTTGAAATAATAACATTTAGTGCGCACTCACGAGGTGCCAGGCTCTGAGTTTTATCTCATTTAGTTCTCGTTGAAATCCTGTAAGATCAGTACCATATTCTCTGATTTTTCATAGATGAGTTAACTGAGGCATAGAAAGATTAAGTAAGTTGTCCATGGTCACAGGTTATTTAGTAACTTTTCTCCAAACTTTCAGAAGTTAACTACTGCCACTATTACAAATGGTTTTTTTGTTTGTTTGTTTTGTTTTGAGACGGGGTCTTGCTCTGACCAGGCTGGAGAGCAGAGGCACGATGGTTCACTGCAACCTTGACTTCCTGGGCTCAAGTGATTCTCGCACCTCAGCCTCTCAAGCTGGGATTACAGGCATGAGCCACCACACCTGGCTAATTTTTTAATTTTTATTTTTTGTAGGGATGGGGTTTCGCTATGTTGCCCAGAGTGGTCCCAAACTCTGGGCTCAAGCGATCCTTCCAGCTCGGCCTCCCAAACTGCTGGGATTACAGGTGTGGGCCACTGTGCCCAGCCCTACAAATGTGACTTATACAAAGTCAGAGCAGTGAGCAGGGAGAGAACAGAGACTGCAGCGAGTCTCCTGGCTGTTGCAACGCCATATCCCTCCTCCATACCGTAATGTGTCTACACCCAAGCTCCTAGAAGTTGAAGGCATGCCAGCTCAGAGACGAAACAGCAGTAAAGAAAGAGCAAGATGCAGACATGTGTCTTGATTTCAGCTCGAGCGTGCCTCTCTCCCCAGCAGCTGCACAGGCAGAAACCAGGGGCCATGACTCTGAGGCAGCGTGTTTGGTTCCTGGCAGGTAATCTTCTGGGAGACCATCCCATAAAATTAGTGTTACACTTCTCAAAAAGGAAGTGTGACTTTTATAGAAAAATCTATTCCATTTGGGAGAAAGGTCTAATAAAACCACAAAAGGATAATACATTCATACAACAACAAATTAAATTCATCTGTCACAAACTGAAATCCCAAAGCCCTCTGGGCGCACAGCTGCTTTTCTGAGCTGAAATTCAACTCCAGTTGAGAAACAGGTCAACTTTTCTAAAAAGATTTCTTTTTCACATGCCTTAAATAAAAATTCCTTTCCCTCACTTGTCATTTTCCAGATTTAATGGCTCTGTTGGCCTTCCTCTCATTTAGGCCATGAGCACTGACTGCATGTCTGCTGTGGCCGGGACTCCAAGGGAGGCACCCTAGGGAACACAGATGACCGCAGCACAGGGGCACCCTCCTCAAGGAGCACACACGGGGAAGGCGAGATGATACAATCACAACCTTCACACAGAAAAGAACTTGGCATCCATACCCCATCCCATTTCTAGAACAACAATGCTGAGTCAGTAACATTTACTGAACGGCCTGCAGTGTGGAGGCAGGCACAAGGGGGCTCCATGCGGGGAAGAGTACCTCCTGAAGGGGGGCACGCACGCAACGTGGAGGCAGGAGACACCCCCATGCACAAGGGCCAGCCTGGGGGCCTGCAGAAATGCCCATGCATCTGGGAGGAGGGAGAGAGGACAAGATACCTCAATGCTCCAAAATGAATAGAAACGTCCCAAGAACCTCTCTCCAAATAGGACAGGGATTTACAAAAGACCAAACCCAGCATGCAGAGTTACCTGAGCAGAGCGCCACGAGAGCGAGCTATTGAGGAAGAAACAGGGTCACTAGAAGCCTGAGCCTCTACTCCCAGCTCTGCGACTCATTCACCCTATGACCTCGCTGAAGGCTCTTAGCTTCTGTGAGCCACAAGAGAATCACGGGGAAACAGAAGATATGAAAACTGCCCCGCCTTTTTCACAGAACTGCTGAGGGAATACAATCAGATAATGGATTTTAAAATTCTCTGTGAATTACAAAGCAAAATACAAACATATGAAATCATTATCATTAATAACAGCACTGTAAAATTAAGAGAAGAGTTAAGACCACAGCATTTTCCACCCCCCTACTCCCGAGAGAAATAGTGAGTCCAGCCGATGTGTTTAGGCGACCGCAGTATCTAGGCTTCGAGAGCCTCAAACAGCTCATGAACTGTGACAGCATCACTCCGCCCAGTGCTCATTAAGTTCTCCAAGACACCAACTGACATAAAATACTACAGCTTTTCAGATGGGCTTGAAGCCCTCCAAACTCACAGCACAGCTAAACAATGAAGAGGTTTTCTGCCACTAGACTCAAAAGCTGGCTTTTGTAGATTCCCACAGAAAGAACATTCAAGGCCAGGCGTGGTGGCTCATGCCTGTAATCCCAGCACTTTGGGAAGCCAAGGCGGGTGGATCACCCGAGGTCAGAAGTTCAAGAACAGCCTGGCCAATACGGCGAAGCCCCATCTCTACTAAGAATACAAAAATTAGCCGGGCATGCTGATGGGCACCTGTAATCCCAGCTATTCGGGAGGCTGAGGCGGAAGAATCGCTTGAACTTGGGAGGTGGAGGTTGCAGTGAGCTGAGATCGCGCCACTGCACTCCAGCCTGGGTGACAAGAGTGAAACTCCACCTCAAAAAAAAAAAAAAAGAGCATTCAAATGTCACATGATGGTATTAAATTTCCTGTGCTGTGCAACACAGAGAAATGATACAACATTGAAATCCTGAAACATATTCATAAAAAGCATTTAGCGACTTAAAAGACATTCAATATAACCTGTAACAGTGAGTTCCCCTCCCCTTTCCAGCTAATTCCACTAATGCTGTGACCTTAACAATGCTTTTGCTACAAAACAGAGGAAAATTAATAGGACCACTTACCCCTCTCAGCTGGCAGCTAAACCACTGCTTCTCCCTGGCCTCACTAAAGATGACCTTTACCCAAAACTAGGCTGCAACATCCCTGTAAATGTTGACTAACAATTTCAAAATTCCCATGTTCTTTGTCCACGCCTAAGGAAGATGAATTGAAACCAGATATCTCAAAGTCAGAACTAACAAGAGGCCTTAAACATCAGATGGCCCAACCCCTTCTTTGACAACCGAGGGATCTAAAGCCAAGATTATGGAAGAAAATAGCCTGTTTAGTAACAAAGCGAAAACCAAAGCCTAGTCACCTAACCTCTGGTCCAGAACTCCTGCAACCATCCAGCACCCATACAGGACCAGTCTCCCTAACCAGAAACTCCGAAATCTGTAACTTTTTGAGTGCCAATGTGACGCTCAACGAAATGTTCATTGGAGCAGCTCAGATTTTGGATTTTTCAATTCAGGATACTCAACCAGCAAGTATAATACAAATATTCAAAAATCCAAAAATGTAAAAAAATCTGAGACACTTCTCGTTCCAAGCAGTTTGGATAAGGGATATTCAACCTGCATTTTTTTTTCCTCTAATGAAGGAAATTAAAAATGAGGCCCAAGCAAAGCCATTCAATCCATACTAAAGCCATTCAATAGTTTAATTAGCACCCATTTAAAGTTAAGTGCTACCCACAGATATTTAAAAGCATGAATACACACACGCCTATAATCCCAGAACTCTGGAAGGCTGAGGCGGGAGGATCACCTGATGTCAGGAGTTCAAGACCAGCCTGGCCAATGTGGTGAAACCCTGTCTTTACTAAAAATGCAAAAATTAGCCGGGCGTGGTGGCACACACCTGTAATCCCAGCTACTCAAGAGGCTGAGGCACGAGAATCACTTGAACCTGGGGGGAGCACTTTGCAGTAAGCCGAGATTACACCACCGTACCCCAGCCTGGGCAACAGAGCAAGACTCTGTCTCAAAAAATAATAATAATAATTAATTTAAATTGTGTTTCCACATGGAGCCCATGTTCCCAGAACACAAGCCCTGCTCTACGCTCCAAGGGCACACAGGGTGCCCCTTTATCTTAATACTCGCCATATTCCATGGCAGCCATTGGCTTGTGTCTGTCCATCACACTAGACTTCCTGCGCATGAGGCAGGGATCATATATTATTACTTTTCCGTCCCCAATGTCTAGCCTAGAAGAAAACACTCAGTAAATGATTACTGAATTAAGTCAGTTACTAAGATATTTTAAACTTGTATTAACAAAATTGATTTAATTGATTTAATAACTTTGCCAATGCAGCTTTCATACCACACAGCTTAAATCTCAACTTGTGGATTTATCTTGTGTTCTGCTAGATTATCATCTATTAATATTTAGGAGGCATAGTAGGTGCCTCCTAAATATTACTAATTGCATTACTAATTGCTGGGGACCTAGCAGTGGCAAAACAACATTCCTTGTTCAAAGAGAACTTCTAGTATAAAGAGGAATAGGAGGAACAGGCTAGATTGATGAGAGAGCTAAGAAAAGGACAGGCTGCCATAGGAAGCACCTGTTCTTGTCTGGATGGTACATAGTTAATGAAGTCTGAGTGCTTCATATAGCATAAGATCATCTCCTCCAAAGAAGCTAATGAAGCTTTGATTCCCCAGTACCAGAAGTCACCATAAAGGTGCGCACAGCCACATGCTTAGTGTAGGAAGTGAAACCAAACAAAGCTCCAACTTATAGAGGCAACGGTCCCATTATAAAATCCTCTGGCCACATTCAATTGAAATTCAAGGTATTCAAGAGGCCAATATTTAAGTGATAAATTAACCCAATCACTTAAAACTAAAGTAGTCTTTGGTTCAAGGGGTAAGGGTATACTACCTTTTACAAATTTATTGGCTCTTAATATTTACATTTAAATATGATGATGAATGATGATGGTGTAATAACTGAGCAGTTACTATATGTTAGGCACCAAACTAAGCACTGTACACATGTATTTGCACAATCCTGTGAGATGATAATGACCCCTTGTCATCTCATTTCATAGACGAAAGTCAGGTTTATATAAGCTTAAAAACTTGCCCCAAATTACACAGCTAGTTAGCAAAACCCAGGCAGCCTGACTCCACAGCCCTTGCTTAAAGAAGTAATATTTATAAACTGTCCAGCACAGCAGTGGTACAAACAAGAGTTCAATAAATGCCTAAAGAGTACTTCATATCCAAAATCGTTTCCTGCCAATCAAACTAGACTTACTCTGGTTCTGCATAGCCAACTGTGAAATTATTGTTCCATGAAGAAAAGGTGGAATGGGTAGAGATCAGAATAGAGTGAATAACTGGTAAATATACTTCATGGCAGGTAGTAACAGGATGTGGCATTTAGGCAATTTCCACATTTGTTTGCATAACATTTTTTTCACGGTTCCAAAGCGAAAGAGCCATTCTAAGTTAGTGAAAGCATAAGGCATGTCTATGATCCAGGACTCCAATTCACCGTGGATCAGTGGATCTCAATTTTTACTGTATATCAGAACCATCTGGGGGTTTTTAACAGAACTATAGCTGCCCAGGCTCCATTCCTGCAGATTCTATTTCAACTGGTCTGGAGTCAGCATGCATGCTTTTTTCACAGCCCCCCGCAGATGCAGCTAGGGTTGCAAACCACTGTCCAAGACGCTCTCACACTTCGGCTCAGTTCAACACACACTCATTGAGATTCTAAGCACTACGAATCGGGCTAAGACAAGTCAGGCTGCACTCCCTAATAACACTGGCAAAGAAACCAATCTCGGAGATTTATTCCAGACCAAACCAAATAAATTGCCGGGTGAAAAAAAATACCCTGGTATAGGTTGCCATGCAAAACAACTTCCTGTATCTTCCCGGTCAGTGGCCTAGGGACTGACTCTGAGCCATGAGAATTCAGAATCAGGGAAAGATGCCAGTCTGAGCCATCTGCCACACTTCTAGCACACCCCCAAAAGCGCCCAGCTACATTTCACATCCACTGTCCTAACAGGGGTCGCAACAGGGAAAAGCAGTGCAATACAGAAAACAGAGGCTGCTGGGAGTCAAAAGGCTGGGGAATTCCAGTCCTAGCCCTGCTACCAACCGGCCCAGTCACTTCTTTCTGGTCTTGGTGAGGCCAACAGTTACAGAGAGGGTGAGGCATAAAAACACAGATGTTAGGCAACCTCCAGAATTCAAAATATATAGAAATAAAAAAAACATTAAGGTGATATCAAGGAATTTATGCCATCAACCAGAAAAGTAACTGAAGTATTCCTTTTCCCATTCTTGAGAAATCAAAAGTGGAAGCAGAAAATTGAGCAATCAGCTTACCAAGTCAACTGGGGCAACGGACTACACTCATGGACTCTGCTCACAACAGCGGGGGTAACAGACCAAAAGGAGAACTGCAGAGCGTCCCTCTCTCCCCCGTTCACCCGTGCCACGAGCACGTAAGTGCGTCCACACGCAGCGCCCAGTCTCCTGTTCCACTGACTCCAGCGTCCACTCACTGCGAGCCTACTAAGTGGCCACATGTGCTATGATGCTGTCTCATCTCGTCACCATAGACATCTCTGCTGGAGGTGAGTATGTGACAGACGAAAATCACGGAGGCCTAGGGAGGCTGAGACACTCATTCCCACTGCGATGAGGGCGTGCTTGAGAGGCACCCCACGGCTGGGCCCTCCATGCCGCTCTCTTCAGTAATCACTCCCAGACCAGAGCACCGAGGGGTGGATTTTCTTCCTCTCACTTTTTTCAGCCCCTTGGCTGACCCAGCATTCCCCAGGAAGCTATTGAGTCCTGGCAGCTCTGAGGCCACAAAGCCATAAACGCACGGGACACACAGCCCATCTGTCTCTAACTGGTCTTTTACTTGTCATGCTGGTCATTTCTACGAGCAGATGGGTTGAGAAAGACTTGGCAAGTTACCACGAAATTACCCCTCCACTCCTCCCTGGGGGAAGGCTGACTAGCCAGCAGTCAGGACGGCTTTCTTCCCCCACTCCCTGCATTCCTGTCCCTAAGGAGCCAGAGACAATCCCACCAAATATAGGCAGGAGACAGCCGCCTCCTTCCTACAGCTGGAGGGGGGAAGGGTCCTCTCGGGCCTTTCTAACTGCATGAAAACCAAACTGTGAGCTGTACTGACCCGGGCCTCGCCCATGTTGCAGGCATGTACAACACAGACGCCCAGTGGTATCATCCGGCAGAACTACGAATGTGCTATCGTTTTCATACAATGATTCCAGAGCCGCTATTCACACAGCTCCGCTTCTCACACATATGACATGCTTTATGGATTGCACAGCATTTTCACCATGCCCCTCATCCACTCCTCCCAGCAGCCTTGTGTGATCCCTTGAGTATGCTTCCTCATCTCCATTTTTTTAAGAAATGGAGTTTCTGAGTTTATGAAACCAAAACTTTCCCAAGAATATCCAGCTAGTATTAGAACCAGGATATGAGGGCCTCTGATTTGAGAACCAGTACTTGTGCCACTATTCCACACAGGCCCCTCCAGGAATTTCTGCCTGATCTTAAAATGCAGACAGCAAATCCATCTCTCTAGAGTCCTGGGGTTCCCTACAGACAAGAAGTAAAACTTCTAACAGAAAGCTTACACTTATTTGGAAGGCTACCTGGGATATTTCTTTTAAGTTAGTTTGTTCATGTTTTGGAAAGATTGTTCCAATGGCACTGCGGGGAATTAAATGTAGAAAGGATTCCATGATGAGGCAGAGAAACAATTAGGTGGCTCTTACAACAGTTCAAATTCAGCATGAGGCGCAACCAGAAAGGACAGAGAGAAAATGCATTTGAAAGAAATGCAAAATGAAGTCCACTCAGACCCAGGATGGAAAAAAGGGTATTATGCATGATGGTGGTTTCTAGTTTGAAAGACTGATGAACAAGGATGTCATTAACGATTGCGGAGTGGTATCCAGGGCCTGGGTGCACCAGTTTGTTTAACCATTCACCTGCTGAGTGGTGTCCGGGCTGTTTCCAGTTTCTGGCCTTTATAAATAATGCTGCTATGAACAGATACATATAGGCTTTGGTGTGAACATTAGTCTTCATTTCTCTGGGATAACTGCCCATGAATGTGAGTGCTGTGTCCTATGGCAATTGCACGTTTAGTTTTTTAAGAAACTGTCAAACTGTTTTCCAGAATGGCTGTGCCATCTTCCATTCCCACCAGCCAAGTGTGAGTGATGCCGTTTCCCAGCATCCTCACCAGCATTTGGTTTTGTTACTACTTTTTATTTTAGCCATTCTGATAGGTGTATAGTGATGTGGCTTTAGCGTGCATTTTTCTGATGGCTAATGATGTTGAACATCTTTTCATGTGCTTATATGTTACCTGAAATGTCTCTTCATGTCTTTTACTCATTTTCAAAGTAGATGGTTTGGTTTTACTGCTGAACTTTGATAGTTCTTTATATATTATAGATATGAGTCCTTTATCAGACATGTGGTTTGCAATTAGTTTCTCCCCGTCTGTAGCTCCTCTTTTCATCTTTATTTTGCATTTTACATTTTAGTCCATGATCCATTTTGAGTTCATTTTTATATGAGGTATGAGGTTTAGATCAGAGTTCAGGTTTTTTTTCTATGAATAATCAGGTAGCCAGCAATTTTTTTGAGACAAGGTCTCACTCTGTCACCCAGGCTGGAATGCAATGACAAGATCATAGCTCACTGCAGCCTCGACTCTTGGGCTCAAGTTATCCTCCTGCCTCAGCCTCTTGGAGTAGCTGGGACCACAGGCAGGTGCCCCCATGCCCAGTTAATTTTTTTAGTTTTTGTAGAGACAGGGTCTTGTGCCATGTTACCCAGGCTGGTCTGGAACTCCTAGGCTCAAGTCATCATCCCCCTTATATGGGGCCAGGCACAGTGGCGCATGCCTGTAATCACAGCACTTTGGGAGGATGAAGCAGGAGTATCACTTGAACCCAGGAATTCCAGACCAGCCTGAGCAACATAGGGAGGCCCTGTCTCTGCAAAAAACTTTAAACATTAGCTGAGCATGGTGTTGCACACCTGTGGTCCCAGCTACTTGGGAGGCTGAGGTGGGAGGATCTCTTGAGCCCATGAGGCTGAGGCTGCAGTGAGCCATGATCACACCACTACACTCCAGCCTGGGAGACAGTGAGACCCTGTCTCCAAAAAAAAAAAAAAAAAAAAATGCTAGCGCATCACCCATATTAAAGATGGGTATTGTCTTTGTGAAACTTTAATTACAATTATATAATGGACATGTAAAATGTCCAGCTTGAAAGTTTGAAAAATATATAACTCTAAGTATTCTTACCTTAAAATTCTGATTCCTACCTAAGATATCGCATACTGTTTACATAAGTATCACAATGCTCGGACAACAACTAAAAATGTATAAGAGGAAGAAAATGAGCATGTATGCTTATTAATTAAGGTATATTTCCCACTTATTACACAAAAAAGTCATCATTGCAAACCCCTGTGACTGTATCTAAAGCAAGTCTAAAGTTTTACTTCTCTATATTATAAAATGCAAGGCTAAAATTCAAATACTACACATTTCCTGAAGCCAAGGGTAGTTTAGTTAAAATAAATGCCTAGGGTCTATACCAAAAATATGAAAAAGCTAGCTACTTCATAGCCATTCCAATCTAAGTTCAGCTTTTTCTTTTTTTAATTGACACATAATTGTATACTGTGCATATGTATGGGGTACATACAGTGATGTTATAATACATGTAATGTACATGATCAGAGTAATTAGCATATCCACCATCTCAAACATTTATCATTTCTTTGTGTCGGTAACGTTCAATACTCTTCCTCCAATTATCTGGAAATATATATATATATATATATATATATATATATATATTTTTTTTTTTTTTTTTTTTTTTTTTTTTTGAGACAAAGTCTCGCTCTGTCACCCAGGCTGGAGTGCAGTGGCGTGATCTCGGCTCACTGCAACCTCTGCTTCCCAGGTTCAAGCGATTCTCCTGCCTCAGCTTCCCTGGTAGCTGGGGTTACAGGCACCCACCACCACGCCCAGCTAATTTTTGTATTTTTAGTAGAGATGGGGTTTCGCCATGTTGGCCAGGCTGGTCTTGAACTCCTGACCTCAGGTGATCCACCCACCTCAGCCTCCCACAGTGCTGGGATTACAGGCATGAGCCACCACGCCCAGCCTGAAACTATATATTCTTGTTATCCACACAAGAGAACATGTGGTGTTTAATTTTCTGTCCCTGGCTTATTTCACATAATGTCCTCCAGTTCCACCCACGTTGCTGAGAATAACAGGACTTCATTCTGTGTTACGGCTGAATAGTACTCCGCTGTGTATAAAGACCACATTTTCTCTATCCATCATCTGCTGTTGGACACCGAGGCTGATTCCATTTCTCGGCTATGGTGAACAGTGCTGCAGGAAACACAGAGGTGCAGATGCCCCTCCGACACTGATTTCCTTTTCTTTGGAAATCTACACAGTGGGGCTGCTGGATCACACTGTAGTTTTATTTGTAGTGTTCTGAGGAATCTCCATACTGTTTTCCATAGTGGCTGCACTAGCTTACTCTTAATTCTTTTTCTTTTTTCTCTTTGAGACAGAGCCTCACTGTTGCCCAGGCTGGAGTACAGTGGCACGATCTCAGCTCGCTCACTGTAGCCTCTGCCCCCCAGGTTCCAGTGATTCTCATGCCTCAGCCTCCCCAGTAGCTGGGATTACGGGCGCCCGCCACCACTCCCGGCAAATTTTTGTATTTTTTAGTAGAGATGCGGTTTTACCACGTTGGCCAGGCTGGTCTTGAACTCCTGACCTCAAGTGATCTGCCCACTTCAGCCTCCCAAAAGTGCTGGGATTACAGGCGTGATCCACCGCACCCAGCTAATTTTTGTATTTTTAGTAGAGACGGGGTTCCACCATGTTGGCCAGGCTAGTTTCAAACTCCTGACATCAGGTGATCTGCCCGCCTCGGCCTCCTGAAGTGCCGGGATGTCAGTGTGTGTCCCGGGCTCAGCCAGCTGCTCTAGTTTACATTCCCCCCTGCGGTGTGTAAGAGTTCCCTTTTCTCCATATCCTCGCCAGCACTTGTTATTTTTTTGTCTTTTTGATAATACTCATCCTAACAGGTGAGATGATATCTCACTGTGGTTTTGATTTGCATTTCTCTGATTATAAGTGATACTGAGCATTTTTTTTCACATATTTTTTGGCCATTTGTATGTCTTCTTTCAAGAAATGTCTGTTCGGTTGGGTGTGGTGACACAAACCTGTAAGCCCAGCTACTCAGAACGCTAAGGCAGGAGGACTGCTTGAACCTAGACCAGCCTAGGTGACATAGCAAAACCCTGTCTGAAAAAAAAAAAAAAGAAGAAGAAGAAGAAGGAAAAAGAAGTATCTGTGTCTGTTCAGCTTTTTGACCTCCAAAAGTTAAGAGCCCATTTTGGAATCAGACAACCTGCCTGATTCAGAGACAATCTGTGTTTGGTTCTACTCTGCTACTTCCTATGTGACTTTGGGAAGGTCCCATAACCACTTTGAGCTCAACTTCCTCAACATTAACCAGGAAGAAGTACCACCTGCCTCTGCTGGTTAAGGCTGAGGACTAAAAGGAGAACCTCCACAAAGCCACTTCACAAAGCCGCCCTGCGGCAAGCCCCTCAATGGAGAGTAGCTGGTATGATCATTTGAAGCTAAGTACAACTTTCTTTTTCACTTTCCCAGGCTCACTCTACATACAATTACCAAGGAATAGCGGATAAAGGAAACCAAAATAATTACTTAATTTGTAATACGCATTTTTTTAAAAGTGGGGGTGGTGGAAAAATAGGAGGGAGAGGAGGGGAAAGAAAAGCAGCCGGTCACAAGTTCTAGTCCAGGGCTCATCCCTGGCCTCCTCACTCAGGTGATCACCAGTCCCCACCTGCTGGGGAGAGGCACTTCCTCTGCTGGCTTCACCCACCTGGAAGGCACTGCCGTAGGTGTTCGGAAACCAGGAGCACCTTGAAATGGGCAATGTGCTTTGGGTAGGAGACCTGCAATTTCCCCCAAAGAAACCACGGCACAAAAGTGACCCACATAGGAGGTACCAACTGCTGTAAATACTTGGTGGCAAAAACTGATGTCACGCCTTCTGTGCAGGAGACACATACCCAAATAAAACTTGCCAAAATAGCAGAGAAAACAATACAGCAGACATCCAGTGCCATTCTGTTACAGAAATATTTATATCCCAAAGCCAGGGACCTCTCCGGAACACCGTCTTTATTTCCAAGTTTCATGGAGGATGTCTGATTGCACTCACTTGTGTCTCAAAAAGCTTCCAGCCCCTGCTCTAAACCCTGTGGCTCCTCAGCAAAACCCAAAAACAAGTATCAATTTTCCTTCCAAATGGGAAATTTCCTGACCTAGCGAAACCAGCATCAAATCCACTTACTATGAGATAGCTGATTACAGGCGAAGCCCTCTAGTCCCAGGATGACGCCCCTCCCCCTCCTGCAGGAGTGGGAAGGGTGGGCACAGCACTGGCCTTCCAGACCACACCTCCAGGCAGCTTGAAACCATGGCTGCTCAGGTGAACCATGATACAAATCAAAACCAAGTATCTCTGAGAAGTGTACATGTCAAGAACCAGACCTCGGACCAGACTCAGCAGAAAGGGATGTTACAAGGTTTGTCCAGAGACCTCCTCTCCATGCCCCCTCTCCCTGGGACCTCCCTCCTTGCACTAGGGGCCCAGGGCCAGTGCACTGCTCCCTTTACCTCTAGCCCAGTGCCATTTTCAGGAGCAGCTCCCGGGCTGTACCAGACACTGAATGTATTCACTGAATGCACTAGTTCTTGAAATGATCGTAAATCACCTGATTATAACAATTGTTTTAAAAGTGTTCTCTCTCTCTCTCTCTCTCTCGGGAATCGTACTGTGAGTTTGAGCAAGCAGCTTTGCTTCTCTCTACTGCAATTCTATCATTTGCAAAATGTTAACAATTACTGTGTTCACCCATAGCATTGTTGTAAAAAGCCTTAAGACCCACTTCATGTAGCCCGCCTGGCGCACAGACCCTGTCACATGGTAAATGCCCACTGAAGGTGAGTTATCTTTAGCTATTATTACCTAGCACTCCAGCGAACAAAAGGAGTCAGTCAGGTCTCACTGTATCATCGTGAAAGGATGTCCATGTAGACTGCTGAGTGGGAGTAGGGGGACTCAATGTTTATCAGTACTATTTTGTTTTTTACAAAGTGTACATATGTATTTGTAGGTACGCTGAAAAGATCTGGAAGGAAATACACTCAGTGTTAATAGTGATTACCCCAAAGACACATTCATCCAAACATACGAAAGAAAAACACTCACTTTCTTTCTGTCTTCCATATCATTTGAACTATTTTCAATGAGCATCTATTGCTTTTGTAAAGTTTTTGAAAGGAATTTATTGCAATTTTTCTGGAGAAACAAGTAGATGCATGAAGAAGGTGGAAACAAGGTAAAATGGAATGAGCCTCAGAATCCAGGCCAGGCTGAGCATGCACACGAACCACTCACCTCTCACTACAACTCAACACCAGCTCTCTCTTCTCTTGATCCAATGGCCCAAAACTTAGAGATAAAATGTCTGTTGTGATCACATCAATCACACCAAGGAGTTTGGAACCACCCTTCCAAACGCCTCTGGTTCTGTGTACCTGCCCGGGGCTATTAGCTTTCCTCCTGTGTCTTTCACTGCACTGCAATCCCCTAGAGGTGGAAACGCAGCCTGACACTTAGCCTTCATCCCCACAACACTCAGCACCGCACAGAGACCAGGGCAGTGATGCCCACTCCGACTGTCATTCTACTTATAAAGCAAAGGACCAGGGGACAGATGGGACTTGTCTTTGGTAACTCACCAGCTGTTGCTTGAACCAGAACAAAGCCAGGTCTCCTGATGCCCAGAAAAGAACTAGTGCACGGCCCCCTAGAAACGTGGTGGAAATGTTTTGCTTGCTGTGAAAAGATGCACTACTGGAGAAGATGGGTGCAACTTCTCATGGAGCCACTCGGCCCAGATCACTAGGAAACAGGGCTGCCAGATGAGACACTCAGCCCAGGTCACCAGCAAACAGGGCTGCGGATGAGACACTCAGCCCAGCCCCCGGAAAGGGAATCTGGCTGAGCAGTGGAGGGAAATTCACACAGATTACCCCAGCTCAACGGTGGCGACAACATCAACAAAACAAAAAATACCTGACTGGAAAGCCGAAGCCTGGCTAGCAAATTCGAAACAGAGCCACAATCCTAGCAGCACGCATCACTGCAACACAGAGCTTCGGTCAGTGTGTGTACACTTCTGGTAGAAATGTAGAATGTCCGTGTTTTTGGAGCAAGGGGGCTATTTTTGTGTGTGTTGTGATGTGCTGTTTTGTATCGCTGAATGGAACCTGTGTTTTCATTAAACAGGTCCCACACAAACGTTTAGTAGAATCTAAAAAAATGACATTTCTGAGCCGACTGAGTTCTTATCAGAACATACGAATATCCAGCCTTAAGAACGATAAACAAGCCATGTGCGAAAGAGCTTTGGGATTTTCTGTTTCACTGAATGAAACCTGGGGATTTTTTGTTTTGTTTTTTTAAGTTCTGGGGTACACGTGCAGGATGTGCAGGTTATATAGGTAAATGTGTGCCATGGTGGTTTGCTGCACCTATCAACCCATCACCTAGGTATTGAGCCCAGCCAGCAAGCATTAGCTGTTTTTCCTAACACTCTCCCTCCCCTCACCCCACCCCCAACAGGCCCCAGAGTGTGATGTTCCCCTCCCTGTGTCCATGTGTTCTCATTGTTCAGCTCCCACTTACAAGTAAGAACACGTGGTGTTTGGTTTTCTGTTTCTGCCTTAGTTTGCTGAGGATAAAGGCTTCCAGCTCCATCCATGTCCCTGCAAAGGACATGATCTTGTTCCTTTCGATGGCTGCATAGTATTCCATGGTGTATATGTACCACATTTTCTTTATCTAGTCTATCATTGATGGGCATTTGGGTTGATTCCCTGTCTTTGCTACTGTGAACAGTGCTGCAATGAACATATGCATGCATGTATCTTTGTAATATAATGACTTATATTCCTTTGAGTATATACCCCGTAATGGGATTGCTGAGTCAAATGGTATTTCTGGTTCTAGATCTTTGAGGAATCGCCACACTGTCTTCTACAATGGTTGAACTAATTTACATTCCCACCAACAGTATTTGAATTTGGCTATTTTGAATTGAATGGTGTTAATTCCTAGATCATAAATATATTTATATAGACACACAATTCACATTCAACCCATATACTCTATTTGGAAAGTTTAACAATATCCAAATTATTATGTGCAAACTTTTTGGATAAAATTTGTAACTTCTAATGCAAAGGTCCATATTTGGGGTCATCATCCTCTGGTGATGACTAAAACTAGTGGCCTTATGGGCAGTTTTTAATGCTATAACTATAAGAAATGAAAGAAGGAAAGATAATTATCTTTCCTGCTAAATTACACTTGCTTCCCCAAACAATCTTCAAAGTTATACGGAAAATATAATTAAACACAAAAGACATTCACAAGGTCAAAGGGTTCCTAACAAAGCTACCAACCTTTCTCTTACCAAAGAAACTGCAATCCCTAAAAGACAAATAGCCTGGACTTCTCCCTTAGAATCTCTATTTTGAAAGGTGTGAAAAGTCGAAAGACAATTTAGATACGTTTGAGACTAAAAAACAGAAATGTATATTGTTTCATAATCTACACTGTGTTTACAGGTCTGTCCTAGACTCTCAAGAAAAAAATTCCCTAAATCTGAAAAATATCTTCTACAGAAAAGGTTTATAGTCTAGGAGAGGGACTAAATAGTACATAATTACAGTATCAACTTGTCAAAAGCTAAATATATACAATATATATATATTTTTTGTAGGTATACCTATATATCCATAAATATATATATACACATATATATATGTTTTTTTTTTTACACCACTTTGCCTCCAAAGAAAATGCATTTTGAAATTAGAAGACTAAATTCAGGTCCTGAGTGAACCACACATCCTATGAGACCAAGGAGATCACCTATCTAATCTCTCTCAGCTTCAGTTTCCTACCCTATAAAATGAAAGCAAAACTTTTTTTTTTTTTTTTGAGATGGAGTCTTGCTCTGTTGCCCAGGCTAGAGTGCAGTGGTGCACTCTCGGCTCACTGCAGCCTCTGCCTCCTGGGTTCTAGCGATTCTCCTGCCTCAGCCTCCTGGGTAGCTGGGATTACAGGCGCCCACTACCACGCCTGGCTAATTTTTTTTATTTTTAGCAGAGACAGGGGTTTCACCACGATGGCCAGGCTGGTCTCAAACTCCTGACCTCAGGTGATCCGCCTGTCTCAGCCTCTCAAAGCGTTGGGATTACAGGCATGAGCCACCACATCTGGCCACTTTCTTTTTAACCTATCTATAAGATTGACAAAACATCTGAGAAGAAACTGTTGGCAAGGAAACAGAAATAGGTACCCTTACACATTGACAGTGAGATAATGGTATGATCCTAACGGAAGGGAATCCAGCAATACCCATCAATATTTAAAAGCGCAGAACCTTGGATCCTACAATTCCATTTCTAGCAATGCATCCTATGCACATATTCATGCAAATATGCAAGAATTACATACAACTCAGCATCGATTAATCCAAACAGTTAGGAACAACTTAAATACTTACCAATGGGGAACTGGTGGAGAACAGTGTTTATCTTATGCCAACATCTGTGTTTTTAAAAAGAAGACACATAGGCCGGGCATGGTGGCTCACGCCTGTAATCCCAGCACTTTGGGAGGCTGAGGCAGGTGGATCACGAGGCCAAGAGATCAAGACCATCCTGGCCAACATGGTGAAACCCCGTCTCCACTAAAAATACAAAAATTATCTGGGCATGGTGGTGCACGCCTGTGGTCCCAGCTACTCGGGAGGCTGAGGCAGCAGAATCGCTTGAACCCAGGAGGCGGAGGTTGCAGTGAGCCAAGAACACGCCAGCCTGGCGACAGAGTGAGACTCCGTCTTGGGAAAAAAAAGAAAAAAAACTGGCAACAGTGGTCACAGGGCAGTGATGGGAGCAGGACTTCCTTTCACTCTCCAGGACTTTTTGAATGTTGCTCCATCGCTCATATTACATATTCAAAATATACGACTACAGTAAATATTTTCACTATAACTATGAAAAAATGGGGGAATAATAATACCTAACACACAGGACTGCTGTGTAACTAAAGGACAAAAAACATTAAGTACTATCGGAGTTCAAAGGAAGAAAACTTAATTCTAGCTTGGATGTCAGAGCAGGGATCATGTAAAGGAAGTGAGTATTTCAAGTCTTGAAGGATGGAGAAGATTTAAGGAGGCAGAAGTGTGGAGACGATGTCCCAGATGGAGATAAAGAACATAGGCGAAGAAGATGAAGAGACGAGAAAGTATAAATTCTAAGCGCAGCTCTCAGGCTGGGCTTCAGAACAGGGCTTAGGCGACAAGCTGGAATGCAAGGTTGATAACGGGAATGGAAACACTGAAACCCAAACTTGCATATCACGCCCAGATCATGAGCCGTGAATGCCAAGACAGGGAACCTGTCCTTGATCTTAACAATGAAAAATCAACGGGCCGGTGCGGGCCGGGTGCGGCAGCTCATGCCTGTAATCCCAGCGCTTTGAGAGGCTGAGGCAAGAGGACTGCTTAAGCCAGGAGTTTGAAACCACTCTGGACAACACAGCAAGACCCTGTCCTTACAAAAAAATTTAAAAATTAGCTAGGCATGGTGGCACACCTGTAGTCCCAGCTACTCAGGAGCTACTCAGGAGGCTGGGGCGGGAGAATCACTTGAGCCCAGGAATTTAGGGTTACAGTGAGCTGTGATGGCACTCCTGCATTCCAGCCTGAGCAACAGAGCAAGGGCATGTCTCAAAAATAAAATAAAATGAAAAAAAATCACTAAGAGTTTGTACAGACATAAAGCATAAAATCATACCATGTATGATTTAATCCAGATATATAAGGTAAATTAGAGAGGGAAAAGAGAAATTAGGAAGCTATTATAAGAAGACAAGACTCAACTAAGACATGAGCAAAGGGCCTGGGCTCACAGCGCTATCTTTATACAAAGGAATGGACTACATTTATTTTCATGGCATCACCAACTTAAATACAGGCTACAGTATTCTGGAACCATCTCTGTATCAGTCAGCTCAGATGGCCATAATACCATAGGCAAATACCATAAAAAATACCATAGGCTGTGTGGTTTAAACATTAGTTTATTTCTCACAGCTCTGGAGGCTGGAAGTCCAAGATCAAGGTGTCGGCCAACTCAGTTCCAGGACAAGGACCTCTTCCCGGCTTGCAGACAACCACCTTTCTTCTTGTTTCCTCACACCAGGGCAGTAGGAGCTCTCTGCTTTCTCCTCTTCTTTTTTTTTTGAGATGGAGTCTCGCTCTGTCACCAGGCTGGAGTGCAGTGGCATGATCTCGGCTCACTGCAACCTCCAACTCCCTGGTTCAAGCAATTCTCCTGCCTCAGCCTCCCGAGTAGCTGGGATTACAGGCATACGCCACCACGCCCAACTAATTTTTGTATTTTTAGTAGAAACAGGGTTTCAGGATGGTCTCAATCTCTTGACCTTGTGATCTGCCCACCTCAGCCTCCCAAAGTGCTGGGATTACTGGTGTGAGCCACCACACCCAGCCTGGTTTCTCTTCTTCTAACAGCACTAATCCTGTCAGACCAGGGCCCACGCTCATGACCACATCTAACCCTAATCACCTCCCAAAGGTCCCATCCCCTAATACCATCACACTGGGGGTGAGGGCTCTAGTGCAAGAATCTGGGGGAGACATAAACATTCAGTTTATAACAATGTCTTTTCAATCCTGTTGAAACAAACAACCAAATGAGTAGGAGAAAAGGTACCTTATATGCAAACAAGTCAGTACTTCTTATATTTCTGCTAACACATTAAGGTCAATTTAAAATGTCTGACAGCAGGAGTCAGAAGCAGAGATAAATGAAAGTTAGTTGTGCTGCATTTTAGGCCCACAGTTAGCTGTCTTTCAATGACACTGTGGCAGAAAGAATGCTGCTTTCTATTCCTGGTTTTGCCACCAAAAAAGCTGGAACGTTTCCCTGTAGTTCCGTTTATCTTTAAAATCACTGGGCTGACCTAGCAGACCTCCAAGGTCCCTTCCATTCACAAATTCCACAAATAACTTCCTACCAACAAAGGTTACACAAATAAACTACACTGATGAAGTGGAAAAGCTAACACTAACAAACAATGAGATGCACAAAAGACAAGATGTATAGAGAACTGGATCAACCACAAACGTAGATGATGAGCCAGCGGTGGATCAAAACAGATTCCCTAATGATGGACAGAGAGGCAATGGCGCCTAGGTAGTATTGCTGAAGATTTCCTATTTTAAATCTTCAAGATAAATGGCCCAGTTGTTTCTATTCATTCTGATTAAATGTGAACATGAAAACTTCTTCCAGGGGACATAGACATCCAAAAAATTCCCAGTGCATCCAATTTGTCATTTGATATTTTTACTGACAAGAAAAATGAGGGACTGAATATACAAACAGACCATGCCTGACCACGTGTATAAAGACAGAACTCAGACCACAACCTGCAGCTGCCGGCCCAGGAAACCAACCTCCTATCTACAGTAAACAGCCAGGAGGCCAGCCAGGCTAGCACATCAGACAGGAAGCCAGACTGTTCTCTCTCGACAACCCAGAAAGCTAAATGACAACTCTGTCCCACGCGGCCAGGACTTGACTCAGAACTAACAGCCATCCTAATTTTGGCCCCTGTTTCCCAGTTAGGATCATTCAGAGAAAGCCAAATATGCCCCTAACCAATCACATAGGACACCGCGCTTCTGCAGAGCCACCTCCAGCCCCCACAACAGCCTCCACCGGGAGCCATTCTTTTCCATCCTGAAGCTTCCCCACTCCTCATCTGCCACTCACTTGCATGTGAGTCTCTGCCACATGCAAGTGACGACACCGACTCCCTTGCCACAGCAGCTCTGAGAAAGTCAACTCTGCCTGTCCTCATATGGGCGGCCTTCCTTTATTTCCCCCAAAGAATAAGTCTTAAATGAGGGGCTTCTCTCTATATGGCCAAGCTATAGAATTCAGAAGCCCAGCATGGCAGATTCCAAGCCTGGAGAGACCACACACCCCTCAGGTCCTCTTTCCACAAAACACGGCTTCCTTGAGTTCTTCAGTTACTCCCCACCAACCAGGGAAGGAGCCACATGTTATGGAAAGATCAAGCGCCTTGAAGTCAAACTTCTGAGTTCATCAAGTACTTCATCTTTCCACTTAAGAAATTACGTGGCCTTGGCTGGGCATAGTGGCTCACGCCTGTAATCCCAGCACTTTAGGAGGCCGAGTCAGGCAGATCACCTGAGGTTGGGAGTTCAAGACCAGCCTAACCAACATGGAAAAACCCCGTCCCTACTAAAAGTACAAAATTAGCCAGGCGTGGTGGCGCATATCTGTAATCCCAGCTACTCGGGAGGCTGAGGCAGGAGAATCGCTTGAACCTGGGAAGCAGAGGTTGTGGTGGGCCAAGATCGCACCACTGCACTCCAGCCTGGGCAATAAGAGCGAAACTCTTGTCTCAAAAAAAAAAAAAAGAAAGAAAGAAATGATGTGACCTTGAACAATTTTCTTAACTTCTCTAAGCCTCTATCTTCATCTTTAATAAAATAATTTTATCTCCAAGATTGCACTAAATGGAATCCCACATGTAAAATAGCTGACCAATATTAGCTGCCCAACAGCTGTGAGTTCCTACTGCCGCCCCACTTTACCCCGAGGGAGAAGCGCAAGATGTCCAGAAAAAGCCTGTTGATCCCTACACCTTAGCATTCTGTGTTCACACAAGGCGCAGTGGTATCCAGACTTACCGGGGTCACCCACATACAAGATATGTTTTGATTTTTCAACTTAGGCACACATGGCTTCTAATGCTCACAATATATGATCCATAATTAAAAGGAGATTCTTCTACACTACCCCACGGTTCTATTTTAGCAGACTTACATGTGCCATATTATCTAACTCTCTTAAGCCCTCTTCAGTATCAAAAACAAAACTTTAATCTGTAATGCAGTTATCAGCAGTAAAAGTGGAAAAGGTACCTATGAGTCAAAATGAACCTCTGCCCTGCCCCACCCCAACCTACAAAAAGCTGTTCAAGAGTATTTGGGCTGGTTATGAGAATGCTGTTTGTATTCCCAGGGATGGACAAATGCCTACCCTGGTTAGAAGATGCACTGCTCAGCCTCCAGGGTAGAAAGTTGCCCACACCCTCTACCCAAGGAGGAGAGAAGCAAACGGGGTGGCCAGGCTCCAGGACGTGGACTATTTAGAGTGTGGTTTCTGCAGTCCAGGTCACTGCCATGAGTGAAGCTCTTCCTTCCTCCTTTTCCACCCAAGTGGCCAAGGTCCTATGGCTGCTATAGGGCCTCTTCCCTAGGATGAGTCAGCCCAGCCATTCCCCTTCCCCCTTCTTTTTTTTTTTTTTTTTTTTTTTTTTTGAGATGGAGTCTCGCTGTGTTGCCCAAGCTGGAGTGCAGTGGTGCACTCTTAGCTCACTGCAACCTCTGCCTCCCGGTTCAAGTGATTCTTCCGCCTCAGCCTCCCAAGTACCTGGGATTACAGGCACCCACCACCATGCCCAGCTAATTTTTGTATTTTTAGTACAGAAGGGGTTTCAACTTGTTGGCCAGGCTGGTCTCGAACTCCCGACTTCAGGTGATCCACCTGCCTCGGCCTCCCAAAGCGCTGGTATTACAGGCATGAGCCACTGCGCCCAGCCAAGTCAGCCCAGCCATCCTGATCTTTTGTTCCAGCAAAATTACTCCCTTCCATGTCTACCTTCCAAGTAGCTCAATCAGAGATGTGGCCTCAGCGCAGGCTTGAAGAATCCCTGTTTTTGGTCCTCAAGAGGTCCTATCAGGGTTTGGGACAATTCCAAGACTTGTGTTCTTAAAGGGGAAAGAAACCTCACATACACAGCTCTAGCAGAGCTCAGGTGAGCCCGTATCAGACACAAGGCTTGGGAGGCAGCCCTGAGGTTTGGGTGTGCCATCTATGATAACAGCTAAGAGCTCCGAAGCCAGCTGTCTGGGTTCAAACCTCAATTCCAACAGCACCGGCTGTGTGTGATGTTGGACAACGTCCCCAGCCTCTCTGTGGTTCAGTTTCGTCACTGTAAAAGGATCACAATAATAGAGCTGCTCTAAAAATTAAGTGAATTAGTGCATATAAGGCATTCAGAACAATGCCTGGCACATGGAGGAGTTCAACAGACATGTATTGAACACAGTAACTTAGCAATTAGTAAATATACTCACACAGGCCAGGCGCGGTGGCTCACGCCTGTAATTCCAAAACTTTGGGAGGCCGAGGCAGGAGGATCACTTGAGCCCAGGAGTTTGAGACCAGCGTGGGCAACACAGCAATATTCCATCTCTAAATATTGGTTTGTGTAACATGTATGTATATATACACTCATATATTCCCAGTGTATTTATAATACACAAAATAGGTGGAATACAGACTTAACTATGCAGAATGGTTACTTCTAGAGAAGGGGGAATACAAATTTCAGCTTTTTACCCCACATACATATTCTTGTATCATCTGAAATATTTAAGCCAATGTGTATGTATAAATATGCCCCAAAACACATAGCAGAACAATGTAGTTTTGGCTCAAAAATCTTCAAATCATGATGGAATTGCTCTGTGAAAGTAAAGTCATAGAGGTGAAAAGTCTCCCTCCAGCCTAAATGCTCTTTCATATGATCTACATTATACAAACCAATGCAGATACCCCAATCCTTTCCTGTCATGATAAGAATTTTCAGTCCCTTTACAAACTAGATGATAGAGTTACTAGGCAAGAACGTGGATCCAGCTCTGCTTCAAAGCCCAGTGTTCCTCACGTAGCAGCAATGCGTTCTTCAACCGGTGCCTTTGGCTAAATGTAAACTGCCCCACCCCCACTCCAGCACAGCGACCTGAGCTCTCTATTTTACACAACTCAATGAGGCCTGGGAGAAAGCAGGTGCAAATTTCACCTACTCAACAACAAAAAATCCCGCCTGATTCCTCCGCTGAGCTAGTTCTCAAGTCATCTTTTTCTAAGCCCTTTCATTCAGCTCTACCACACGTACCCAGGCTGGGTAAAATACTTTACCAGGTTTTGTGTTTTTTTGTGTGTGATTTTTTTTTTTTTGAGACAGAGTCTCTCTCTGTCGCCCAGGCTGGAGTACAGTGACACCATCTCGGCTCACTGCAAGCTCAGCCTACCGGGTTCAAGCGATTCTCCTGCTTCAGACTCCCAAGTAGCTGGGACTACAGCCACGCGCCACCACACCCAGGTAATTTTTGTATTTTTAGTAAAGATGGGGTTTCACCATATTGGCCAGGCTGGTCTCAAACTCCTGACCTCGTGATTTGCCCACCTCGGCTTCCCAAAGTGCTGGGATTACAGGCGTGAGCCACCGTGCCTGGGCTACTTTACCAGTTTTATTCCTGAATTAAACCTGTTATTACTATCAGTAATGCCAATCAGTGCCATTTCATTCACCGTATGCCACACACATGCAAAGCACTTCATACTCGTTCCACCTGTCTGCCCTCCTGCAATGGCCACAGTGTTCCCCATCTTACATGAGGGGCACAGAGAAAGACAATGACTTCTCCAAGGTTCTGTAATTCGCAATCAGTGGCAGAGCCAGCATGCCCAGCCAGGTCTGGCCAAGGCCTGTTTCAGCCACAGCACCTGGTTGCTGCCCCTAAGGCTCAAAGGGCAAGTAACAGATCACTCCGATTGCAGAGGCTTCAGAAATGCCTTCCACCGTGGTATAAAGGATGGTTTGCTCTCAGGAGAGGAGGCAGGGGTGGGAATCAGCACACAGTTCTGCTAGATTTCTCATGCAGGGCACAGACGAAGTATTTTGTGCCTTGCTTTGCAGGTGAAATGTCTCCTGCCCCCTGTACAACAGCTTTCTTTGTCCTCTCCACATAGAAGTACAACTGAGTTCCTCGGGAGCAGGCAGTGATCACTACCCTGTGCCACACCTGACTGATGTCCAAACAGGTGGACACACAGGCTCTTCTTTTATGGCCCAGGCTGCCCCCATCTGCTAAGCATCAAAAACTACACACAGAATTTGCAGAACACTAATGACATGGAGGTGACTGCTTTTTCTCTGTTGAAAACTTACCGCACTGTCCTAAAAAACAAAGAGAATTCAGGAAAAGCTGAACATTTGGGGCTGGCTGGCTATAATCTTCAGCTGCTGAAAAAGCCTCAGCTGCTCGGTTCCACTGTGGAAATCCAACTCCTCCCTCAAAGTCCAACTCAATACACCTCCTCTGCGGTGCCTGCCCCCTTCCTCCCTTTCAGAAGCACGTGCTCCCTCTGCAGTCCCACGGCATTCTAGCTGCACCTCTGGAGCCACACTGTCCCAGCCTACAGTCAGCTCAGTGCATAGCTGCCTCTCCCTGTGCGTACCTGCAGGCCCCACCTGGGCTGGAATGCTGCCTTCTTCTCCACACGGAGGCACTCAGGAACTACTGAATGAGGGAGGGAGTGGATGAGGAAGATCAGCCAAGGGCTACAGGGAGTGGCCTGCAGCTCACAGCAGGAACAGCCCCTACCCTGCCAATCCGGAGGTGCTAGCTCTGTTCTCAGCAGGGCCGCTAAAAGCTCCGTTATAATAGCTCCAGGCCACAACTGTCAACTTGGTATCAGGACCTAGAGACACCAAAAATCCTAACAAATAAAGAGGCCATGTATGCAGCATGCTGGTTAAACGCACAGGCTTCGGAGATACAGCTAGAATTCTTATTATGTGACCTTGAGCAAGTTACTCAATGCATCAATCTCATTTTGTCACCGGCAAAATGAGGACATTATCTGCCACACGGTGTTGCTGAAAAAGTAAGAGAGGTGACACGCAAAGTGCTTGGCACTTACTTACTCTTACTGGTTTATTACAAAGAATAAAACACAGGAACAGCCAAATGCAAGAGACACACAGGGCACACCACAGGGCAGGGAGTTCGGGGCTCCCATGCCCTTCCTGGGAGTGCCACCTCCCCAGCACCAAATGAGTTCACCAAACCAGAAGCTCTCCAAACCCAATATTTAGAGGGTTTTATGGAGTTTTCATAACATAGACATGATTAAGTCACTGGCCACCGGTGACTAACTCAATCTCCAGCCCGTCTCGCCTCCCCTCCCCAGAGGTAGGGGTGGGGCTGGTATGTCCAACTCTTTAATCATGCCTCGGTCTTTCTGGCAACCAGCCCTAATCCTGAATCTGTCTAGGGGCCCAAAGCCACCTGTCATCTCATTATCATACAAAAGACACTCCTATCACTCCAGAGATTCCAAAAGTCTTACAAGCTCTTGTGTCAGGAATTGAAACCTAAGACCAAATATTAGAACCAATGATGTTCCTATCAGGAAATTACAAGGGTTTAGAAGCTCTGGGCCAAAAACCAGGATGAATACTAAATATATACACTATTGTACTATGTATCCCACTATCACAATAATTTTTTTTGAGACAGAGTCTACCTCTGTTGCCCAGGCTGGAGTGCAGTGGTGCGATCTCAGCTCACTGCAACCTCCACCTCCCAGGTTCAAGCAATTCTTGTGCCTCACCCTCTTGAGTAGCTGGGACTACAGGTGTGTGACACTACAACCGACTAATTTTTGTATTTTTTAGTAGAGACGGGGTTTCACTGTGTTGGCCAGGCTGGCCTTCAACTCCTGGCCTCGAGTGATCTGCCCGCCTCGGCCTCCCAAAAATCTGGGGTAAGTCATGAGCTACCGTGCCTGGCCTCACTATCACAATAATTATACTGAGAGGATGGGGGAGAAAAACGTGGGCAACAGGAGGAGGGGGAAGGGTAGGGACCTGAATCCTTGTCTTCCACAGTAGGACATCTCCCTATCTTTCACACAATCCAGAAGAACGAGCTAAAACATAAAAGCAGTAACCTCCAAGGAACAGGGATCAGGGTGGAGAAGGGTAAGGTAGGGGATTGCTGGGTTTTGTTCTAAGCCTTGTTAATTTCCGACTCTTAGAACTGTATGCCTGTACACCTTTGCTAAAAGTATTTAATTTTTAAACAAAATCTGATACTTGACCAACAAGAATAGTATATTAAGTGATATGGTTTTTTGTTTTTGTTTTTAAGAGAGAAGGTCTTGCTCTGTTGCTCAGGCTGGAGTGCTGTGGTGCAATTCTAGCCTCCTGCAGCCTCAAATTATTGGGATCAGGTGATCAACCTCCCGAGTAGCTAGAACCACAGGTGTGCACCACCACGCCCCGCATTTATTTTTTTTGGTAGAGATGGAGGTCTCGCTATGTTGCCTAGGATGGTCTTGAACTCCTGACCTCAGTGGATCCTACTGCCTCAGCCTCCCTAAGTGCTGGGATTACAGGTGTGAGCCACCACACCAGGCCCAAGTGGTGTGTTCTAAAATTTTTTGGAATCCAACCACTTTGAAAATGTATGGAGAGCTATAAATCGTCTCCCCATAAACACACATGGATGCATATACACAAAATTTTTGCACAGGATTTTGGGGAGTTCATAAATTTCTGAAAGCCAGGTTAAAAACCTTAGGATTATAGATTCTGGGGTTTTCTTTTTTTTTTTTTTGAGACGGAGTCTCACTTTGTCGCCCAGGCCAGAGTGCAGTGGCACGATCTTGGCTCACTGCAAGCTCCACCTCCCAGGTTCACACCATTCTCCTGCCTCAGCCTCCTGAGCAGCTGGGACTACAGGCGCCTGCCACCATGCCTGGCTAATTTTTTGTATTTTTAGTAGAGATGGGGTTTCACCATAACCAGGATGGTCTCGATCTCCTGACCTCGTGATCCGCCCTCCTAGGCCTCCCAAAGTCTGGGATTACAGGCCTGAGCTACCGTGCTCGGCCCTAGATTCTGGTTTCTTAAAGGAAATGTATTTCAAGTCAGAGCTTGTCATTTATTGCACAGGAAAAAAAAAAACTTCATAAAAAAATCAAAAACACCTACATGATAATAAAATGAGGTCCTGCTTGGTTTTAAACTACTTGGTGACCACCATCAGTTGTTTTCTTGACCACGGGATGCACCTAATTCCTAACTATTAATAAAGGTACAAACATTGTTTATTGGGCTTTTTGCTTCAGCCTTGAAACAATCAGATACTCTAAAACTCAGGAATGTGCATCGCTGTTGCGTTGATTCAGCTGTTTCCATTCTAGAAATGGACCTAGAATCATGTACTTTTCACCCCATGAAGAGTCCTTTGTGTAAAACTTGAAAAGGCAAGGTCCTAAATTCCCCATATGGGTGTTTCTTCCAGTAGAGGAATTACTCTAATGACTTCTTAGCAAAACTTATGTAATCAGGGCAGGCCATCAAAATACTCCAAAACAAAGTTTAGCTCCGTTTCTGATGGACCTGTGTCCACTGCTATAAACCTCACCAACAGCTTCACATCAAGTCAGAGGAACAGTTTTTCATTTAAGAAGGATCTTCACAGCAGTGGCTTACACCTATAATCCCAGCATTTTGGGAGGCCAAGGCCGGCGGATCACGAGGTCAGGAGTTTGTTACCAGCCTGTCCAACACAGTGAAACCCTGTCTCTACTAAAAATACAAAAATTAGCCAGGCTTGGTGGCATGTGCCTGTAGTCCCAGCTACTCGGGAGGCTGAGGCAGGAGAATCCCTTGAACCCGGGAGGTGGAAGTTGTGGTGAGCCAAGATGGCGCTCACCAGCCTGGGCAACAGAGCGAGACTCCGTCTCAAAAAAAAAAAAAAAAAAGGCGGGGAGGGGGGCGGATTTTCATGTTCCTGCCGATTTGCAAAAAAAAAAAAAATTGGTATCTGTTAACCAGAGGCAACGAAAACCACCTCCTAGGCTGCTGTGGTAAGTGGATCGCTAACTGTGGTGGGAGATTCTAACCCCGGAGACCTGTGACTATATCACACGACATGGCAAAAGGGCTTTGCCACAGGCCTTAGGAAGAGCATCCCGGGCTATCCCGGGAGGTCCGATCTAATCCCATGAACCTTTAAGAGCACAGAACTGGCCGGGTGCGGTGGCTCACACCTGTAATCACAGCACTTTGGGAGGCCAAGGTGGGCAGATCACGAGGTCAAGAGATCGAGACCATCCTGGCCAAAATGGTGAAACCCCATCTCTACTAAAAATACAAAAATTAGTCGGGCATGGTGGCGAGCACCTGTAATCCCAGCTACTCAGGAGGCTGAGGCAGGAGAATCACTTGAACCCGGGAGGCGGAGGTTGCAGTGAGCTGAGATCACGCCACTGCACTCCAGCCTGGGCAACACTGCAAGACTCCGTCTCAAAAAATATATATAAAAAAAGGGCACAGAACTTTCTCTGAGTGAAGAAGAGAAATGCACACAGGGGAATTGGAGGGCCTGACCAGGTCCCTGGCCTAGGTAGTCCTGAGCTGATGGGACCACATGCAAAGACCAGATAGAGGCCTCAGGAGCTGAGGGCAGCCCCCAACAGATGGCCAGCAAGGGGACACCTCAGTCCTGCAACCACAAGGAACTATATTTGGCCAAAAGCACTTGGAAACAATTCTCCAGTGAGGAATGCAGCCCAGCCCACATGGTGATTTTTGCCCAGTGACACCCACGTCAGACTTCTACCCCACAGAACTGTGAGATGATACAATTTCAATTATTTTATGCCACTAAATTTGTGGAAATGTGTTAAAGCAGCAACAGAAATGAATATAGTGATTTACGTGGAAACCCCTAGCAGAGTGTCTGGCACGGTGTTGACATCTGACAAGCGTTTCCTGATTTCCTTACATCCAAAGGCAGGGCTGGCCACACTCCATCCAAAACAACAGATGATAGACTTGTTCTGACAAAACAGATACAGTGAATTATAAATGGCCCAGAACACCTACAAATTTTAGGTTTCAGGTAAGTGACTGCCTTTCCTTTCACTTAGAAACCTCCCAATGCTCGTCTTACTGACAAACTAAGTACCATACACACAGGAGACTAAACACCAGACTAACCCGGCTCCAGATGCCCCGAGGGAGCCCAACCCAGCACTCACTCTGCTGCACTGAAATGATGTCCAGGTCGGTTTTTCCCACTGGACCAAGAACTCCAGCTCTCCACGTGTGAGTCACGAGTCCCACCTCTGCACCTCTGCTTCTAGAACGGTGCTCCTGCACTTCACAGGAAATCTGTATCCATGTTTGTCAACACTATATATGACAGTATAACTTAGTATCTGCACAGAAAACATAAATTCTTTGAGGACCAGGGCCAAGTTTATTAGCCTTTGTACTCCCACTGCCACTGTCTGGGACATCAGAGGCAGTCGGTAGAAGTTGGTGAAGAGAAAGAAAAGGCAGAGGCGAGAGAGGAAAGCAGGCCCGACACCGCGCACACAGCTTCTGAAGTGGCTGGAGGACAGGCAGGTGCAGAGAAACTTCCTGAGTGCTGGCCTAGGTTCACTGTGATGCTGCTGCTGGATTTCAAATGTCAAAACGTGATGCTTTGCTGACCTTGACCTCTGACTGCCCTTTAGCTTTCCCAACCTCAGGACAGGGCACTTCGAAACTGCAATGTCAGGAAATTATGCTTCATTAAAGCATGGGAATGTTATTTACGTGGACATTCATTACTTCATTTTTTACATGGGAATGTAAATAATTGAAGAGACTTGTTAAAGACTAAATCATGCACATTCAATAACTTTGTAAAATATTAATGATAACTGAAACACAAATTTGATGTTCCCCAAAAATGCTAAAATATAAAACAATACTGGCCAATTAAAGATAGAAAACAACCCTAATGAAGCTCCCCAACAGACACATTAAGACTTCTCTGTACATTAAACATTCGGGATTTCAAAGGAAAACCCAGATTCATTCCATTCTTAATGGGGCGTTTTTTTTTTAATCTTAGGTGATACAATATTTTATTTAAAATTTACAAAATTCCATTACATTCATGATTTCATTTGACCCTCCAAACAATCTCCTGAGTTAGGAAGAACAGGTATTACTAACAACTAACTCCATTTTACGGGAAAGGGAACTGAAGTTCAGAAAAGTACTTGGACTTAACAAAAGCTTTAATAGGGTCACATATTGAATTCAAGTCCCCTGCTCAAAAGAACTAGAGTAAGTTATCTTTTACGTATTACTCATACTTACATCCTGTCAATGTCCAAAAATGTTTTGAGGTAGCCTGAAATAATAGACACCTATACAATAAAAACAGTAAAATGAAAAACAGGCCGGGCGCGGTGGCTCAAGCCTGTAATCCCAGCACTTTGGGAGGCCGAGGCGGGCAGATCACGAGGTCAGGAGATCAAGACCATCCTGGCTAACACGGTGAAACCCCGTCTCCACTAAAAATACAAAAAATTAGCCGGGCGTGGTGGCGGGCACCTGTAGTCCCAGCTACGCGGGAGGCTGAGGCAGGAGAATGGCGTGAACCCCGGGGGGCGGGGCCTGCAGTGAGCCGAGATCGCGCCACTGCACTCCAGCCTGGGTGAAAGAGCGAGACTCCGTCTCGGAAAAAAAAAAAAAAAAAAAAATGAAGAACAGAGAAAAAAAAACAGGAGGTGACATGGGAGAGAGAGGAAGGTAGGCAGCAAAGACTGAGACTTACAAGAAAACTTCATCTCTGACCTTCCAGTTCCAGGCAGATAATACTAAAGGGAACAAGATGGTTTATAGACTCATAAGCTGACAAAAGAGAAGTTGCATCAATTCTTACTATGAAACACTCCTAGCAGCCACAGCAAATCTCTAGGATACCACACCAATGGCATCAAAGCAAGAGTATACTTCAGTGATAGAGTGAATTAAGTTCCCTGTTTGGGACCCTGGCCAGGGCTAGAGAAAAGAACTCTGAAATGCAGAGCTCCTCTGTCTTCTCCATACCCATGCGTCCCCTCCCTTTCATTTAATCCACATCAAAATCAAGCCTGCTGTAAATGAAAAACACCTCGACACAGAAGCAGCATTAACTAGTTAAGTTTTATTAATACATTAATAAAATCTAGAAAACCATAAAGAAAATCTGGTCGCATTTTGAAGCCCTCTCCTAAGATCAGATTCCCCAAAAGAGCAAAGTACATGGAGCATATAACAAAGAACTTTTCCTAAATTAAGATAAGAATGCAAGGCCGGGCGCGGTGGCTCACGAGGCGGGCAGATCAAGAGGTCAGGAGATTGAGACCACGGTGAAACCCCGTCTCTACTAAAAATACAAAAAAATTAGCCGGGCGTGGTGGCGGGCGCCTGTAGTCCCAGCTACTTGGAGAGGCTGAGGCAGGAGAATGGCGTGAACCCGGGAGGCAGAGCTTGCAGTGAGCCGAGATTGCGCCACTGCACTCCAGCCTGGGAGACAGAGCGAGACTCCATCTCAAAAAAAAAAAATAAATAAAAATAAGATAAGAATGCAAATCAAAATACAGGCAAAATCCTACTGAGTGAAGCAAAAATTGTAATTCGGTAGCTCATGACCTGACCAAATGGCTATTTTTAATCCCTATAATCATCCAAATAACTAGGAATAGCAGAGAAAATTGTGTCTCCTTTCTACAGAGACACGTGGCTTTAAGAAACTCAGGCACATCAAATTCCCACCTTACCAAACAGATAAATTGGAAAGGAGCTTAATATTTTATTTTTAAATTATTTATTTACCTTTTTATTTTTTACAGAAAGGGTTTCACTCCGTCACCCAGACTGGAGTGCAGTGGCATGATTATAGCCCACTGCAGCCTCTAATCTTGGGCTCAAGTGATCCTCCTACCTCAGTCTCCCAAAGTGCTGGCATTACAGGTGTAAACCACAGCACCTGGCCTTACTAGTTTAAAGAATTAATTACCATATTCCTTAGAACTATATAGCTCCTTTATAGGTCATTCAACATGTGATGCAATTTTTTACAAGTGGTAATTTTTTTTTTTTTTTTTTTTGAGATGGAGTCTCACTCTGTCACCCAGGCTGGAGTGCAGTGGTGCAATATCGGCTCACTGCAACCTCCGCCTCCCGGGTTCAAGTAATTCTCCTGCCTCAGCCTCCCGAGTAGCTGGGACAACAGGTATGTGCCACCACTCCTAGCTAACTTTTTGTATTTTTAGTGGAGATAGGGTTTCACTGTGTTAGCCAGGATGGTCTCCATCTTCTAACCTCGTGATCTGCCTGCCTCGGCCTCCCAAAGTGTTGGGATTACAGGTGTGAGCCACCACACCTGGCCACAAGTGGTAATTTTAAACTAGGCTTCAAACCGTTACACAAAGCCAAGTACATCTTCTCAAGGCACTCTCAAAATTCCATTTACTCCCATTTTACTCTCCAAAATAAAATGTTCGATTGAAACATACTTCACATGACACTTAAAAGATCAACAAAATGCTCCTGAAAAAAAGATCTGAGCTCAACAACTCCATTAATGAGAAAAAAACGAACCAATCGGATATAGTGAAGATGCTGCACATAAAACACAATTATGAAGAATATGAAAGATATTGCCAAAAAGTTGCTTAAGGTTTCATCATAGATACTTGTCGTTAACTCTGAGATAAAGTACATACACATGTAACTCAACTTGTTTAAAAGGAAAAAAAGGGGAAGAAGAAAAGGAACTTCCACTTTAGAATCCACATTTTCAAAGGCCTCCATTATTTATACCATTGCCGGTAAGAGCATTTTTCTCTACTATATTTGCTTGAAAGAATTAAAGGTGTAGGGCTGAAAAGATTCTTAGAAATTATGCAGTTTACGATCCTCAAAGGTGAGAAAAATGAAGCCCAGAAGAGAGGGCCTTCCAGGAAAATTCCAGAGCCGGACGCAGACCCAGTACATTGTTTTTGTTTTTATTTTGAGATGAAATCTTACTCTATCGCCCAGGCTGGAGTGTAGTGGAGTCATTTTGACTCACTGTAACCTCCGCCTCCTGGGTTCAAGCTATTCTCCTGCCTCAGCCTCCTGAGTAGCTGCGATTACAGGCACCCACCACCATGCCCGGCTAATTTTTGTATTTTTAGTAGAGACGGAGTTTCACCATGTTGGCCAGGCTGGTCTCGAACTCCTGACCTCAAATGATCCGCCTGCCTCGACCTCCCAAAGTCCTGGGATTACAGGCGTGAGCCATCGCGCCCGGCCGACCTGCTAAGTTTTAATCAAGTACTCTGCACTATGCAACAAACATTAGGAAGTAATAGAAAAAAAATTAATCTAAAAACCCTCTGGAGAGTCAAAGAATTGCAGATTTAAAATAGCATGAATACTTGGATTCATGGTATTGAAAAAGGAGCTCGCATTTACCCGCATGTACAAACTGTGCCTGCCCACCTCTATCAGAGCATTTTTCAAGCTGTGCTACAGTTAACCATGTATTACCCAAAGCCAATCTGTCCCGGCAGATCATAAGCTCTTAAAGACCAAGACTTCAGGAGAACAAGCAAAGCTTCAGAGAGAAGTGAGCCACCTAAACAGAGTCCACAGCAATGGGTCGGCGGGAGCTGATGACTGGAGGTGCGGGGTAGAGTGGGGGTCTGGGGCAGCGGAGGGCAGAGAAAGCAAAAGGGCCTGCATGACACGCTAGAGGGCTAGGAGCCACAGCTGCGGTAATTAGCTCAGTTTTGTCTCGTACGCCCATTACTCAAACACCATCTCCTGTTCAGAAAGAACTTCAGGTTGGGTATTTGGACTCCTTGAGCCTTCTGCTGTTTGTCTCCAGGATCTTTAACACTCTTAAAAGGGAAAAACTGTCCAGTTCGATTTTGCTTCCTGGGACATAACAGGTTTTTCAAAAGTTTGATGAAAGCATTCACTAAGGAGTGATTCCACTTTCTTTGGTGGCCGAGAAATACAGCGTCTGAGGGGCGGCATCAGGTCTTCCCATTAAGCTGAGGTCGGAGTCTCCCCACCCACGGACCTCACCCTCGCTCTCCCCTCATAAATCTGACCTCTAACTGTAACTGCCTTGGCCTCATTCCGTGGGCGTGGATGCTCCTGCTTGAAACGCATTTTCCAGCCCGTCAAATTCTTGGGAGAGTTTCTTCCACTCTCCAGGCGCTGAGAGCTACAAAGTTCAATCTGGCTTTCCAGATTTTTTTTTTTCTTCCCATTACTAACGGAAGAAATCAAGAAGCGCCGGGCAGAAGGGCCCTGCTCCCTCCAATCAGAGCCCAGCCCGGGGCCAGAGCAGGAAGCGCGGCGGTGGGACGCGCGGTGACAGCCCCGCGCCCCCCGGGACCCGCCGGCCAGGGCAGAGGACGGTGCGGCCACTGCGCGACAGCTCTGGGCCAGCGCCTCTCGCTTCCACCCGCCAGGCAACTGAGAGGATAAATCACGGGGCGCAGTGCGCCCCCACCAACCGCGCCCCCCGCGCACGGACCCCCATTACACGCGCGTCCCAAGCGGGGTCGACCCAGACGAGCCACGGGGCGGCGCACAGCCCCACTCGCAGGGCAGCCGGGACCCACGCGCGCGGGTCCACGCAGCAACCTGTAGGTGACAAAACACTCAGGAAGCCATCATGCGGGGCCGGGAAAGAGCCCCCACCCAGAGTCACGGACCCCCTCGTCCGAGGGTCCGCGCAGTCCCCTCGGTGAGTCGGGCTAAGCAGTCTCGCTACAGGGGACGGAGGGGAGGGCGGCGGAGCCTCCCACTCTTGGTGACCCGGACCCCGCCCCACGAGTGGGTCTTCGCAGGGCCCCCTCTGCTGCACACGGGGACCAGCCACGCCGCGGGAGGACCGGGCAGGAGCCAGCGCCCAGGTCCATGCAGTCCCCTCCGGGCAGACGCGGGGAGCCGGGGAGCAGTGGGGACCGGCCCCCACCCGCAGGACGACCGGGACCCCCTCGCGGGCCCACGCGGCGTCGCAGCAGGCGCGGAGCCCCCGGTGCCACCCGAGGGCGAGACAAAGCCCAGGCGCACGGACCCCGGACCCCGACCCCGGACCCTGCGAAGCCCCGCTCGGAGCCGCCACGCCCGGGGCAGACACCCCCGCCCGGTCCGGAGACCCTGCCGCCAGTCGCGCCGTCTCACCTCAGGCCGCCGCCTCGCAGCGCTCGCTCCTCGCAGCGGCTCCTGGGCCGACTGGAGCGCAGCTGAACAGCCGGCAGAGCCGCGGCCGCCTCAACAATGGAGCCCCGGGGCGGGGCCGCCGCCGCCGCCTCAGCCCGTGTCCCCCGCTCGGGATCCGGCTCGGCTCGCGGAGCTGCAGCCGGCGCGGGGCTGCGGCCGGGACAGACACCGCGCAGGCGCACACAGCCCCGCCTGCCGCCCGCCGTCCCGCCCCCAGCGGAGCCGGGCGCCCAGAGCCCGCCCCCCGGCCAATGGGGAGCGAGCTGTGCGGAGTGGGCGGGGCCTGGGGGAACAAAGGGAGGTTGGGCGGGGCGGCGCTCGAACTGGGCTTGCGGAGTCCCGCGGGAGGACCCGACCCAACAGCCGGCCGGATCTTCGCCTCCTAGAATATCCAGCTCAACGTCTACTTGGAGTCGGCTCTGCAGGACGCGCTCATCTCAAACCCAGAGCTCAGGCTTTTAGGGCAGAGAGCGAGAGGCAGGCTTGCTTTACAGAAAGGGAAACTGAGGTCCAAGGAATAGGATTGCCTGCCGCCCGAAGTCAAGTAGTCCCATTCACTCGTTCATCTTGTAGTCAAACATTTGGAAGCACGTATGGTGGGCGTTAAGAATGAAATAGGGCCGGGTGCGGTGGCTCACGCTGTAATCCCAGCACTTTGGGAGGCCGAGGCAGGCGGATCACTTGAGGTCAGGAGTTCGAAACCAGCCTGGCCAACAAGACGAAACCCCGTCTCTACTAAAAATACAAAAACTTAGCCGATTGTGGTGGCGCGTACCTGTAGTCCCAGCTACTGGGGAGGCTGAGGCAGGAGAATCGCTTGAACCCGGGAGGTGGAGGTTGCAGTGGGCCGAGATCGTGCCACTGCATGCACTCCAGCCTGGGCAACAGAGTGAGACTCTGTCTCCAAAAAGAAAAAAAAAAAAAATTTTAAAGATGTGAAGTAGAAGCAAACTTAGGCCCTCCCTGATGGAGCTCGGCCAAGGAGTACCTGAGATGTCTCTGCATCTCTTTAAGGCCTGATAAAGGGACCAGGAACAAGCGCTAATCACTTCCCTTTCCTGCCTCAGAGCTTTCATGTGTTTGCTGTTCCCCACCTGAAATGCCAAGTACCAATGTATTTATTTATAGAAATGGGGTCTCCCTATGTTGCCCAGGCTGGACTCAAACTCCTGGCCTCAAGCTATCCCCTCATCTCAGCCTCCCAAAGTGTTGGGATTACAGGCATGAACTACTGTCCCCAACCCTGATCATCTTTAAAATCTCTTTCCTCATCTTATTTGAGCTTCCTGCATCATGTGACCCCCCACACACTTGGTTTTTCTGTACCTCCATAGCTGCTCCTCTGTGGGTCCCAGGGACCCACCCCCTTCTCTGCCCAACTTTTACATGTCTGGGCTCAGGCCAAATGCCCTTCCATTCGCAGTGGGCACTGCTACAGGAAATCTCATGCCCTTCTGGGCTTCACAAACCATCCACATGCTCTGCTGCCTGCCAGAGACATCCATCCAAGTCAGAGGCCCAGCCCTGACCTCTCCCAAAGACCTACCTGGACACCAGGGAGGCATCTCAAATTTTCTGCGGGCCAAAACAGAGTGCTTTATCAGTGCCCCAACCTGCTCATCCACATTCTTGTGATTCTCAGTAAACAGCCCCTCCATCCACCTAGCTGCTCAGATGAAAATTTCAAATCCTCCTCCAGTCCTTCCTGCCCAAACCTCTCACACAGCCCTCTGCCTTCCTAGGACGCTGAGCACCCCTCAGTCCCAGCACCAGCTGGGGTGCTGTCTGAGTGGCTGCCTCCCACTTGGCATGAAGCGTGACCTCTTGCCCAGCGCAGTGACTCACGCCTGTAATCCCAGCACTTTGGGAGGCCAAGGGGGGCAGATCGCTTGAGGCCAGGAGTCTGGGACCAGCCTGGCCAATATGGTGAAACTAAAATACAACAATTAGCCAGGCATGGTAATGCGTGCTTATAATCCCAGCTACCCAGGAGGCTGAGGAAGGAAAATTGCTTGAACCTGGGAGGCGGAGGTTGCAGTGAGCCACCAAGTCACGCCACTGCACTCCAGCCTGGGCAACAAACAGAGCGAGACTCTGTCGCAAGTTAAAAAAAAAAAAAAAAAAGAAATGTGACCTCTCTAAGGCAGGGCAGTGTCCCACTCTGATTCACTTCCGTGTGCAAAACAGGACCTGCACCCTGAAGGCACTCACTCAGGGATGCTGCTGGGATGGGTGGATGCACAGGTGAGGTCTTGATAGTGGCTGGGGCTGACCATATCCCCATCTCCCTTCCCAGACACACCTGCACACTCACTCACTCGCACACTCGCACCCACCACTGAAAGCCTGGCCCCTAATCTGATTTGCCTAACAAGGACCCTGATGAACATCACATGCTTCCCTACCTCTCCCCAGCTAGGGCCCCACTGTGTTCTGGGATGTACTCAGGGATCAGGAGAACAAAACCTCAGGGAGTGAAAGGACATTCCAGGGTGCAGGCCTCTGCATCCCCCTCCATGCCCTCACCCCTGCCTAACACACCCTCACCCCTGTACCTGGCCAGTTCCTACCAACCCTTAAAGTCTCACCAAGTTCAGTGGTGGCAGCCACACCCTAAAGTGACTGACCCCCCCTAGTGACCGATGACCTATGCCCTTGTATAATCTTCCTGACCTTGGGTACGAGCAGAACCCGTGACTGTCTTCTAACCCACAGAGCCTCTGGCAAAAGCGATGGGATGTCACTGTCATGGTGCATCACCTTCACACACTAGAGAGAGAGGTTCCACCTGCAGGCCCTGCAGGAGGGAGATGCAATGCCGAGAAAGGACCTTTGGAGGGGCCCCATAGGCAAGGAAGCAAAAAGCTGGGCCCTTGCCAAGCGGGTCCAAGGAAATGAATTCTGCCAGTAACCTCAGTGGACCTGGAAATGGATTCTGCCCTGGTTGAGCCTCAGATGAGGATGCAGCCCAGCTCCTTAGCGTGAGACCCCAAGCAGAGGACCTGCTAAAATGTACTCAACTCCTAGCTTGCCAAAACTGGGTTAAATGTATGTGTTGTTTTAAGCTTCTAAGTTTTTAGTTATTGCCTATGAAGGTGTTAAAATATAAGACAGTAACGTAGGTCCCCTCCCCATCACACACTTTCGTCTTTCTGGTATTCATCACAACTATACTTATTGATTTAAAATCTGCCTCTTGGCTGGGTACAGTGGCTCAGGAGTTCCAGACCAGCCTGGCCAACATGTTGAAACCCCATCTCTACTAAAAATACAAAAATTAGCTAGGCATGGTGGTGCATGCCTGGAATCCCAGCTACTCGGGAGGCCGAGGCAGGAGAATAACTTGAACCCAGGAGGCAGAGGTTGCAGTGAGCCGAGATTGCACCATTTGCACTCCAGCCTGAGTAACAAGAACAAAATTTTGTCTCCAAAAAAAAAAAACAAATTGTCTCTTGCGTTAAGGCCCCATGAGAAGAAAAATGGAAACTCTTACTCATAACAGTGCCCCAAATGCCTAGCACGGTGAAGTTCTAGGGCAGTTGGTCGATGGTGGACGCTGCTGGTTGGAGGGCCCAACTGGCCCTGCCAGCCGCCTTCTCCCTGGTCACATTTCATTATACAGAACAGAATAGTTTCTTGCCTTTCCAGAGTCCCTCTTAGTGGGGATTGGCCAAGCAACACTGTCCTGCCCAGGGAGACATAAGTGGAAGGTGGCTGAGAGGTTTCTAGCCATGGCGTGCTGGGGCAGTTTGAACCAGAACATGAGAGCTGACCGTCCATTGTTTAGGAATTCTGCAGGTTGGTGTTCAACACATGCAGTACTTAAAAATATTAAATAATATAAACTCGCAAATTAAAAAATGCATTAGACTGCGTGCAGTGGCCCACATTGGAAGGCTGAGGCAGGAAGATCACTTGAGCCCAGGAGTTCAAGACCAGCCTAGGTGGCCGGGCGCGGTGGCTCACGCCTGTAATCCCAGCACTTTGGGAGGCCAAGACAGGTGGATCACAAGGTCAAGAGATCAAGACCATCCTAGCTAACACGGTGAAACCCCATCTCTACTAAAAAATACAAAAAATTAGCCGGGCGTGGTGGCGGGCGCCTGTAATCCCAGCTACTCGGGAGGCTGAGGGAGGAGAATGGCGTGAACCTGGGAGGCGGAGCTTGCAGTGAGCCGAGATAGTGCCACTGCACTCCAGCCTGGGCGACAGAGTGAGACTCCATCTCAAAAAAAAAAAAAAAAAGACCAGTCTAGGCCAAAAAGGAAGACCCTGTCTCTACAAAAAATTTTAAAATTAGCTAGGTGTGGTGGTGTGTGCGTGCAATCCTAGCCACTCAGGAGGCTGAGGTGGGAGGATCGCTTGAGCCATCTGTTCAAGGCTCCAATGAGCTATGGTAGTGCCACTGCACTCCAGCCTGGGTGACAGAGCAAGACCCGGTCTCAGAAATAAACATATTTTATATATTAATAAATATATAATAAATATATATTAATATAGACATTTATGTATATAATTATATATTTATATATAAATTTTTATTTATTTATTTATTTTGAGATGGAGTTTCACTCTTGTTGCCCAGGCTGGAGTGCAATGACGCGATCTGGGCTCACCGCAATCTCCACCTCCCAGGTTCAAGTGATTTTCCTGCCTCAGTCTCCTGAGTAGCTGGGATTACAGGCATGCACCACCACACCTGGCCAATTTGGTATTTTTAGTAGAGATGGGGTTTCTCCATGTTGGTCAGGCTGGTCTCAAACGCCCGACCTCAGGTGATCTGCCCACCTCGGCCTCCCAAAGTGCTGGGATTACAGGTGTAAGCCACCATGCCCAGCCTATATTAGATACTTATATATTATAATTATATATATATTAATTTTATATAATTATATGTAAATATAAATGTAAAACAAAGATAATAAATCATCAAAATGCATTATTTCCTGATTATTTGACTCTTACTATGTTCTTGAAGATTTGCATCTCCCACGTCAGTAGGTGGAAATCCTAAATCATGGTGTGCTGCTGACTTCTCTCCCCAATGCCGTAGTCAGCAATGTCATGGTGGTAGCTTGAAATCAGACATAGTAGGAGAATTTATACAGAAATTGGCAACTGTTAAAAATCAGGACTTTCCCTCTCCCTCCTCTCCCCCAAAATACCAGCACACCCCTGATTGTGAGGGAAGTTTTTGCTCTCTTGGAAAAGGAAAAGACACAGCAGACACTGTCTTTTTCTCAGCAGCAGGGATTATGATCATGAACACGGGTGTGATATCTGCAGCTATAGTGGCCATTGTGCAGCCATCTCATACACTACAGGCAAGAGAATCAGAGAGATTCTGAACCTTGCACTATTGACCCAGTGAAACAACACCAGCAATCACCTACCCCCAGGTAGAAAAAACAAATTCCTTTTTATCGAAGCCTCTGGTCATCAATTCTACACCTACAGGATTCTGTAACTGAAGCATGTAGAATTAATATTTGTTGAATTAGTAAATGAATAAACTCGACCTGATTCTTGAACACACACTTGGAAACCTCTCACAACATTCCTGCTGAGACATCCAGTCCTATGTCTACTAGCAAGAAGCTAACCACCCAATGAACCAGTCCAGGCATAGTATGACAGCTCTGATTAGCAGGAAGTTTTTCCTCTTACGAAACTGACATTTTCTTTTTCTGTCTTTTTTTTTTTTTTTGAGACAAGGGCTCACCCTGTCGCTCAGGCTGGAGTGCAGTGGTATGAATAAGGCTCGCTGCAGCCTTGATCTCCCAGGCTCAAACAATATTCCTACCTTAGCCTCCTGAGTAGCTGGGACTACAGGCGCATGCCACCAAGTAGGCTAATTTCTTTGTTTTTATTTTTTTATAGAGATAGGGTCTTGCCATATTGCCCAGGCTGGCCTCGAACTCCTGAGCTCAAGCAATCCTCCTGCCTCAGCCTCCCAAAGTGTTGGGATTACAGGTGTGAGCTACCATGCCCAGCTGAAACTGAAATTTTCTGATCTCTTGGGACCTCAGAAAATAAGTCAAACCCTTCTTTTCCACCATAGCCCTTCTGATGTAAAAAGAGTTTTTGTTCTCTGGAAAAACAAATCAGGGTTTATTGATCCAAGAGTTGGACCGACCCAGTTCGTGGAAACTCCTGACCTAGTTTGATACTATGAAGGACTAGTTGCTGGAATGAGTGACCGACTGGAGACTTATTCCCAGGCTTTGCCATTAACACATCTTTTGAGGAAAAAAAATAATCACGAACTGTTTATATGCCAAAGAAAGCTTCATTTCCATGACACCTTTGATGCAGTCCTCTTCGGGGGAGCAAAGCTCGCCTCTGGCACCTGGGCACCTGGCGGAGATTCTGGGCCCAGTTTAGGATGTGCTGTCAGTTTGCCAGTGCAATCAGAGCTCACAAGGCTGCTGCATGCATTATCGATAACTAATTGATAACCACAGTTATCAATAATTGCATTAGTTATCGATAATGCATGCAGCAGCCTTGCAAACTTTTATTGCCCCACCCCACCTAAAGGCTTAAAACAACTCACATTTATTATCTCATAGTTTCTGTGGGTCAGAAGCTTAACTGGGTGCCTGTGGCTTAAGGTTTCTCCCAAGGCTGCAATCAATCCATGAGCTCGGGATGTGGTCCCACGAAAAGTCTGGACTCAGAGGAATGTTTCCAAGCTCACTCGCATGGCTGTACACAGGCCGTATTTTCTCACCAGCTGCTGGCCTTCTTCCATTGCTGGATTAGTCGATTCTCACATTGCTAGGAAGAAATAACTGAGGTGGGGTCACTTCCAAGAGAAGAGGTTTAATTGGCTCCTAGCTCTGCAGTCTGTACAGGAAGCAAAGCGGCATCTGCTTTTGGGGAGACCTCAGGAGGCTTCCAATCATGGTGGTAGGTAAAGGGGGAGCAGGCACATCACAGGGTAAAAGCAGGAGCAGGAGGATGAGGGGAGAGGCACTGCACCCTTTTAAATGACCGGATTTCATGAGAACTCACTCCTTATCACGACAGTACCCAGGGAGATAGTGCTAAACCATTCATGAGAAATCCGCTCCCCGCATAAGCCAATCACCTTCACCAGAACTCTACCTCCAACACTAGGGATTGTATTTCAATATGAGATTTGAGTGGGAACACACATCCAAACTCTATCAGTTCCTTACTGCATGAACCCTACATAGGGTAACGCACAAGAAGGCAGCCCACCTCCCCTCAGCACAAGCAGGTGGGGCAGCAAGAGAAAGTGCCTGAGATGGAAGCCACAGTCTTCTTATAACCCAGTACTGAAAGTGACATTCCATCACTTTTGCTGTCTTCTGTTCCTTAGAAGTAAGTCAGTAGGTCCAGCCCACACTCAAGGGGAGAAGACCACCAAGGGCAAAAATACTGGTGGGGGGATCATCGCAGGGGCTGCCTGCCACAGCTGCTGAAAACCGGTGTGTAAAAAAAAATCTTGGCTTGACATGGTGGCTCACGCCTGTAATCCCAGCACTTTGGGAGGCCAAGGCGGGCAGATCTTAGGAGTTCAAGACCACCCTTGGCAACATGGTGAAATTCCATCTCTACAAAAAATACAAGAATCAGCCAGGCACCATGGCAAGTGGCTGTGGTCCCAGCTACACGAGAGGCTGAGATGGGAGGATGGCTTGAGCCCCAGGAGGCAGAGGTTGCAGTGAGCTGACACTGTGTGACTGCATTCCAGCCTGAGCTACAGAGCCAGACCCTGTCTCGAAAAGTAAAAATGAAAATAAAAATAAAAAATAAAAAAAATCAGCCAGGCTAGGTGGCTCATGCCTGTAATTCCAGCACTTTAGGAGGCTGAGGAGGGTGGATCACGAGGTCAGGGGTTCGAGACCAGCCTGACCAACATGATGAAACTCCGTCTCTACTAAAAATACAAAAACTACCCTGGTGTCATGGCACGTGCCTGTAATCCCAGCTACTCAGGAGGCTGAGGCAGGAGAATCGCTTGAACCTGGGAGACAGAGGTTGCAGTGAGCCAAGATCACGCCACTGCACTCCCAGTCTGGCCGACAGAGTGAGACTCCATGTCAAAAAAAAAAAACAACTTAAAAGCAGCCATAGAAAACAAACATCACATCATTCTAGGCAATAACCAAAGGAAATACAAGGGATTTCTCATTAGACATAAAGGAAGCCAGCCGGGCGCAGTGGTTCACACCTGTAATCCTAACACTTTGGGAGGCCAGGGCAGGCAGGTCACCAGAGTTCAGGAGTTCGAGACCAGCCTGGCCAACATGGCGAAACCCCGTCTCTATTAAAAATACAAAAATTAGCCGGGCGTGGTGGCGGGTGCCTGTAGTCCCAGCTACTTGGGAGGCTGAGGCAGGAGAGTGGCATGAACCCGGGAAGCGGAACTTGCAGTGAGCCGAGATCGTGCCACTGCACTCCAGGCGAAAGAGCGAAGACTCTGTCTCAAAAAAAAAAAAAAAAAAGAAAAGGAAAGAAAAGAGCCACTTCCTGGCTGGCCCAAAGCAGCTCACGATTTTTGCACTACTTCGTGGCAAACTCTGGTCTATCAGGTTATTATGGTGGTGTGGTGTTTTGGCATAAGTTTGAGAGTAAAAACAATCATGTTTTGGAACCCAGCTCTAACACCTCTGTGACCTTGAGTGTCTCTTTGCTTCTCTGAGCCTCAGCAGCTATACCAGTAAAATATGTATAATATCTGCCATGCTGGAGTTTTCTTAGAATTAAATGACATTGTATAGGTAAATTGCCTATCATGTAGTAGTCACCTCATAGATGTTAAGTTTTTGGTTTTGGTTTTTTGGGGTTTTTTTGAGACGGAATCTCACTGTGTTGCTCAGGTTGAGGTGCAGTGGTGATCAGGGCTCACTGCAAGCTCCACCTCCCAGATTCAAGTGATTCCCGTTTCCCTTGCCCCAGCCTCCCAAGTAGCTGGGACTACAGGCGCCTGCCACCATGCCGGGCTAATTTTTGTATTTTTAGTAGAGACAGGGGTTCACTATGTTGGCCAGGCTAGTCTTGAACTTCTGACCTCAAGTGATCTCCCCGCCTCGGCCTCCCAAAGTGCTGGGATTACAGGCATGAGCCACCACACCCAGCCAAGCTTTTGCTTTTTTCTGGCAAGCAAACTCCTACCCACTCTTCAAGACCCAGTTCAAATGTCACCTCTTCCCCAAAGCTGTCCCAGCTCCTCAGGCGGGCATCTCTGCCTCTCCACCATCTCACAGCTGCCCTATCTTATCATACTTAACACCCCGTACGATCACAGTCTGTTTCTAGATCTGTCTCTCCCATGCAACAGGGAACTCATCCAGGGCAGAGACTCATCCTTATCTTCCTGGCTGGCACCCACGAGGTGCCTGGCTCCATAGTACACACTCCGTGAATGTTTCTCATTTGATTGGAAACAGTTGGGGGTTAAAATGATCGTATGCTGAGCGTTTTTATGCTGCAAACTCACCAGCCTCCCAGCCATCCTTTCCAACTCCCTTCCCTGTTAGCATGGAAGGAGGGACTTCCCCTCCCCAGGTTTGACTTGGTTGTCACTTTCACTGGCCACCGTGTGTTAAACAGCACCTCTCGTCACTCTCTCCCTTATCCTGCATGTTTTTCCATAGCTTGTGTCCTGCACAGGGATCGTCTGTCTGCTCCCCCACCCTGGATAGAAGCTCCAGGGTTTTATCTGTCTTGCTCACTGTCATATCTGAAGATTCTGGAGGAGTGCCTGGCACCTGTCAGGCACTCAGTAGTTCTGTGTTGAATTAATCAATCAATCTTATGCGGCTGTCTAGAGGTCTAAGTCTTCACAATAGTGCCTGGCGGGACTATGCCCTCAGGCTCTCAGTACGTGCTGGTTTTGCTTCCTCTTCTTCCTCCTGCCTTCCCTCTCTCCATCCCTCCTCTTCCTCTTTCCCCTTGGTACTTGTGTGCTCAGGTCTCTCTCATTATAAGATTCTACATCAGCCACGCATCAGCCACGCATCACCCACATGAACAGGCCCTCCGCCTCCCCTCCGCCCCCAGTCTGCTGCCCCAGCCTGTCCACCCACCCCAATGCAGGCGTGTATGCCCTGGTGGGCTCTTCTGCAGCCCCAGATCCTCCATCTCTTCTGCCTGGGTTCTGCCACTCCACTTGACAAAACTCTCCTTGCCAAGGTCACTGAAACTCTTTAGGACGAAATCCAAAGGACACCCTTTGGTCCTAGCTGGCTTGATCTCACCTCACTATCGCTCTCTGGGTCCCTCCTTTTCATACCTGGGGCTCCCTTGCCCTCTGTTGTGCCATGTGCCCTCTTAAGCTTCCTCCTCAGGCCTCTGCCCATCCTCCACCAAGTTCAGAAAGGCCCTGCATTCCTCTATGCTGCTCCAGACCCTCAGCTCTGCTTGCTGAGCTCTGTCTCCCCGAGCAATCTCACACAGGTGATGACACCGGCCATCCCTCCCAGACAGCTGTGCCCACTCACCCCTGTCTACTGGGCCTCCAGCCTGTGGCTCAGTCTCTCTTGGGCACCTCCACCTGGGCGGACGCGGGTGGGCACATCAAACACAACACCCAGCAGACAGAACACATCTCCCTCCGCCCACCCCAGGCTACTCTTCCCGGGTTCCCGCTCTCTGAACAGCCCCACCATCCGTCCCCTTGCTCACACCAGAAGGCAGGGCCCAGTGAATATTTGTTATTTGACTGGAAACAATATTCGGGGGTGCAGGGGGACGCTGCACCCCTCCCCCTCCCTGTCCCCGTTCCACAGCACTGTGAGGCCGGGTGAATCTGTCCTCTGGATCCGCGTCCTCCTCCCCAGCCCTTGGCACTTCTCTAGGCCTTTGCTTCTCTCCACAGAGGTATGACAGAAGCATCCCTCAGTCTCCTCGTCTCCAGACCTGGCCCCTCCAACCCATCCTCCTCAGGACAGCCCAGAGCAAAGGAAGAGGGATGGTAGTCATCCTTCAAGAACAAATCTCAAAAGTCCTTTCCTTGAGGAAAGCACCTGCCTAGGTCTGGGAAGCCACCTTGAAGGACGGCTTTGATGGGGAAGCCTCTCCGGTTACAGGAGGATGGGCTGGGGCAGAGGAGCATTTAGACAATGGAGCCGCCAGGGATGGGGAGCAACACAGGGAGCAGAGGACAAGGGGAGGGGTGGGCAGCAGGGAGGAAGAGGAAGGGGCTTGCGGGAGAGTCCCCTGGTGGGAATTGCCTGGGGCATTTTGAGAACAAGGATATCTAAAGATCAGTCTTGCGCTCTCCCAGCTGTGTGGTAACCTCCTCTTCTAGGCCATCACAGGCCTGACTTTTGCGAGCCATACTGGGAGGGTTCTGGTACATAAAAGGGGGGTGATATGGTTTGGCTCTGTGTCCCCACTCAAATCTCCTCTTGTAGCTCCCATCATTCTCACGTGTTGTGGGAGGGACCCAGTGGGAGGTAACTGAATCATGGGGACAGGTCTTTCCCGTGCTATTCTCATGATAGTTAATAAGTCTCACGAGATCTGATGGTTTTTAAAACAGGAGTTTCCCTGCACAAGCTCTCTTCTCTTGTCTGCTGCCATGTGAGATGTGCCTTTCACTTTCCTCCATGATTGTGAGGTCTCCCCAGCCATGTGGAACTGTAAGTCCAACAAACTTCTTTCTTTTGTAAATTGTCCAGTCTCGGGAATGTCTTTATCAGCAGCATGGAAACGTACCAATACAGGGGGCCTGGTTCATGTCTGGGTCAGCTTGGAGCTGGGAGGAGGGCTGGCTGCAAGAGATAACACCTCAGTGTTCTCACCAAATCCTTCAGAATTTCACACACTTTTACCCAATAAGTGGATTAAACCAGTTCAATCAAAGCCATCAAACCCTATTTCACTGTTGACTTTTCTGAGGTTGCAGCATTGGTACATACATGGCATTCTGACTAGCCAGCCTAATGGTGACAAAATGCAGGTGTGGAACTCCTGCCCCTAAAACCCTAATGATATTTCCTTCCAGAACAGCTCACAGCTCACACCAATATCTTGTTTAAAAAATATTGGGTCCTCTGCACAAGGACTCATGCATTTAAGTTCTCACATGGGGTCTGAACCAGCTTAGAAAACCTGGGAGGTGGCATTAGGGCTCCTTCCTGGGCTTGGGGCTGGAGTAGTCTCTCTCTGCTTCCTTTGGCCTTAGGTTTTCCTCCTGCAGAGTCGGGACATGGGACTAGATGATTTCTAAGGCCTCCTATACCATGGGCACTGCTCCCAGTCTGGTCTCTGATGAATATGATTATTTTAATTAAGCTCTCCATCCATCCATCCACCCATCCATCCAACCATCCATCCGTTCATTCAATGTTTATCTTTTGGCAGTGATAGGTGAGCTGTGCATCTTGACACAAGACAATGAGGCGGGGCACAGTGGCTCACGCCTCTAATCTCAGCCCTTTGGGAGGCCAAGGCGGGAGGATCACCTGAAGTCAGGAGTTTGAGACCAGCCTGTCCAACATGGCGAAACCCTGTCTCTAGTAAAAATACAAAAATTAGTTGGGCGTGGCCCGTAATTCCAGCTACCCAGGAGGCTGAGGCAGAGAACTGCTTGAACTTGGGAGGTGGAGGTTGCGATGAGCCGAGACCGCCCCACTACACACTCCAGCCTGAGTGACAGAGTGAGACTCCATCTCAAAAAAAAAAAAAAAAAAGAAAAGAAAATGATTCATACAGCACCTGTGCTAGCAACTAGTTTCCCTTTAGAGCCCTTTTCTGAAAAAAAATGGCTGCACAATGAGCATCATCCAGGGCTACAGAACGTGGCCCCGTGGGAGGAAGATGGAGAGGAGGAGTGCCCCAGGAACTGGAGAATGCGTGGGCTTAGAGATCCGTGGTCCTGGGCTTGAAACCCATGCCACCACTCACCAACTCTACAACTGCAGATGTTGCCTTGTGTCTCTGAGCCTCCGTTTGCTCGTACGTAAAATGGAATGTGTGTGCTGGTTCTGTTACGTGATGAGTCACAAAAACTCCCGGTACTGGGCCTGACATGTGGCCCACTCTCAAACACAGTGACTATAGAGCTTAAAAACATGGCTGTTGGCATCAAAGACTCTGCTTTGAAACCCAGATCTGCCACGTACTAGCTGCATGATCTCAGGCTGTTTACTTAGCTTTGCTGAGCCTCAGTCTCCTCATTTGTAAAGTAGAGATAATAATACCTGTCTTACAAAGCTATTCTGGGAATTGAACTGTACAATGCTGTAAAATACCTAGCCTGGTTTCTGGCACAGAGCAAGCACTGAATTAATGGTAGTTGCTGATACATAAAGATGAGGAGGAGGAGGGGAAAGAAGAGGAGGGTGAAGACTTCTGAGAAATGAAATATGGGTAGGCCTTGATTGAAAATGGTAAAGTGGCTGGGTGTGGTGGCTCATGGCTGTAATCCTAGCACTTTGAGAGGCCGAGGAGGGCGGATCACCTGAGGTCAGCAGTTCAAGACCAACCTGGCCAACATGGTAAAACCACGTCTCTACTAAAAATACAAAAATTAGCCAGGTGTGGTGATGGGTGCCTGTAATCCCAGCCACTTGGGAGGCTGAGGCAGGAGAATCACTTGAACCTGGGAAGTGGAGGTTGTAGTGAGCTGAGATTGTGCCACTGCACTCCAGCCTGGGTGACAGAGCAATGTCTCAAAAAAAAAAAAAAGGAAAATTAAAAAAGAAAATGGTAAGGCTTACCTAGCTTTTAGATGCCTCATCTCAACAGAATGATTTTTGGTTTTTTTTGCCTTCTGCAAAACAATTTCCTTAAGGCAACATTTCCACTTCTGGTTCTCTTCAGATTCTAATTCTCTGTACATATTGTTTTCCTCTAATTATATTTTATGTGAAACTCCCATTGATTTCAATGGGACTCCTTTAAGTACTGGCAAAAAACATATCCTGCTTAAATGCTATCTAGAACAATGAAAGATAATGTCTCTGTTTTTCTAATTTCAGCAATATGTGTATGTTGAGTTTATTTATATAATTCCACTTCCCATATTTTTTTTGCAGAGTTTCATGATTTCCCAAAAATGTGTAGGTAATATAGGCACTTCCTCTAGAGACTTTTGTGAAAAACATTTTACTATACACCAATCTTGCCTATGGTTGTTAAAGTAAAACTCTTAAATAAAACATCAACAAAGAGAATTCAACAGGACATCAAAAAAATATCGAATAAGATATTCGATTATCATATCTGTTATTATATTCTATAATAATAATATTTTTTGAGACGGAATTTCACTTTTGTTGCCCAGGCTGGAGTGCAATGGCACGATCTCAGCTCATTGCAACCTCCCACTCCCAGGTTCAAGTGATTCTCCTGCCTCAGCCTCCCAAGTAGCTGGGATTACAGGCATGCGCCACCACGCTTGGCTAATTTTGTATTTTTAGTAGAGACGGGATTTCTCCATGTTGCTCAGGCTGGTCTCGAACTCCTGACCTCAGGTGATCCACCTGTCTCGGCCTTCCAAAGTCCTGGGGTTACAGGTGTGAGCCACCACGCCCAGCCTATAATGATTAAAAAAAAAAAACACAATAAACTCTGACCAGGCAGAGTTTATAGCAGGAATGCAAAGCCAGGAATGCAAAGATGGCTCAATATTAGTAAATTCAGGCTGGGCACAGTGGCTCACACCTGTAATGCCAGTGCTTTGGGAGGCAGAGGCAGAATCACCTGTGGCCAGGAGTTCAAGGCCAGCCTGGGCAACATAGCAAGACCCTGACTCTACAAAAATACTTTTTAAAAAATAGCTGAGTGTGGTGGCATGCACCTGTAGTCCTAGTTACTTGGGAGACTGAGTTGGGAGGACCTCTTGAACCCAGAAGTTTGAGGTTACAATGTGCTATGATGATTGCACCACTGCAGTACAGCCTGGGTGACACACAGTAAGACCCTGATTCGAAAACATAAACAAAGAAAAGAAAATTTATTAATACATTAGATCATAGTAATAGGTCTTTCAAGGAGAAAAATCATGCAATCATATCCAAAAGTTCAATATTCATTATTAATGTTTAAAAAAATTCAAAAAGGCTGGGCATGGTGGCTCATGCCTATCCTTCCAGCACTTGGGGAGGCTGAGGCAGGTGGATCATTTGAGGTCAGGAGTTTGAGACCAGCCTGGCCAACATGGTGAAACCCTGTCTCTACCAAAATATACAAAAAATAGCCAGTTCTATTCAATAAAATAGAACTGGATGCACATGAATGTTCCCCTAGCCTGGTACAATATAGCACTCAAAAGCCAGCATCAGTTTGGGCACAGTGGCCCACACTTGTAATACCAGCACTTTGGGAGGCTGAGGCAGGTGGATCACTTGAGGCCAGAAGTTTGAGATCAGCCTGGCCGACATAGTGAAACCCTGTCTCTACTAAAAATACAAAAAAAAAAAAAAGCCAGGCATGGTGGTGCAGGCCTGTTATTCCAGCTACTCAAGAAGCTGAGGCACGAAAATCACTTTTACCTGGGAGCCGGAGGTTTCAGTGAGCCAAGATCATGCCACTGTACTCTCACCTGGGTGACAGAGTGAGACTCTGTAAAAAAAAAAAAAAAAAGCAAAGCCAGCATTAGACTTTAGGCAGGGACTTGTAGAAGGATTCCTACCTACTGAAACCCATCAACGCCACCTCTATTTAAAATTGCACTTGAGCTGTGCTGTTGAACCAGAGATAAGACTGGAGGCGGGTGGAAGAACAAGGTGGGTTATCGACAGGAATATAAGAAAGAATGTTGGCTGGGCACAGCGGCTCACGCCTGTAATCCCAACATTTTGGGAGGCTGAGGTGGGAAGATTGCTTCAGGCCAGGGGTTCCAGACCAGCCTGAGCAACATAGCAAAACCTTGTCTCTACAAAAATAAAAATAGGCCGGGCATGGTGGCTTATACCTCTAATCCCAGCACTTTGGGAGGCTGAGGTGGGTGGATCACCAGAGGTCAGGAGTTCGAGACTAGCCTGGCCAATATGGTGAAACTCTGTTTCTACTAAAAATACAAAAATTAGCTGGGCGTGGTGGCAGGGGCCTGTAATCCCAGCTACTCTACAGGCTGAGGCAGGAGAATTACTTGAACCCGGGAGACGGAGGTTGCGGTGAGCCGAGATCATGCCACTGCACTCCAGCCTGGGCGAGACAGCAAGACTCCGTCTCAAAAAATAAAAATAAAAATAAAAAATAAATAAAAACATTAGCCAGCATGATGGTGTGTGCTCAGGAGGCTGAGCTGAGAGGAACTCTTGAGCCTAGGAGTTCATTAGCCAAGGTCTACTCTGGAACGTGCTACCTCCCTGGTACTCCAGGACTGCCCTATGTGCAGGTTGAGTAAGATCCCACGGCTGGAGACGCAGATGTCTGCATAAGAAGCCTATAGGTCACACAGCAATGTTGAGTGCCCTGGGGCTGCAGGCATGGCGGTGCGTACAGGGAATTCTGAGCTGATACAGAAAGTGTCCTAATCACGCACAATCAGCATTGTGGAGCCCTGAGGAGGGACTGACTCCCCCTCCGGCCACTCTGGCATGGCTCCTGGATGGGCTGCGAAACTTCCTGTCCTGAGGCCTTTGCCTGTGCCATTTCCTCTGCCTGGAAGGCCTCTTCCCATCCCTTCCTGGCTGGGGCCTTGGCCGGCTGACCCCTGCTTGCCCCTTTGGATGAAGCTCCATTGCAACTTGGTGCTGGACTCCTCTCAGATACCCGGCTTCCCTCCCGGCGATAGTCTTCCCACACCAGCTGCGTCTACACCAGCACCGGCCCCGTGTCGCGCTGGTGTCTGCTCCTTGGATGTCTCCTCCACCAGTCTGTGATCAGTCCTTGAGGTCAGGGATGGTGGCTTATTTATCTGCGTTATTAGCACTCAGTTCAGTAAATATTTGTTGATGAACTGTGTCAACCTTAAATAATGAGATTCAGAAAATATGATCAAGTACAGAGTTTATTTGAGCACAAAGCTTGGGTATGGCCACCCAGGAAGGCACCGACTCTAGATGAATGGAGTCAATGTTTCCAAAGTGGAGGAGTTAAGATTTCACTTACAGAGGCAGAGACAGAGAAGTTCCAGTAGGGTTACAGCATTTTCCATGCAAGACCAGGGGCATATGCCGCAGTGATTTAGTTGGTTACAAGTTGCGACATTCCCAGCAAGATTACTTTATTACTCTGTAAGGAGGGGTAGTGATCTGCGGGGGGAGTCTTATCTCTGGTGCCATTTGGTCGTAATTATTTACAGAAAAAAAAAGGGTAAAAGTTGCAGCTGCATGAGCGTGACTCAGCGCTGCATAGTCACATTTCTTCAAGGCTTAGGAAAATTTAAGTTCCAACAGCTGTAAATTCAAATTATCTTAAATTTGAATTATTTAGGTTCACAACCGGATGATTTGGGTACAACAGTTGTAGGAGGGGGAGCTGTGTCTCAGCTGGGTACTGCAGGATGAATAGGAATCTGCCAGAGAGGGCATTCCAGGCAGAGGGAAGAGCCTTTGCGAAGCACACCGTGTCTGAAAAGCGGGTGAGACCGTGCTGCTCAGCAAGAAAGGGTGCAAGAGGGAAGGGCCAGGAAGAGGCTGGAGAGGAAGGCAGTGGCCAGATGACGGCCGGTGAAGGAGCCAGGGCCTCAGCAGAGAAGAAATTCGTGAAGTGCCCCCAGTAGTGCCAATCAAGTCTGCAATACATATTGCTGTAGGCTGCTGAGCAGACGATAGGCTGGAGGGTGAAAGAAACCAAGATATTTCACCCCAAAATATACATCTCTGACACATTTCAAGATGGCTATTTGGAAGGGATGGAGCTGTAAGAATAGCCAGAAAACTTTTTTTTTTAGAGCGTTGCTCTGTTGCCCAGAGCTGGAGTGCAATGGCATGATCTCGGCTCACCGCAACCTCCGCCTCCCAGGTTCAAGCGATTCTCCTGCCTCAGCCTCCCAAGTAGCTGGAACTACAGGCACATGCCACCACACTCAGCTAATTTTTGTATTTGTAGTAAAGACGGGGTTTCACCATGTTGGCCGGGGTGGTCTTGAACTCCTAGACCTCGTGATCTAGCCTGCCTCGGCCTCCCAAAGTGCTGGGATTACAGGAATGAGCCACCGTGCCCAGCCAGAAAACTGTCTTTTGTTGGGGAGATTTGCATCTGTAGGGAAACCTGCATTGGTGCAGTCCAGCTTTCTCTGAGGCCTTCCTTGGTCTGGATCTAGGAAAGCTTAACTAAGTCGGATGCCTTTAAAGCCCGAAAGAAACATTTCCCACCTATTCTGAGGACTGCTACCCGTGAGGTTTCCTCCTCTTCCCTTCCATAACCTCTTTTGCTGACATCCAAGCCCTTATTTTTTCTGTAACTTCAAGAGGGTATAAAAGCATCAACTTTCCTTTCTTTGAGAGCTTATATTTTTCTCCACAAGATAATGTTTGCCTCTTGGGCCCATTCAAATTCCAAAGAGAACCCTTTACAAGTTAGTGTCTTTTATTTTAATTGTTTTAACAGGTGGGGATACTCAGCACTTATACAAATAGGAGAATCATTTACAAGTTGATTTTATTCTCCCTCCTATTCAAGCACTGCTCCTCTAAAAATCCTCTACAGGCCAGGCACGGTGACTCACGCCTGTAATCCCAGCACTTTGGGAGGCCGGTGTGGGGGGAGGGTCACCTGAGGTCAGGAGTTCGAGACCAGCCTGAACAACATGGTGAAACCCGGTCTCTACTAAAAATACAAAAAGTAGCCTGGCGTGGTGGCATGCGCCTGTAATCCCATCTACGCGGGAGGCTGAGGCAAGAGAATCACTTGAACCCAGGAAGTGGAAGTTAAAGTGAGCCGAGATTGTGCCACTGCCCTCCAGCCTGGGCAACAGAGTGAGAGTCCATCTCAAAAAAAAAAAAAAAAAAGTCCCTACATTCTTTACCTCCACCCTCCCCTATGAAAAAGGGTAGAAAAGCTTCTGCACCCCACTGGGGGATTAAGGGTGCTCCTCCCAGCCGCCCCATGCATGTGAATAAACATGTATGCCTTTTCCCCTATCAGTCTGCCTTTGTCCGTCTGTTTTCGGTGAGCCTTCTGTGGGTGAAGGGTCCCCATGGCCCCTGCAAAGGAGTGGCATGGTATGTAGGTGCTGCAATTGAGAGAGACTCAGGGTGTTAGAGGAAGGGGAAGCTGGTAGCAGGCAGGGCTTGCTAATGGAGCAGCTCTCAGAAGCGATGTGTGGCTGAGGAATGAGCCTCACAATTCAGACATGAGAAAAGGAAAACTCTTCTATTTATGAAACCTAGTTCAGCAATAGGCCCGGCAGCCTCTGCTGGTCCCCGTGGAAGCACTGATTTCCTCTCCCGTTTAATTGCTCGGAAGGGCTTTTATGATTAGGGACTTGCCCCTCTCGGCTCTGTGGTACAGAAACTGCCGAATCCCGGGCTTCTCCACAGAGCACCCGCCCTAACCCCAGCCAGTCTGCTCCAATGGGTGGGCTACTCCCCCAATACCAGCCTTCATCCCCTCTGGAAGGTGGGGTTGGGAGGAGGGCAGTGGGGACCAGATTCTGGAATGATGTAGCTTTAACTTGTGTAAGTTGTATTAGCTTAAGTAATAAATGGGTCTCCGGCCAGGTGCCGCGGCTCACGCCTGTAATCCCAACACTTTGGGAGGCCGAGGGCGGGCGGATCACGAGGTCAGGAGATTGAGACCATCCTGGCCAACATGGTGAAACCCCGTCTGTACTAAAAATACAAAAATTAGCTGGGCATGGTGGTGCGTGCCTGTAATCCCAGCTACTCAGGAGGCTGAGGCAGGAGAATTGCTTGAACCAGGGAGTCAGAGGTTGCAGTGAGCCGAGGTTGTGCCACTGCACTCCAACCTGGTGACAGAGTGAGACTCCATCTCAAATAAATAAATAAATAAATAATAAAAATAAATGGTCTTATCTGCAGGCAGTGGGTCAGCCTGGGAACCCGGAAAGCGGAGTGAGGTGGATCACAGCAAGGAGACGCCAAAAAGAAAACAGGGTAGGGGAGGGCCCTCCACAGGCACAGAATGAAGGCAGCTTAGGGATGGCTGCTTTGGGAGGGACAAGGGAAGGGACCCAGCTGGGGTTCGGGCCAGAAGGAAGTGTACCTGATAAAGGCATGGCCAGAAGCAATGGAGCACGCGCAGTGTTCCCAGGGGGACGGAGACCATCTCGGGAGCCTCGAGAACCAAGGGTGACAGGAAGCAGCCTTCCCGACAGAGAACACCAGGCTCCACCCTCCAGGACACAGCCAGCTGTTAGCCTCACTAGCACGGTGGCCAGGACCCACCTGTCCACACAGTTGGAGCCCAGGGGTCCAATGTCAGCCCTTGTGACCTACTGAGGGAGGTGGGTATCTGGAAGGAGGTAGCCTTGCAGGACCACCCCCGGTCCCCCATCCAACCTGCCACCTGCTCCTCCCAGGCACGTGAGGGGCTTCTCTGATTGGTAAGATACCCGGCGCCTGCTGTAAGGTGACCTGCACACCAAGCTCTGCTCCTGGCCCCTGGGCAGGCTTGCTCAGAAACACACCCAGGCAAGATGATGCATCTTATCACAAGCCAGCGTGGGGTGTGGAGTGCTGTGAGTGACCGGATCTCTCACCCAGTCATTGACAGCTGGGTAATCCTGAGCAAGTTACATTGCCTCTCTCTGTGCCTCAGTTTCCTCACTCATAAAGTGGGGATTCAGGAGGGATTGGCCTCCTGGGATTCTCTGAGGACCCTGTGGGGATAATAGTGACTTTATTTTAAATCCTAATCCAGCATGTGACTCCTGACTAACCCGAGTCCGGGAATGCCTCCAAGACCTCGAGTTGATGGATTGCTCTTTATGTAGAAACACCTCTTCACCAGCCTTTCCTCCAAAACAACCCTTGGTGTTGCATACATGATAGGCTGTGATGCCCGCAGCCACCTACACATTCCTTCCAGAGCACGTATACTTTTTCCCCAATCTGTGGGTCTGCATGGTTGTGGTGCAGAGATCTACTGTCTTGTGGCTGCCTGAGACCACATTTCTGTTTGTTAAGTTCCCCCTCATAAATCACCCTTTACCGAGAAACTGGATTTGTCTGCCTCTTTCTTTGGTTTTTTGGCTCCCTCTGCATTTGGGGGCCAATTTGCATATACGGCCTTTTCAGGAAACAGGCCCCATGTGGTCAGAGAGGAAGAAATGCCTGCTGTGATGATTCTCTTCTTCACCTCCCATGGGGGCTCCCGGGCCAGGCCCCAGGCCTGGGCTGGAGGTGGACCTGGAGACCCATGCCCCTGGGCTCACAAGCAGACTTTGTCCCATGCAGCTGCCTCTTCTTCACCCTGCATGGCCAGCTACGACCCTGGAGGGACCTAGGTCCAGGTTTGGGGCGAGGATGGGGGCGGGCCACAGTGGAAGACTTTTCTGATCTAAAATACACTGAGCAGGGGCTGGGCATGGTGGCTCACGCTTGTAATCCTAGCACGTTTGTAATCCTAGGCCGAGGCAGGAGGATCACTTGAGGCACAGGGTTCAAGACCAGCCTGCCCAACACAGTGAAACCCCATCTCTTCTAAAAACAGAAAAAAATACCTGAGTGTGGTGGTGCATGCCTGTAATCCCAGCCACTCAGGAGGCTAAGGCACGAGAATCGCTTGAAGCTGGGAGAAGCAGGTTTGCAGTGAGCCGAGATCGTGCCACTGCACTCCAGCCCAGGCAACAGAGTGAGACTCTGTCTCAAAATAAATAAATAAATAACTGAAAAATAAAATAAAATACACTGAGCAATATCTTCCAACTCAGTCATTCCAGAAGCTCTGCATTTCAGGATTTGGGGACTGGTGCATTAGGGAAACTGATCCTTTCCCTGGGCCACGATCCCTCTCCTCATGCTGGTTCTTAACTCAGAACCCAGAGGGGGCCAGGTGTGGCGGCTCACACCTGTAATCCCAGCACTTTGGGAGGCTGAGGTGGGTGAATCACTTGAGGTCAGGCATTTGAGACCAGCCTGGCCAACATGGTGAAACTCCGTCTCTACTAAAAATACAAAAAATTAGCTGGGCGTGGTGGCCCAAGACTGTAGTTCCAGCTACTTGGGAGGCTCAGGCAAGAGAATCACTTGAACCCAGGAGGCGGAGGTTGCAGTGAGCCAAGATCTCACCATTGCACTCCAGCCTGGGTGACAAGAGCAAAACTCTGTCTCAGAAAAATAAAAAAAAAATAAATAAATAAAGGCCGGGCGTGGTGGCTCACACCTGTAATCCCAGCACTTTGAGAGGCCAAGGTGGGCGGGTCACGAGGTCAGGAGATGGAGACCATCCTGGCTAACACGGTGAAACCCCGTCTCTACCAAAAATGCAAAAAATTACCCGGGTGTGGTGGTGGGTGCCTGTAGTCCCAGCTACTTGGGAGGCTGAGGCAGGAGAATGGCGTGAACCTGGGAGGTGGAGCTTGCAGTGAGCTGAGATCGCACCACTGCACTCCAGCCTGGGAGACAGAGAGAGACTCTCTCAAAAAAAAAAAAAAAAAAAAAAAGAACCCAGAGGGGAGGCAGGATGGGCTTAAGTGCAGCCCAAGTGGTCAGCAAAGTCCACCAGATGTCCTCTGGGCTCCCCGTCTTCCTCCTCTCCTGGTGAGCATCTCTCCTCCCCCCTTCTCTTTACCCATGGCCTCTGCTGGCTCAGGCTTCTGGCTGAATGTTGCCTGCTTTGCCCACTCCCCATCAACTCCCTGAGTGTTTCATGACCTCCTTGGGAGGGCTTCGGATTGCGTAGATCAATGTCCACATAGAGCAAAGTCTCCCCATGGGGCACAGCTGTTGCCCTAGGCCACTAGGGATCCTCTCTGCTGATGGCTCAGGGGCCATCCTTGATCTGATCACCTGTGCTGGGGACAGCAGGTCACAGAGGAGAACATGGCGCTCTGTGGGCGAAAGCCCTCCAGGAGGGGGCACTGCAGATGGCAGAGACTTGGGGGGTATGGGGGCCAGGCTGGAGCCAGCATGCAGATCTGTGTGGACGAATGAGTGAATGGCTCACCCCACAGAGGATGGTGGCCAGGGCAGGGGAGAGGGCTCCAAGTGAGTTCATACCAAGAGCCACCGAAGGCACTGGGGCTTGGACTTGGGGAAGAGAAGACAGCCTTGTAGCCTCGGCTGTAGTTGGTAAGCCTTGCTCCCGGTTTTCATCCTCCCTCTTCTCAGACAGACAAATGCCTGTGCTCCCTAGACCCTTTTGCAGCTGGGCAGGGTCATGTGACTAGTTCCAACCACTAGCTAAGGTGACATGTGTCACTTTTGAACCAAACACTAAGACCCATGTGAGATTTGTCACGTTCTCTTGCCTGGCTGCAGTGAATTCTGAAGCTTTTGGTTCAGATTTAAGTAGCTTGGAATGCACAGCTGCCCTGGGGAGAAAAGGCTGAGGATGGAGGCCTGCAGGCACCGATGTCTCCCTGCCCATCTCTCCCGGGAGTTCCTCACACAGGCCCAGGTTGGTGCTGATTCGGGAAGGTTGGTGCCACTGTCAGACACGAAGACTGGCATGGAAGACTGAGCCAAACTGGCTTAGAACCCGGGGCTCTGAGGTTCAGATGGCAGACGTCATGAGCCTGGAGGGCAAGAACTGTGCCAAGCACACCCCTGCACCCAGGACAGTGCCAGGCACAGATGCATGCTCAGCAAGTGCATTCTCAATTGATTCTATAAACCAGGCACCAATGAACACTTGTTGTGAGACAAGAGTGACAGATCCCAAGGCCTGTGGACATGCATGTCTCAGCTTAGGGCAGCAGCGGTTTCTAATCCTCAGGGTGCTGCACTGTCTAGTACCCAGCCAGCAGCCACACATGGCTCCTTAACTCTAAATGTTACATTGAAATCTCTGTTCCACTCGCATCAGCTGCATTTCAAGCACTGGTGGCTGCCGTGTTGGACGGTGTGGATGTGGAATGTCCTCGTCATCACAGGCAGTGTGATAGGACAGCGCTGTTCTAGAAGCACAAACGCCATGAGACTCTTTGGGGAAAGCACAGAAACCAGATGGGCTCCAGCCTTGCTACGAAATACTCCAAAGACATTCCCAGTTCATAGAGCACGGTTACAAAATCGTCAGTCCTCTTGGGCTTAGGGTTTGATGGAGGGAAACGGTCAATAAAGCGAGAAAGAAGAAACTGTGGGCCGGGCGCGGTAGCTCACATCTGTAATCCCAGCACTTTGGGAGGCTGAGGAAGGAGGATCACCTGAGGTCAGGAGTTCCAGACCATTCCTGGCCAACATGGTGAAACCCGTCTCTCTGAAATACAAAAAATTAGCCAGGTGTGGCGGTGCATGCCTGTAATCCCAGCTACTCGGGAGGCTGAGGCAGGAGAATCGTTTGAACCTGGGAGGTGGAGGTTGCAGTGAGTGGAGATTGCGTCATTGCACTCAAGCCTGGGTGACAGAGCGAGACTCTCTCAAATAAATACATAAATAAAATAAAATAGAAGAAACTGCTGATACACAGAGGGCATGAGGAGGTACCGTGAGGAGCGTGGGGATGGGTGGCAATTTGGAAAGTCAGCAGAGGGCCCTGTCTGACAGGGGAGCTTCTGAGTTGAACTGAGAAGGAAGGGAGGGGCCCTGTGTTGAGAAGAAGCAGAGCTCCCCCAGGAGGGAGATCGTGGGTGAAAGCTGGAAGGCTTGGTGTCTGCAGAACTAAGAGAGAGCCACAGTTCAGGGCTGTGACCATGGGGAAAAACACAGGGGCCGGGGGGACAGGAATGGCAAGCGGGGATCACATAAGGCCTGGCTCTTGAGGCCACGGAAGAAGGCCACTGGGAGCTTAGTGTGATCTGACTGATGTTTTCAAAGCATCACTCTGGCATTGGGTGGACATGATTTGCCCAGGGGCAAGTATGGGAGCAGACAGCAGAGGAAGGCTGTGCTGTAGGAGGGGAAGGGCCTGAGCGTGGCCAGGGTGCCTGCATGTTCTGGCTGCCAGGGCCAGACCAGGCTTACACCTATGTCCAGGGTCATGGGTCAGAGTGCCACCTCCTGTTCTCAGCATGTCCCACTGGATAATTCCATGGTGGTGTCTGTGCAGGTGGAGAGCTGTAGGTTGATGCTTGGGAGGCGGCACTTACCAGGGCTTGCTGACAGTTGTCTTTGGGGCCAGGGGAAGAAACCAAGGAGAATGCTGATTTCTGAGTGTGTAACTGGGTAGATGGTGATGGCAGGTTTTGTGTATGGACAAGCTTTTTGGGGGAAGACCCAAAGTTCAAAAGAATCATGAATGTCATTGGAATAAGATTAGAGATGAAGAGGTGTTTAATCCCAGCAGGGCACTGTTTGATCCCGTGTGGGAGCCCTGCCTGCAGTCTCTTTCCTTCCAGCCTTTTCCTTGGCCCTGTGCTCAGCCATAACCAGCCACCGAATTTTCCAGAACCCAGGAGGCTGTTTCCAGCCTCAGCGCCTCCGCTACTGCTGTTCCAGCTGCCCGGGATGCCCTTCCCTTATTGGGGAGGTATTTATTCCCTCACCTCCCATTTACCAAGACTTAGTTTGGGCAGCATCTTGTCTAGAAAGACTCCCCTGACCTGGGGGTGTATTTGGGACCTCCCTGGGGCCAGCTCCACAGAGCAGCGATCAGCCTGGCTGCCTTTGTCTCCCCAGCCTCCGGGGCAGGTGCATATCAGGTTTCCCTCATCACTGCCATCAGCAGAAGGCCTGGCCCTGGTGAGGGTCCAGGAATGCGTCTGTGCAAGCTTCCTCTGGGGAATGTCCTACGGGGCCTAATGCAGACACTTGGCCCCTCCCCAAGGCCTCACCTGCCCCATGCGCACACCCAGCAACGAGCCTGGAACGAGTGCTCTCCGCAAGCACTGCTTGCAGAAGGGGCCTTGCCTTTAAAATCACACAAGTTCATAACAAGTGATCTCATACTTCCGCAAGTTATAATGCATCGTCTTTTATTTTCCAGGCTTCCTGGGATCAGATATGACATTGCACTAACGAGAAATGGGGGTTTCCAGTTGCTCAGGCTCAGATCGCTCAAAGGCAGGAAGCATATTAGGTGCTAAAAACTCCCCCTCCCTAGCCGAGCCGGGCAGGTGAGAAGCTGAGTGCGAAACGGGACTTGGCATGTCATGGGTGCTAAGGAAGCGGAGTAAGGCCGACTCACAGGCAGGAACATCGGGAGACACACAAAGAGGCAACACCCACAGCGGACGGGGAAACAGACTTTGGTGTTTCATCCACCTCTCAGTGCGCTTATCAGCATCCTGTGACGGCCGGCGCTGTACCCTAACAGACACCTAATGACAGACACCAATGCCTTGGCTTGGGGAGCCTGGCCAGCCTCCTGCTCCGGGATGCCCTGCTGGCTTCCAAGATGAGAAGAGCCATATCTCCATCCTATCTCCATCCTGTCTCCATCCTATCTCCATCCTTCTCTCCCTAACAGCGTGTGGTTGTCTGTTTCAGGGAGCACATCGCTCCTGGGGCGTGTGAGGTTTATGTTTCAGGCTGAGACACCGCCAGCCACAGCACAAGGATGGTGCACCAAGGGCTAAGTTGGGTATTAGGCGGGGTACGGGGAGACCCTTGATTCCAGGGCTTTGGCCATCAGAGGAGGATGTTTTCTCTCCAAGACTTGGAAAAATAACAGCCAGGAAAACAGTGGTGGCTACACTTCACATGTATTCACAAAGTGTTACTTAGAGGGGTCTGTCTTTAAGGTTCCCTGTGTGACGAGAAAAAGAAAAAAGAAAGCAAAGAAACCAGACAGGGAGCTGTATGTATGAGGACCACACCAAGAACAGACTGAAACCACACAGATCCGAGCGATGGAGAATAAGGCTGGAGGCCGCTCCCCTGCGGAGGGACCGTAAAATTAAACTCTATATATGTCATCTCGCGTTTAAGTAGGCTATACTTTTTAATAAAATAAAAACTTCTGTGTTGCTTTAAAGATATTGTGTAGGCATCTAGGGGGCGATCTGGAAGAGGAACGCAGCGCATGGAGGGGCGCTGGCGGAAAGTGCCCTGTCTCGTCCCTTGTTGACATTTGTCCCTAAAGAGACCCATCACAGACGCCTGCAAAAATCACACACCCCACTCTTGGCACTGTCCCGGACACTCGCTGCCCCGTCTGCGAGTCTGCCTGTGAGGCCAGGCTGCCCAGGCTCCGAAGGGCCATGTGCCCACCGCTGATGATGGTGTCAGCACCCGTCATCAACAAGCCTCATGGCTCCCGGCCACCTCTGTCCCCCACGTGCCTAGCACCAGGGCCAGGGCACCTCGAGGACACTGGGAAGGTGGGCTGGGCTGCAGCCACCTGTGTGCTCCGTCTGATACCCGACACAGCCACTCTGCAGACTCTCCCTGACACCAAGCCACAGCGGGGAAGGGTGGTGTGAAGCTAGCGTCTTGGCCCTAAACTACAGAACGTCGCTGGCAGGTGCAGGGGCCGCACCTGCTGGGGACCCCCTCCCGCCCACCCCATCGACACAGAGAAGCCAGAGCAAGGTGTGTGGGAGGGGTGTGCGTGGTTCTCGCCAGGGGCCCCTCGCCTCGGCGCCCAGCACACACTGGCGGGGCAGGCTGGCGGCCGTCAGAACAACAGGGCTTTCTTCTTAAGGTCATTCCTCTTCCAGAGGGCCAGGCGGTCAAAATCCTCAATGCTCATCCCAAACACTTCCTGGAACTCCTCGGGCGACAAGTGTCTCTTCAAACAAAAAGGCAAAACAGAAGGGACCAGTTAGCCATGCAGCAAGGGACACCGTTGGGCAGTTTGCTGCCGCCAAGCAATCCAGGGGCAGGATTGCATTGAGGACGAGGTGGCCCTCAGCATGCTCGGCCTACTGGCGGTTCCTGGCACCCTCTCTGCAGTGAAAGAACTGAGCTCAGAGGACAGCGACCCTGCCAGGGACACACAGGGGACATACAGCGCCCAGTGGTGGAGCTGGAGCCAGAACCTTCTGCTCTTGACTCCTACAAAGGCATCTGCTGCTGTGGACCAAGTTCATTAACATATCCCAGAGCAGGACCCCCACCTGCCCGTGAACGTCTGAGCTTTCATAGATTTCCTTCAGTGGTCATATTTGTTACTTCAGTGAGTGGTCACAGCTGCCATCCGAGAGCAGGAGGTGGAAGGTTTTCCCACAGGACTTCATAGCCCAGGAGGGTGGGGTGCGGACAGTGAGCAAGGATGCCAGGCACGGCCCAGGCCCGGGGCAAATCCTCCCTCCACCGGAAGCCCCTGGTGTGTAAGCGTGAGAGTCATTGTGCCTCTCAGAGCCCAGCTTCTCATCTGGGGTCACCGTGGAGAGGCACACAGCTTGGCGGTCAGGGCGTGGATGCCAGTGCTTCTGGGATGCCATAGGAGTGAGTTAGCCCCTGGAGCCTCAGTCTGCTCATCTGTGTAATGGGGTCCTCTAGAGCCCACACCCTGGAGCTGTGGGGAGGAAAGCATGGTCATAGGTCAGCACTGGCTGTGGAATGTACCTGTGGGTGCTGGCTGCACCTGTTAGTATGACCTCAGCCACCGCAAGCTCTGTGGAGCTCCTTGCCAAGCACCCACCTGCCTTCTAGCTCTGCCTTGCAGGGCCTGCAACCCCTACTCTCCTGCCTGTCTTCCTCAGCAGGCTCTGAGAAACCCCACATCCCTCAGAGCTGGCTCAGGCGTCCCCTCCCCTAAGGAGCCTTTCCAGGGAGCCTGGGACCTTCCATCCACAGGGATGCTTCCCTTCGCTTCCCTTGCCTTGCCTGGGCGGGGCTGACAGGAGGAACTGGAAGGAGGCTGGAGAAGGCCAGGCTCTGACCTGAATCCCCGTCTGCTGCCCTCTGAAAAGTGTGGCTTCAGTGCAGCTGTATGGGGAGCAGTTTCCTGTAGTTCTGCGACACGCTCCACAGAGTTATCATATGCCCCAGCCATCCACTCTTGGACAGACACCCAGAGGAATTGGAAAACAGGGACTCAGAGAGATGATGGTCGCCCGCGTTCCTAGCAGCATCACTCAAAAGCACTGCAATGTGGAAACACGCCAGGTGGCCATCAACGGGCGAACAGATACACAGAATGTGACATGTCCATGTGACGGAATAGCCTTCAGCCTTAAAAGGTCGTGAAGTTCCGACACATGCCACAGCGTGGACGAGCCCCAAACACACCAGCTCCGTGAAGGAAGCCAGACACCAAAGGCCACATAGTGTATGATTCTCTGAAATGTCTGGAACAGGCAAGTCCATAGAGACAGAGCATGGATTCGTGGTCGCCAGGGACTAGGGGAGAGAGGAATGGGGAGGGACTGTTTAACGGGTATGGGGTTTCCTCTTGTGGTGAAGAAATTGTTCTGGGGCTGGAACGTTCCGGAGTTGGATTGTTCCGGAGCTGGAGAGTGGGGTTGGTCGCACAATGTTGTGAATGCACTGAACTGTACTGAATGGTACACTCTAAAATGCTTAAAATGGGCCGGAGATGGCAGCTCACGCCTGTAATCCCAGCACTTTGGGAGGCCGAGGCGGGTGGCTCACCTTAGGTCAGGAGTTCAAGACCAGCCATGGAAAACCCCATTTCTACTAAAAATACAAAAATTAGCCAGGCATGGTGGCACATGCCGGTAATCCCAGCTACTCAGGAGGCTGAGGCAGGAGAATGGCTTGAACCCAGGAGGTGGAGGTTGCAGTGAGCTGAGATTACACCACTGCATTCCAGCCTGGGTGACAGAGTAAGACTCCCTCTCAAAAAAATAAATAAAATAAAATAGGTAAAATGGTCAATTTGGATGGGCGTAGTGGGATTACACCTGTAATCCCAGCACTTTGGGAGGCCAAGGCAGGCAGATCACTTGAGCTCAGGAGTTTGAGATCAGCCTGGGCAACATGGTGAGACCCCATCTCTACAAAAATTACAAAAATTAGCTGGGTGCACTGGCGTGTACATATAATCCCAGTTACTGAGGAGGCTGAGGTGGGAGGATCTCTTGAGCCCAGGGGGTTGAGGCTGCAGTGAGCTGTGATCACACCACCGCACTTCAAACCTGGGTGACAGAGTGAGACCCTGTCTCAAAAAACAAAAAACTCAAGTGCTATATTAGAATCACTGTGATTAGCAAAAGAGAAAATGGAAGTGGAGACATGTGGTCAACTATGAGAAGTGTAAACCATTGCCATTCATGCATTTCACAAAAATCACCAAATCTGTGTCGTATGCCCTGGATTTTGGAGCCCCAGTAGTTGGGGTGGTCTGGAGGAGGGACTCAGGAAATCCCCCAGAATGCCATGTTTTAGTTGAATCTGGGCTCAGAGTCAGTCTCTCTTTCTCTCTCTCTGACACACACACACACACACACACACACACAGAGCATATCCAGCAAGTCTGCCAGGAAGAGGCCCTCGGCCGCCTGCTGCTATCTCGAGTTTGCAGGAAAAGAATCCTGGTGCTTGCCAGAAATGAACCACTTGTGTGGTGCTGAGATCAGGGTTTCTTGGTGCTGAGAAATCCATCAGCCAGTCCACAGAAACTTAGAATTGTCATTTCAGACCATGTCTCTTAAGACATTTGACACTCAATGTGTCATTTAAGATAGCAGCCCTGCACTTACAGGTACCAAATCACCATCTTCTGAATTATGGTGGAACAATCAAGAAGGATGAGATCAAAGGAACGAAAAAGGAAAATCATTTCTAGCTTGATCCAAGACCCAGTGATACCAGACCTTGTTCCCGACATGGAAAGTCAGAGACACAAGGGCCCTGGCAGGAGTAGGCTGGGGTGGTGAACTGACACGTAAGTAAGTATATAAAGGACGGGAGGCTGACACAGGAAGGGAGAGGAGAGTTCAGTGCTGGTGCCTGGGGCAGGCCTCCCTGTGGCCACATTCCCACTTCCTGCTGGGGGAGGCTAAGGGAGGGGCAGAAAGGTGCTGGTGGGCAGAGGGAAGGTGTCAAGGGGGTGGAGTGGCAGGATGGCTGGGCAGTGCCCCCTGCCATCTGCAATCGCATATTTAAAGGCAGGAGGACTGGTGAGTGGGTGATCTCTTGGGTTTAGATGGGGTCAGGTCTTTGCTGGAGGAGGGAGGAGTGGAGAGGGAGCGGACAGTGGGCAGTCGTGCCCTGCATGCTGGGGAAGGAGAGAAGGGCAGGTGTGAGGATGACACCATGGGCTCCATGGGGAGCCTCTGGGGAGGGTGATTCGAGGAAAACTTGGAGCTGGCAGGCAAGCAGGAAGGCTGGCAGGGTGTTGGGAGGTGGGTGTGGGAAGCAGAGGTACCCTTGGGGATGACTGTGCGGGGGGCGGTGGAGGGATCATCTGGGTGGCTTCTGAAGTTGCTGTGAATGGTTACCTTCTCCAGGAGTGCGGCACTGGGACTGGGACGCTGCATCACTAGAGGCCCTGGGGAGCAGCCTGGTTGGGCAGACCATAGCAACACGGAGGGGCCGGGGGTGTCCCGAGCACATGGGCTGGGCCGGGCCACTCATATGTGGTCTATACAGCCCAGGACTTGGGGCCAGGGGTCTAGGGGTCTGGCCGGGACCACCTCCCCGCAGGCTCCAGTCCTGTTTTCTGTCTGCAGCGTGAGAGAACTTGGTTGCCTGGGTATCCGGAAGGCTGGGTGAGGGTCACATGAGGGGCTGTCCCCAGCAGGAGGTCTGTTCATAACTCTGGGCTCCAGCTGTGGGATTCTGAGTGTCACACCTCACCTGGCTGAGTCTCCACTGCCTCCTAGGTGAGAGGGGCTCAAAGGTCCTTTACTCTGTGGCCAGCTGCAGAACTGGCATTCAATCTCACTCAGGGCCAGAGGCAGCCAGGCTTTCTCCATGGGTCTGCCAGGGCAGGCAGGGTGGGTGAGGCCCAGCTGACCCCAGAGACTGGGCCAGCTTTCTGGCCTCAAGCCAGCTCCTCTGGCCCCAGGTTCCTGAAGGCCCCGCAGGAGTGCACCTCACCCCCCCCAGGGCCTGAGCAGGACAAGCACAGCTGGAAGGAAGGAAGCCTGGGGTGGGTGTCTTTGCTGAGGGTGGGGGGGCCTCACTGCTGAGGTGCACTGGTTTCCCCAGGGAACATCCTGCAGGGAGGCATTTTTGCAGCATGGCAGGGGGGCTGCCTCAGGAAGCCCAGGCTCAGAGAGGTTGTGTGACTTGCCCAAGGTCACATAGCCAAGAAGCGGCAGAGCCAGACCTGGGAGCCAGGCTAGGTGGCTTGACCTTTCTTCCACCCTTACTTCCTGCCTTCCGCCTGGACCTCCAGGGCCATCTCAGGTTTGCGGTGAAGCCTCAGGGACCTGTGCCACCTCCACTCCATCAGGGACAGGTTGCCCTGGCCTACCCCCCTACCGACCTCCAGCCCTAAGTCCCCTCAGGGTACTCCCAGCTCCCCCGACCCCACCAAGCTCAGAGATATCCCTGGGAGGGACTCTGACACCTCCTTCCTCCACACAGCCCACCAGTCACAGCCACCTCCCTGTACCAGCACAGGGCTGGCTGACCAGGTGGGCCTCTGGTCCTAGCTCTGCTCAGCCTGGGCCCCCAGGGCCAGCAAGGGGCCACTTTTCTCCCAAGGCCTGGGCTTCGTGGGGCATCCCACTGGCTCACGCTGCCTTGGCCTGCACAAGGAGGTCCTGCATACAGGGGTGAGTCTCGCTTAAGCCCGGCCCAGGCCACAAAGCTCCAGCCCTCCCAGCAGGAGGTCCCTGCAGGACCTCCAGTGACATCACTGTCATAATGACGGTGGCCACTGCCCCTCCAGGCGAGCTTTCCCTCCATACCCCGGGACCTCTTCCACAGCCTATGGGGCACAGAGGGGACAGCGGCTTAGTGGGGCTATGATGTGGCTGTCAGGTAGCCCCAGGGCCCTGCCCCTCCACAGCCTTGCATGCCTCTCCTCCACTCCTGTGCTGCACGGTGTGCTGTGGAAGCCCAGGGGAAGCACCACGCAGTGCACCCTCTCCCATTCACCAGCAGCTCTTCGTCATCCTACTGGTCCTGACTCAAGTATCCCCTTCTCCTGGAGGCCCTCCTGGATTGCGCTCACCAAGCAGGCCCTGGGGCCATGCTGTGTCCCTCAAGGCTGAGTCAGTGCTGACCTTCTCTGGCTCTCAGCACCATGAGGGTGGGCACAGGCCTGTCTGCTCACAGCACTGTCCCATCCTCACTGAGGGACAAGATGTCTGGTCTGCACTGTGAATCTGAATCTGGGCTCTCCCCTCTACAATGCTGCCTCCCAACACCTCCAGCTTCCACTGCCTGTCCTGCTCTCTGCTGTGGCGCCACAGGGGCTCCCCCGCCACTGTCCTGGCCTACGAGGTCCCTGCATTTGGCCTCTGCCTGCCACTCTCCTGAATCCTGACGCTTTCTCCCAGCCACACAGTTCTGCTTGTGTTTCTCTTCCTTGTCTTGGCCAGGGAGGCCTTAAGGTCCGGGATTCTGGTGCAAACCCATCTCTCAGACACACCCATGTGGCTCCAAACCTCCTATGGTCACCCTCAGTCTACCAGGACACACCCTCTCATCAGACCAGTTGGATGAGTTTAAACAAAGGAGATATTCTTTCACTGTGGGGTCTTTATTTTTCAGGCACATTCCAACAACTTGGGATCTCACTGCTTGAGCAAACCCTGGTGTGCATTTGGCCTCAGGGCCTGGAAGAGGACAGTTCAAGAAACCACAGGACTCCAGCAATGAGCTGCTCCCCTTGCTCTGTGTGTGTGTGTGTGTGTGTGTGTGTGTGTGTAGGGTGAGGGATGGCAAGTAGGAAATGAATTCCAGGAAGAATAAAGTGCATGTGCAAAGGCGCAAAGGCCCTGGGGCAGGAGGAGCCTTGGCTGCTGGAGGAAGCATAAGAAAGCTGAGGTGTCTGCTGGGCACGGTGGCTCATGCCTGTAATCCCAGCAGTTTGGGAGGCTGAGGCAGGTGGATCAGGAGTTCGTGACCAACATGGTGAAACCCCGTCTCTACTAAAAATACAAAAATTAACCAGGTGTGGTGGCACATGCCTGTAGTCCCAGCTACCCGGGAGGCTGAGGCAGGAGAATCACTTGAATCCAGGAGGCGGAGGTTGCAGTAAGCTGGGATTGCGCCACTGCACTCCAGTCTGGGTGACAGAGCGAGACTACGTCTTGAAAAAGGAAAAAAAAAAAAAAGAAAAAAACAAAAGAAAGCTGAGGTATCTGGACCTGAGCCGGGAAAGGTGAGGACAGGATAGGCCCTGCAGGGCCCTGGACCGTGTTAAGCAGTTTGGTTTTTAGCCTAAGAGCAATGGCATTTATGACTAAGTGTGCAATTGACAAAAACTCCTGTGGCTACAGGCTTGTTCTCCTGCTCAGCCCTGCCCTGCCAAACAAGCAGAAAGGTCTCAGAGTGCGAATTCATGAGCCACGGACCGGGACGGCCTCGGGCCAGACAAGAAGTCCCTTTCCACCCATCCACCTTGCGTTCTGAGATGGCTGAGCTGTATGTGTTGCCGTGGCTGGGCTGTGGGGCCCGGTTGTTTGGTCATGCATTAGTCTAGATGCTGCTGTGAAAGTGTGCTGTACACGTGGCTCACATTGACAGTCAGCTGACTGCAAGAAAAGGAGATCGCCCTCAATGATGCAGGAACCTCATGTAGTCTGTTGACAGCCTGAAGAGTAAATACTGAGGTTTCCCAGAGAAGAAACCCAGCCTGGAATATCAACTCCTGCCTGAGTCCCCGGCTTGCTGGCTTGCCCTTCACATTGCAGAATTGCCAGCCTGCACAACTGTGTGGGCCAAGTTCTTAAAATAAATTCCTTAGTATATGGCTGTGGCTATCTATCTGTCTATCCATCCATCCACCCACCTACCTACCCATCCATCCATCCACTCATCCATCTATCCATCCATTCACCTGTCCACCCATGCATTCATCCACCCACCTACCCACCTACCCACCTACCCACCTACCCATCCACCCATCCACCAATCCATCCATCCACCAATCCATCCACCCATCCACCAATCTATCTACTCCTCCATTCATCTATCCATCCATCCATCTATCCATCCATCCATCCATCCTCCCATCCACCCCCCATCCACCGATCCATCCACCCACCCTTCCACCCACCCATCCACCCACTCACCCATCTACCTACCCACCCATCCACCCACTCATTCATCCACCCACTCACCCCCCATCCACTCATGCATCTATCCATCCATTAATCCATTCATCTGTCCACCCATGCATTAATCCACCCATCAACCTACCTACCCACCTACCCATCCACCCATCCATCCATCCACTCCTCCATCCATCCATCTATCCATCCATCCATCCACCTATACATCCATCCATCCACCCATCCATCCATCCATCCACCCACCCACCCAGCCATCCACCCATCCACCCATGCATCCACCCATCCATCCACCCACCCATCCATCTACTCACCCATCCATACACCCATCCATCCACCCACCCACCCATCCACCACCTATCCATCCACCCATCCATCCACCAACCCAACCATCCACCCACCCATGCATCTACCCACCCATCCATCCGCCTGCCCACCCATGCATCCATCCACTCATCCATCTATCCATCCATTTATCTATCCATCCATGCATCCATCCATCCACCCACCCACCATCCATCCACCTAATGGTTCTGTTTCTCTGGAAAACCCTGGTTGATACACTTTCCTATCTAAGGAGCAAAATGCCTGTCTGTACTGGGAAGTTGGGGGCACCTAAGACAGGTTAGAAATTCATTTTCAGGCTGGACGCAGTGGCTCATGACTGAAGTCCCAGCACTTTGGGAGGCTGAGGTGGGAGGATCACTTGAGCCCAGGAATTTGAGGCCAGCCAGGGCAACATAGTAAGACCCTGTCTCTACAAAAAGTAAAAAATTAGCTGGGCATGGTGGCACATGCCTGTAGTCCCAGCTACTCAGGAGGCTGAGGTGGGAGGATCACTTAAGCTCAGGAGGTTGAGGCTGTGGTGAGCTGTGATTGTGCCACTGCACTCCACCCTAGGTGACAGAGACCCTGTCTCAAAAAAAAATTCATTTTCCACACTGTAATTAACTCAGAAGACAGCATATTGCAGTGGCTCTCAGCAACACCTTAGTTTGAATCTCAGCTCTGCCTCTTATGAGCTCTGTGTGCTGAACCCCGCTCTGCATGTTGGCACCACCTGATTCGTCTGACCCTCCTCCATGGGACAGCCCTCCCAGAGTGGAAGAGGATGATCAGGGCTTCTCCATACTCCTCCGTACTTATCCACTCTAACTGAACACTTACTATGTGCTGCGTGGCACCTTTCACTGCTGCGCGGCTGGGCATCCTGCATCCCCTTGGCCATGCCCCATCAGTGAGGGTTAATCATATCTGCCCACATGCTGCTCCACTAAGTGATGGCCGCTCCATCCACCCTCGAAACCGAGGGACTCATCTGATTGGGCCTCCAAACTTAATCTGCCTGCTTGCTCTTGTCCATTTTAAGCCAGTAAAGACCATGAGATCAAGTAGGTCTGAGCGAATGCCCGACTTCAGAGGGCCAAAAACACCTTTCTTGGATTGTGCTAACACTGTCTTTTTCTTAAACATATGTCCCACGAAGAACCATGTAGCTCAATCGTGTTCATGCAAAATCCCGATGCCCTCACCTTTCCCACCAGCAGTCATCTTTCCCATGCCTTAGATCACCCACTTCTTATTCCTCCGTAGGCCCTATTCTCTGGGAGGCAAGTTTGAGATTTGTTCTCCAGTCTCCTTGCTCAGCAGTCTTGTGAATAAAATTTTCCTCTTTTGCGAAACCCACTGTCACAGTGACTGGCTGCTGCTCATGGGCACAGAGCATCTGGCTGGGTGTCACCATCGCACCCACACAGCCTGCAGCCACACCTGGGGTACTTTCCCATCACCAAGTTCCCCCCCCTGGACTTCCCACAGATCACCTGCATCCATCCACTTCTCACACTCACCAGTCCACAACCAGTGTCCAAGATGCCATCATGTTTTGCCCCAGACCCAAATTGCCCTGAAACAGTCTCCCTGCCTCTATGCAGCCAATCTGGGCTTCACCATGTGGCCACAGGGGTTGTTTTCAATTGCACACCTAGTCATAAATGCCATTGCTCTTAGGCTAAAAACCAAACTGCTTAACATGATCTAGGGCCCTGCAGGGCCTATCCGGGCTCAGGTCCAGACACCTCAGCTTTTGTATACTTCCTCCAGCAGCCAAGGCTCCCTGCTGTCCCAGGTCCTTTGCACGTGTACTTTGTTCTTCCTGGAATTCATTTCCTACCTGCCATCCCTCATCTTACACAACACATGCACACACACACACACACACATGCATGCACACACATGCATATCCATATGCATATACACACATATGCAAATATATACACATGTATACACACATATACACACATACACACAAGTATACACACATACACACACATGCACACACACATACATGCATGCATACATAAACATACACACATGCATATACACACATACATGTATACACACCCATATACACACACATACACACATATCCACATACATACATACACACAGGCACGTGTATACACACATACACACTGATAGGGTTTGGCTGTGTCCTCACCCAAATCTCATCTCAAATTGTATTCCCCATAATCCCCACATGTGGAGGGAGGGACCTGGTGGGATGTGACTGGGTCCTGGGGGTGGTTCCCCCATGCGGTTCTCGTGATAGTGAGTGAGCTCTCACAAGATCTGATGCTTAAGTGTTTGACAGTTCCTCCTTCACACTCTCTTTCTCTCCTGCCACCATGTAAGACGTGCCTTGCTTCCCCTTTGCCTTCTACCATGATTGTAAGTTTCCTGAGACCTCCCCAGTCATGCAGTACTGTGAGTGAATTAAACCTCTTTCTTTTATAAATTACCCAGTCTCGGGTATTTCTTTATAGCAGTGTGAAAATGGATGAATACACACACATACCCACATGTATACGCACATATACACACATGCAAACACACATGCACACAGGTACACACACATACACACACATGCATGCACACAGGCACACACACGTCCCCTGTGGGAGCCACATTCCCAGTGGGCCACCACATGGCCATTTAAAAGGTAGGGCAGGCCGGCACAGTGGCTCACGCCTGTAATCCCAGCACTTTGGGAGGCTGAAGTGGGCAGATCGCCAGAGGTCAGGAGTTTGAGACCAGCCTGGCCAACATGGTGAAACTCCATCTCTATTAAAAACATAAAAAATTAGCCGGGTGTGGTGGTGGGTGCCTGTAGCCCCAGCTACTCAGGAGGCTGAGGCAGGAGAATCGCTTGAACCCAGGAGGTAGAGGCTGCAGTGAGCTGAGATCGCACCACTGCACTCCAGCCTGGGAGGCTGAGGGAGACTCTGTCTCAAAAAATAAATAAGTAAATAAATAAATAAATAAAGATGGGGCAGATCGGCATTGACTGGCCTAAAAATATCCACGTCAAATTTGAAAGCAAAAAGCAGGATGTCAAACCTGGATATACAGTATGAGCCCTCTTGATCCAAAATAGGATTCAGTTAGCTCTGAGATGATGTGCAAAAGAGATTTCCAGAAGCATGTCTCCCGCTGAGTTATCAGCTGTGACTGGGTGGGGGAATTCCTTAAGAGGTTTATGTCCTTCTTTGTATTTTTCTGGACTTTTATGACAGTTAAGATTTGTTTTTTACATATTAAAAATAAAGCTCTTTCCTCTGAAAGAAAAACACCAGGGGTCCCTTTCTCTCCTGCTGGGAGGTGGCCCCTCCTGAGCCCCCTCTGGCTCACATCCCACTCTCAGCCCGAGGCAGACAGGCAGCCGCTACTGAAAAATGAGGGACATTCCCCATATGTGGTAACATTTCCAGTTGCCTCCTGGCTTGGCTGAGCCTGAGGAGGAAGGAGGCCTAGGGTCGCACCCTTGGGTGTGTTCTTGGAACTCTGAGTGATTAAAACCATTCCCCAGGTGTCAGAGGGTGTTTTAAAAGGATACATTTACAAATGTCAACCACTTGTATTTTACGATTTTCATGTTGCATTATTGCCAAACAAAGTTAAATAGAAGTCCTGTGAAGCACACTATAGCCCCAAGAGGGTTGCAGCGAGTCCCAACAGGCCCCTGGTTCCACACCGCTGCTGGGCCAGGAGCCGCCAGACATGCTGGCTGAGCTCACCTCTTGTGGTGAGAGCAATTAACTCCAGCACCATTAGACAGCCCACAGGGGACACGCCCTTTGAGGAACAAAGACACACAACCAGCAGGAACCCTCCCAGCAGTTCCTGACCGGGTGAGCCACCCACCCCACCAGAGATAACCATTTTACAAAGATCAGTAGTATTTATGCTTGGGATGGGACCTGACCACACAACTCACGAGGAAACAGCTTCAACAGGAGCTGAAGAATGCGTCCCTGCAGGCTGCTAACAGTGCTGGAGTTCCTTTTGCTGTGCCTTCTCTGGCCACTGGGGGATGGTCCCATGTGACGGTAGGCAGAGGCCACCCAAGAGAGGTCTTGAGGATGAGATGGCAGGGGCGCCTCCCGAGTGTGAGGCGGGCCGTACTGGATTCACAGCCTCACCTGCGCACTCACTGGATTCGCAGCCTCACCTGCACACTCACTCAGCACAGATGCTGGGCTTCTCCACCCACCTGGCGCTGCCTGGACCCACATGCCAGCTTCCTAGCCGGTTCCTGCTGCCCGGCATCCTCCCACTGATGACCCATGCACATCCTAACACATCAGAACCTTTTGGTGGCCTTTCCTCTTCTGTGGGGTTAAGTCCAAATGTCCCACAAGCTGCCAGCTCCCCCCGGCAAACGCCCCTGTGCTATCTGGCTCTGTGGTTCCTTTGCTAGCACGATCTCCACACAGCTGGGTGCTCGGGACACCCTGGAGGACTGACCACACTGACTGGCCACGGCAGTCAAGGGCTTGCCATGTGGCTTCTCCCTCCTCCTCAGCCCCATCTCCCACCCTCCCGCAGGCAGACACTCGCTCCTCCTCAGCTCCATCTCCCACCCTCCCGCAAGCAAACACTCGCTGCCTGTGGCCCGGCATTCTTTTCCCCATCTTTAGGAATGTGAAAACAAGTGGCTGTTCAAAATCTAAGCTGTTGGAAATTTAAGGTATTTTAAGCCTTAAGAGAATATGATTACAGGACCTGAGTCATGTGACAGGCAGCTGTAACCTAAGCAGCTGTCACCTTTGTTTCTCTGATTACAGATTAGTCTTTTTCCTTATCTACACTGTTTTGTAAAATGTTGTAAATGACCAAAGGGCACCAGAGAAGACCCCTTTCCTCTTAACCGTTCATCTTCATCGTAGATTCACTTCCCTCTTTCCTTTCTCCCGATTTTCTAAGATGGAGTGTTAAATATGCCACCCAGCTCAGGTGATGTCAGCAGCCCTGTTAGCTCCAGGCATGGGCCTATGGCTGAGCCTGGCCAATTAGGGCATTGCATTCCTTGGGTCAAACTGGCTGATTAAAGGGTGGTCATATTACCTACTCAGGGGCAGAGATGGGGCTTTTTCTGGGACTGCCGAGAGAGAGAAAGATGTGGGTCTCTTCCCCGCAGATTTAGAGCCTGAGAGAGGTGAGGTAAAAGTCTATCAATAGAGCCAGCACAGAAAAAGCACAGTCAAAAGACAGAAGGAAGGAAACTGGGTGCTGGAGACATAATTTAGCCCTTGATTAAGCCACACCTGAAGGAGACATTCAGTCATGAGAGCCAGCTGTAAGCCAAACATTAATTCTAAGCCCTGCAACAGCTGATGATTGAGGAGGAATGAACCCCCCCCCCCTCTGCCAAGGGGATTTCAAAGAAACCTACAAACCTAGTTCAGACCATGAAGGGAAGAGGGGGCGAGTCAGACATGTCTCATTCTACCCTCCTCCCTTCAGAATTCAGGCACAACTGATAACATTAACATTGAAACAGAGATCTTAAAACTGTAGCCATAAGATACCAAATTCCTGTCCGACTCTAGTATAGCATTACATGACAGAGAGCAGGCCCTGAAAGAAATACAGATATTGTACCCCTAAATATATATTTTTTGGCATATTTAAAAATGGCTCTGCAGGCCAAGCATGGTGGCTCACACCTGTAATCCCAGCACTTTGGGAGGCAGAGGCAGGCAGATTACCTGACGTTGGGAGTTTGAGACCAGCCTGGCCAACATGGTGAAACTCCGTCTCTACTAAAAAGAAAAAATTAGCCAGGTGTGGTGGTGGGTGCCCTGTAGTCCCCGCTACTCAGGAGGCTGAGGCAGGAGAATCACTTGAGTCTGGGAGGTGGAGCTTGCAGTGAGCCAAGATTGTGTCACTGCACTCAAGCCTAAGTGACAGAGTGAGACTCTGTCTCAAAGAAAAAAAGAAAAAAGACTCTGCAGAGCTGTCTCTTGTGGAATCCATTTCCCTTTCTAGGTCTTTTTCTGATCCTGAAGAGATTAGCTGAGAGTCTAGCACCTTTTAAAAGTCTGAATAGGAAACATTTGCCATCTATTGCCTCTAAGGAAGGCCACCTATGAGACTTCATCTATGTAATAAGAACCATGGTCTCCACAACCCCTTATCTTTTTTTTTTTTTTTTTGAGATGGAGTCTCGCTCTGTCACCCAGGCTGGAGTGCTGTGGCGTGATCTCGGCTCACTGCAAGCTCTGCCTCCCGGGTTCACGCCATTCTCCTGCCTCAGCCTCCCGAGTAGCTGGGACTACAGGTGCCCACCACCATGCCCAGCTAATTTTTTGTATTTTTAGTAGAGACGGGGTTTCACTGTGTTAGCCAGGATGGTCTTGATCTCCTGACCTCATGATCCGCCCACCTCAGCCTCCCAAAGTGCTGGGATTACAGCCGTGAGCCACCACGCCCGGTGCAAACAACCTCTTACCTTAACCCAGATACTCCTTTCTATTGATTCCAGGTCTTAAGATAATAACTTAACTCTTTCAACCAAGTGCCAATCAGAAAATCTTTGATCCACCTATGACCTGTAAGCCCCCATCTCGAGTTGTCCCACCTTTCCAGACCGAACCAACGTGTACCTTACATGTATTGACTGGTGTCTTCTATCTTCCGGAAACATATAAACCAAGCTGTAACCCAACCACCGTGGCCCATGTTCTCAGGAGCTCTTGAGACTGCACCTCTCGGGTGTTCACTCACATTTGGCTCAGATGAAACCTCTCGATGTATTTTAACCCAACCACCGTGGGCCCGTGTTCTCAGGAGCTCTTGAGACTGCACCTCTCAGGTGATCACTCACATTTGGCTCAGATGAAACCTCTTGACGTATTTTACAGTTTGATACTTTTCATGGACACAGTAAATTCCTTCTCTGCTTAAGTCACTTTAGGTCACGTTCCGACCATTTGCAACAAACAGGTCAAAATGGATGCATCCCATCCCCAGTGCTACAGTCACACCAGTGTCCTGGTCCCCTCCCTCACTGCCACTATCCCTGTACCGAGGAAGCGCTATTTTCCAGGCCCTGGGCAAAGGGCTTTATGCAGCCTCTCGTCTGCAGAGCAGCTCGGTCAAATGGAATCAATATCCTCATCTTAGAGGTGCAGAAACCACAGCTCAAGAGCACCCTGCCAGCTAATGCAGGGCAGTGGGTGCCTGCTTAGTGTTCCTGGTAAGGACGTACTTCCTATCTGGGGACACAGGCTGTAGCACCCGCTCCCTGCCAGCCTTTGCTCAGGGGCTTCCCCGGGCCTGGAATGCCTTTCCAAGACTTCCCCTTCTGAGGAGCAGCCTGGTGCCTACTCCCCTCTCTGGCCTCAGCCTAGGGTACTGCTGAGTGCCCCTCAGCTGCATCCACGCCCCTCCAACTCCCTCCCCAGCAGCAGACTGACCCACTGCCCCTCAGCTGCATCCACACCCCTCCAACTCCCTCCCCAGCAGCAGACTGAGCCACTGCCTGGTGGGCAGTTTGGGCATGGCCTGGCAGCTGGCCCTGTGCACATGGGGTCATACACACTCTCCAGCCTTGGGGCTCAGATGGGCCTGGGTGTCCCCTTTCCTTCAGGAGCCTCAAGACCCTTCACTCTAGCAGGAGGGTCTAGTAAAAGGCAGCAGCACATTCATGACAGGGCTCAGGAGATGAAACCCCCTGGCTGGATGCTGGGACACCGTAGGGCAGTTGTGAGGAGTAACGGAGGACTGCACGTGCCACTTTGGCACATAGTAGCTACTCAACTAAGTCAATTCTCTCAGTCAACAGATCGTATTCATCGTGTCTGTGCCGACACCTTGCCGGGGCTTTGAAACACATACTTGCTTTCTGCATATGTCCGGTTATTTTAGATGGGTGTAAATGTGGTCGGGTGGGAAGCTGGGGCAGTTTACTCAACCTCAGTAGGAGAGAACAGGCACCTCCTGCAGAGCTCATTATTCTTTTTTTTTTTTGAGACGGAGTCTCTCTGTCACCCAGGCTGGAGTGCAGTGGCTCCATCTCAGCTCACTGCAACCTCTGCCTCCCGGGTTCAAGTGATTCTCTCACCTCAGCATCCCGAGTAGCTAGGATTACAGGCACCCGCCACCATGCCCAGCTAAGTTTCGTATTTTGAGTAGAAAGGGGTTTCACCATGTTGGCCAGGCTGGTCTTGAACTCCTGACCTCCGGTGATCTGCCTGCCTTGGCCTCCCAAAGTGCTGGGATTACAGGCGTGAGCCACCATGCCCAGCCCAGAGCTCATTATTCTTACAAAGCCTTCCCTGCCTCATCCACAAACCAGGGTGGTCTTCTTTGCAAAGCCATCAAGGTTGGGGAAATCACCATATCGTTTGGCCTTTAAGGCAATGTGGGCCCCTGACTCTGCATCATGGCAAGGCTCTGCACTGTCCCCCACCGTGGCCCCTCGGGCAACGACCGTGACACCACGGAGGAGGCACCTGTGGAGACTCTCGCATGAGAAGTGAGTCCCCTGCCCCGGCGGTCCCCCGCTTACCTCCAGTCTCGTCCGGTCCACGTCTTTGGGCAGTTTCACGCGAATTCGGTTTGTGACGATGAGGGAGTCATACGGATAGATCTGTTGGGGGAGGAAACCACAGGGTCACCTCACAAAGCAAGTGTGTGCTGGCACCAAAGAACTGAGCAGAAGGTCACTGATAATACATACTTGCGTCTGCACCTGACACACACATTTCATAGGGAAAGCACAACAGAAAGGACTTTTAACCTGTGCAGGTGTGGCGTGGCACGGAGGTCAGTGTGGGAGCGGCCCTGCTTACCTTGTATTCTGTAAGAGAGAGAGAGCGGAGACCACGAGATGGTTTAGAAAGTGCAAGATGTCATCCAACGTGAGTGCAATCCCTGCCCTGGGGTACCCCCATCTCCCCCCTGCAGTCAGCTGGGCCATGCATGGTCCCTGAGCAGCCTGCACTGGGGCCCTAATCTCAGAGCTGCAGGCAGAGGGGCTCTGAGGGCCTCCCCCAGGAAACCAGAGCAGGAGGCATGGTCAGGCTGGAGGCCAGGCTGGAGGCCAGGCTGGAAGCCGGAGGGCGGCACTGTGCTTTTCAGCTGTGACGCTGTCTCTCTGGTGGTCTGGGCCACCCTGAGAAAGATGCCAGCCTCAGTTTACCTGCCTGTACAGTGGGCGTTTCAGAGGATACTTTTAGGGGGTGTTGTGGAGACTGACATCTTGCTATGGTCTGAGCCTCTCCCATCTCTCACTGTCTTACCTTATTAACTCTACATTTTCTCCTTTTCAAACTACTGAGCTCTGCGCCCCAATGTCTTACTTCCAGACTCAAAGCGTCTTATCACAAAAATGAAATAGTGTGGATCGTAGGGCCTCCACGCACACAGAACCCACAGAAAGCAGTATCTACAGAACCTGGTCCTCAAGCCAGTCTCGGAAGGGAGACTCCGTGTCGGGAGCCGGTTCCTGAGTTTCCCCACATGCCCCGTGTGGTTCTGGACCTGCTGACTCTGAGGCCCGGGGACCGAAGGCCACTTAGAGGGAGCAGGCTGTGGTGCACTGATGCTCTCTGCCCCCATGCAACCCAGTCCAGCAGAGCAAGGCTCCCCCGCCACTCTCGGGCACAGAGGCTGACCAGGAGGTAAGCCTGTGGGAGGTGCCAGGCACCTGCTACAGGACCAGGTGGCCGCTCTGGTAACACAAACCTCCTAGCAGCCCTGCTGAACCCGGAGAGTCACGCAGTGTGCCGGCAGCCACATGGGGAGCAAGGTGCAGGCAGGGTTTGGCCCAGCGCCGTCCCTCTCAGACCCTGGAAGCCTTGTGCCTGTGACTCTGCTTCCCCAAGTGACACAGAGTGCCATACAATGCAGGAGAGGGCCGCCATGGCCATGGATGGGACAGAGGGAGCATCGCGGGTAAAGCTAGCTTGGAGTGGAACTGACTTTTGGCCAGGAGAGGCAGGGAAACCAGCACGCCCTCCCCCAGGTGTCCCCGCCTGGCACTCCCGCAGCCTTCTGCAGGCCGTGGACGGGGCCGTTTCAGAACAAGACTTGTGGAATGTGTTAGCGACCCCTGCCCCAGCCAGAGACCCACAGGGTCCCCGCTCTGTGTACCTCGCATGCCCCAGCTGGCATCCGGGTCTGCTCCACAGGGGGCCAGATTGGCATTCTGGAAGAGAAAGAGAGGTTGGGCGGCAAGAGACAGGCGGCACGAGGGTGTGTGGATGGGTGGGGACCAGGAGATGTGGCCCCTTGGAGGCCGCCGTCCTCGTGCTGCCTGGGGAGTAGGGTGTCCTCAGCACAGCAGTGGGCCATAGGTGACAGAAGGACAGCGACAGTGGCTTGGGAAGGGGACAGTCTAGGATGCTGTGCCCGTGGGACTGGCCAGCTTTCTTGCTCATAGGATGCCCACTGCCTGGGCAGCCTCCACAGACCCTTCCTGTGTGGACGGCTCCAACCCCGTTTGAAAGCTGCTCCCAGGTGCCTGGGTTCCCCACTCTGCAGCTGGCATGGACGGCAGCCGGGGGCTCAGCACCATTTCTTTGCGCACGCTGCGCTAGGCACAGTGCTCTGTGGCTCCCTGTTGGTGATCTGTCCCCTCCACATGGTGGGTTCCTGAGCACAGCGCCTAGAACCTGCTGTCCCAGGTGCTCAGGGAGCCCCAGGGTCCACCCTAGGCCCTCTGTTCCCTGCGAGATGGCCACGGGGGAAGACTGGCTGCCGTCTTCTGGTGCTGTGCACGATCGTGGAACTCGTAGGGCATTCTCAGAGCTACGCGGACGCACGCGGCTGTGTGTGCGAGTCAAAGTCCATCCACCCCAAATGCTCCAAAATGAGGGGGCTCCTACCTCCCTGGAAACCGTGGTACTCACAGCAGCTCTGTGTGTGACTGTTTCAAAGGTTAAAGGAGCCCCGTGTCTATAAGGCCCCTGGCATGTCACCTGGCATGTTGTAAGCACCCATACAGGGTGGCCGTGCCTCTGACAATGACTAAGGGTGACACTCTGAGGGGGGATGGGCCTGAGAGCTCCTGCACCTGTCTCAGGTGCCTGTGGCATTCATCAGCAAACTGCCATTTTAGCGCATTGCGACCATTAGTGTCTGGAACTCTTTCCCTTCTTTCCACCTGGAAGCATCATCGACACGTCCTGCAAACCTCTATGGAGGGTTCCCCACCCTGTAAACCATGCAGGGAACCCCTGCAGGCGTCCGTCAGTCCTGCCCCTGCCCACCTCCTGCCCCTCGCTGGCCCCTGGGGTTTGCACTATGAGCCCTGAGCCACGCTCTGTTGTGGTTGTGCCTTGGCTGCCCGCGGTGAATGGAGCCTGTTGAAGAAAACGTATTATTCACGCTCCGTTCCCCAGCACCTGGAACGGGGTCTCAAATGGGGTCAGGGCTCTTGGCCAGTGCTGCTGAAACTGGGTACAGGGATCACATTTCAGCGGGGAGAGTTCTGCAGCCAAAGGAGAGATGGTATGCTCAGCCCAGCGGGTCTGTTACAGGGCAAACTCTTTTCAACACGAGCTTTGCAGTAGGTGAGCAGTGAGGAGCCGGTTATATCCTAGAAAGCATGAGAGCAGGAAGACCTCAGGGGGCACCGAGTCCAAAGCCCTTTATCTGAAACAGGAAAACCGAGGCTCCGAGGGAAGCCGGACCTTCTGAGATGAAGAGCTGGAGTCAGAGGGCTAGAGTCAGGCTCACGAGTGGGGTAAGCACCCAGGCAGAGGACTGGAACCAGTCTCTATTTACATTTTTTGCTATTTTGTTTATCGGGAAATTTTTTGCATTAATTTGGATTTCTAAAACTATTGCATTAAACTTATCTTGACTGCATTTTCTTATTTAGTGCCTTGCTCCCTCACTGTAGTTCTGGGCCCGGACCCTGAGCCAGGGTCCTCTTGCCTCCACCACTTCACAAAATAATTTTTCCCTTCAGGGGTATTCACAAAGAATTTCTTTTTTTTCTTTGAGACAGAGTCTCACTCTGTCAGCCAAGCTGGAGTGCAGTGGTGTGATCTTGGCTCAACGCCAACTCCACCTCCCAGGTTCAAGTGATTCTCCTGCCTCAGCCTCCTGAGTAGCTGGGATTACAGGCATCTACCACCATGGCCAGATAATTTTTGTATTTTTAGTAGAGATGGGGTTTCACATGTTGGCCAAGCTGGTCTTGAACTCCTGACCTCAGATGATCCACCCGCGTTGGCCTCCCAAAGTGCTGGGATTATAGGTGTAAGACACCGTGCCCGGTCATGCAAATAATTTTTAATTTTTTATTTTAAGAGACAGAGTCTGGCTCTGTCACCCAGACTGGCGTGCAATGGCATGATCTCAGCTCAGTGCAACCTCCGCTTCCTGGACAATCCTCCTACCTCAGCCTTCTGAGTAGGTGGGACTACAGGCGCATGCCATCACACTTGGCTAATTTTTGTATTTTTTTGGTAGAGATGGAGTCTCCCTTTGTTGCCCTGGCTGGTCTTAAACTCCTGGTTTCAAGCTATCTGCCCACCTCAGCCTCCCAAAGCACTGGGATTACAGGTGTGAGCCATTGCGCCTGGCCATGCTTGGCTAATTATAAAAAAAATGTAGATATGGGGTCTTGCTGTGTTGCCCAGGCTGGTCTCAAACTCTTGGCCTCAAGCAATCCTCACACCTCAGCCTCCCAAAGCACTGGGATTACAGATGTGAGTCACCACGTCCACTCAAGAACGATGTTTTGATACATTTTCTTAGTCTCAGACTAGCACCCCAGGTGCACCTGTTCTGGTCAGGGAACCTCCAGTATAAATCTAGGCAACCAGCCATTGCCTTGCCTTTGCCGCCTGGCATGTCTGATGTGAAAGAGAAATGCTGCCCCCTAGTGCCCATCACCCTGCATAATGGGCTTCCAAAACTCGCAGAGCACCACCTTCACCTTGGACGGTTGGAAACTCACTCCTCAGCAGCAAAACCAGCTTCCTTTGGTTGTCCAGGCTCTGAGATAAGGTGGAGACTCTAGGACGGAGATGAGGCATCTACCAGGTGGAGAAGGGGGAATACTTTGTAGGCCTAGAGCAGGGAAAGTGGGGTCTACTTCGGGTCTTGTAAGTGCAAAGTGGGGATAGGGTGTGCAAGGCCTCTCAGGTGCAAGGGGTCCTGAGTTACTGCCTTTCTGTGTGGACCAGCAGGAGAGCTAAGTGGCCAGAGGGCACCACAAAGGCAGCACCACCAGGCATATTCCTGGCTGATTCCCCTATGCTGCTCAGTGGAGGCACTGGGGATTTTAAAAGCAGCAAATGATTTAGCTGTCCCATTTGTTTACTACTTCTTTTTATTTTATTTTTTTTTTTTTTTTTTTTTTTTTTTTTTTAAGAGTCTTGCTCTTTCACAGCTGGAGTGCAGTGGATTCTCACTGCAGCTCCGTTCCCATTCTCTGCTAGCCTCTGTACTACTAATTTTTTTATTTTTTAGTAGAGACTTTCGATCTCATGATGTCCCCTCGCCTCCAGTGCTGGTACAAGCCCAGGGCTTTATTTGGCGAGTTGGTCCCCAGTGGTGGCGTGATCTTGGCTCACTGCAACCTCCGTCTCCTGGGTTCAAGCAATTCTCCTGCCTCAGCCTCCTGAGTAGCTGGGATTACAGGCATGTGCCACCACGCCTGGCTAATTTTTGTAATTTCAGTAGAGACGGGGTTTCACCATGTTGGCCAGGCTGGTCTCGAACTCCTGACCTCCAGTGATCTGCCCACCTTGGCCTCCCAAAGTGCTGGGATTACAGGCATGAGCCACCACGCCCAGCCTGTTTAGCACTTCTTATGTGCCTGTGGCTCTATAGATACATTCTCTAACCTTTGCTGCAACTCCAGGAGGTGAGCATTATCATCATTTTACAGATGAGCCTTAGAGAGATTAAATAACTTGCCTGAGATCATATGACAAATACATGGGACTGTAAATATTTGAGCCCATGTGTTTTATTTTCCAAAAATTGTACTGAAATTGCTAACAGGAATTGAGATTATGGCCATTTGCCACTAGTCACCCTTCTTTTCTTGCTAAAGCTCACATTGGAATGTGTTACTTTACTCAGCAGCTAGTGACATGGAAGCAAGATAGAGTAGGAATTGCTTTTTAAATAATTACTCATGTGGGAACCATGCTATGAAGCTTAAAAGAGAGACTCAGGAAATTTAAGTAACTTGCCCAAAAACAGAGCTGGGATTTGAACTCAGGGCTGTCTGATGCTAACACATGTGTTCTTTCCAGCATTACAGTTTGGAAATACCAAACTTTTTAAATTTGTTAATGATGCTTATGCTAGTCACATGCATAAACGTTTTAATGCATAAACATTTTAATAAATATTTTCTGAACATGTGAAAATTTGATTCAAGATATATAAATATTTTTCATATACCTATTCAATTGTTTGCTATTTGTACTATTTAATTTTTCTATGTACATTTAATTGTTTGTTCACTAGACACATTTGTCTTTTTTTTTTTTTTTTTTTTTTGAGACAGAGTTTTGCTCTGTTGCCCCAGGCTGGAGTGCAGTGGAACAACCTCAGTGGCTCACTGCAACCTCTGCCTCCTGGGTTCATGCATTCTTTATTCTCGTGCTCAAGTAACTGGGATATTAGGCATGTGCTACCATGCCTGGCTAATTTTTCTATTTTTAGTAGAGATGGGGTTTCACCATGTTGGCCAGGCTGGTCTCAAACTCCCGGCCTCAAGTGATCCACCCACCTCGGCCTCCCAGAGTGCTGGGATTATAGGCCTGAACCACTTTGCCTGGCCCCATTTGTTTTATTTCAAAAGAGTCATATTCAGATCACCCACCCTACTTGTATTTAATCAAGGTGTCTGGCATTGCCATGTTGCTTGGTGCATTTAAGTTGATGAATGCTATAACTACTTTATTAAATTATGCCTCCATAATGAATTAGTGTTCTCTTTTTATACTATTAATTTTATTAATTCTTTTAGTCTTAACTTTCACCTTATTTGATATTACTATTGAGACTCTTGCTTGCCTTTTGTGATTTTAGTATCTTTCTTATCCTTTTGCTTTTCCTTTAAAAGTAGTTTTTCAGTGTGCATCTTATGATAACACATCTGATTTTAAAAATCCAATCTGACAGTCTCTGTCTTTTAATGGGACAGCTCAGTCTCTTCACATTCGGCCTCATGCTTTTTCAGAATGGGACTTCTTCCAGGGAGCTACCACAAGGACCTGCTGCTGCCAGTCGTCACTCTCTGAATAACAGACACATGGTACGCGTCAGAGTCATTACTGCCTCACCCACAGGGAGAGCAGCAGCAGGCCTCTGTTGCTCCATTCACTTCATGGGTAGGTTATGAGCATCTACCATGCATCAGGCACTGCGGCAGGCTTGGCTATTAGGACATTTTAATGACCTTTAGGACATATTGTGCTTTAGGTCACTGGACCCTTGTAACAAATCCTTCTGGAAGAACACCCAGGAAAGCCTTTGCCTCCCATGATGAATTAATTTCCCCTCTTCCATCAGACAGTGAGGACTACATCACTGACATGATTGTCTCCATGCCTTGGCCACCAGGAAGCTCAGAGATAAGCTTTGACAGCTTTTCTCATGTAACATATATAATTTTTGAGATGAAGTCTCGCTCTGTCACCCAGGCTGGAGTGCAGCAGCGTAATAGCTCACTGCAACCTCTGCCTCCCAGGTTCAAGCAATTCTCCTGCCTCAGCCTCCCAAGTGGCTGGGACTATAGGTGCCCACCACCACACCTGGCTGATTTTTGTATTTTTAGTAGAGACGGGGAGGCAGGCTGGTCTTGAACTCCTGACCTCAAGTGATCTGCCTGCCTTGGCCTCCCAAAGTGCAGGGATTACAGGAGTGAGCAACCGTGCCCCGCCTCTCATGTAATATTTGTTTGTTTGTTTTTGATGTAATTTTCTCCTATAGTTTCCTCCTCTCCTCCTTTGTGATTTGGTGTTCATAGGATTTTGGTCTCACTGCATCTATGCTTGAGGCCACCCAGAACCCTTTCTGGAAGTAAAGGCAAATCAAGAAACGACCTAGGAAATGACTTGGGAGCACTGTAGGCCGTCAGCAACAGGGCAGGGGCACGCACTCCCAGGGCATCTCCAGGGGAAGGGCATGAGTCCAGGTGCTGAGCAGGGCCGCCCTGAAAAAGGCTGGTCATGTGAAAGATCAAGTGTCTGGCCTTCTCACCGAGAAACAGGCATAACATTAGTACATAAAAGTCTTAGAAAGAGTGAAAAAATAGGAAAGAACATTAGCAGGGAAAAGAGAATCCCAAAGCAAAGTGGTTAATAATATTCACCAGTCTCCCCAAGAAGCAATGTGAAAAGCTAAGAATCTCCACGTGATGATGAGTTCCGTGCGTTATCAGCTCTCCAAGCACATGCAGAGAGCGCACTGGCTAACGCTCTCCTTCCCACCCCTTAGTCTGCAGGAGAAACACATTCACAGAAAGTTTAGTTCTTAATTCTGTAAAGCTTGAGGTTCTGCTCTCAATAGTTCTAGGAGAGGCAGCGAGGACCATCCCTGCCAGAATGTCTGGATTGGCTGTTCTCAAAACAGTGCAGCATCTGGAGACCATGCCTTCTCTGCAGATGCTGAGAGGCATCAACTTGCGTCATTTTAGCACGTGAGCCTAGAGAAGAACCTTCCCAGAGGATGCACAGCCCAGGCGTCAGTGACGCAAGACTACAAATGCAGAGTGTGCTGTTCTCTCGCTTTCCTTCTATATACTGAGGAAAGTCTCCAGGACCTCACTCGGGTGGTGGAACACCTTGGCTTGGTCCAGACTGTGAACACTGCGCTCACCAGCCCCAGGGTCAGAGAACAGCTGTTCCAGGTGAGAAGGGAACATTCTAGACAGTTTTCCCACTGCCCCCAGGACCCCTAACATTGAGCTCAGGGATTTGCACATCTTGATGTCATAGGAGTCCTGTGGACATTGGTCTAGCTCCCTTATCTCCCCTGCTTTCCATGTGGAAGATGAAGAGTGGAGAATTCCCTTGGAGAAAATTCAAAGAAGCATGCCACATGCATGGTCCCCAGTTAGGCCCACTCCAGAATGGGAAGAGCAGTTCATGGGGTGAGGGGTGGGGTTTGCTAGATTCAAACCATGCAGAGGTGCCTGGGCCTGGGGGAGATCTGGGGAGGCTGGGCCTTGGACAAAAACACAGCAGCAGGTCTGACAGAGCCTGAAGGAGACGGAGAGAACAAATGCCGGCCCAAGAGGACACCCATGGCTTCTGGGGATGGTGTCCTGTGGCCTTGCCCCTGGGGAGAGTACCTGCCTAGGGATGCCACCCTGGGGTTACACACAGCCAAGGCTGCTCCAGTGCAACAAAGAGGGGGTCAGTTTTTTAGTGGCCTCTGTTGAGAGGTGAATTGCCCCTATTTATGAACAAATTTCCAGACTAGGACGAGGCTGCCTTGCGCAATGGGGAGACCCCTTGGCTGTGTGTGTGTGTCTGTGTATTGGGGGCTCTGGGACCAGCAAGCCTGCCCCACCCTAAGGATCCCCACTGTGGACCCCTGTGACGCTGTGGGCAGAGGAACAAACACGAGCAGCTCTTCCTAAGGCATTAACCGTCCTGGGGCACAGGGCCTGGCCCCTCTGCAAGGCAATCAGCCCCCAGATTGTCTGGGCTCATATTCAGATGCCCCAAGAGTCAGAAAACTCAGGGTAGGAGGTGGCACCAGCCTTCAGCTGGGGGCAGCCAAAGAGCCTGACTTCAAGTTAATCCAATCTCTGTGCAGCCTCAAGTAACAGCCTTGGATGCTAAGGATTATTTGGTGTAATCACAGTAACGGTAATAGCAGGGAAGGCCACGGCATCCCAGATAAGGAGGTGGGCACTTGGCTCACACTGGCTCACCAAATGCAACAGCCCTTGGTTATCAGGCTCTGCGCCACAGGAGGAGGAAGAGGGTTAAGAGGGCATCTTGGAGCTGGGCCTGATCACTCTGGGTGGCCCTTGTCTCCCCTGCTCCCACACACTGAGCTCTCCCTGGGGCCTGGGGCAGGGAGGCGGGGTGGGGAGGGTGTTGCCCAGGTCTGGTTCGGTCCTGGTAGGGAAAAAGCAGTGGTGGCAGTGGCAGCCCCTGGGAGGCGCATCAGGCAGAGGCAGGTGGGCCGCAGGGTCCCCGGGGCCTCTCCTCCTGCTGTGTGGTCAAGAAGCTGTGGGAAACGTGCTCAGCCTCACAGCAATCGTTAGTACCCTGCGACCAGGGAGGGGTCAGTACCTACCCGCTGGTCCAAGCCATTCTTTCCATGTCCTGGGAGAGGGTCAGATTTGGAATAGGGGAATCCTGAAACAGACACAGCACAGCTTTGTCACGCGCGCAGACTCGGTGCAGCGACGGGGATGCAGCCCTGGGGGGCTTCCCACCGGGGTGGGCAAGGCTGGGCAAGCAACACAGGGGAGGCCCCCTGAGGACCATGCCCTGCCTCAGTGGTGACCTTCTGTTCCCAGGGCCCTGACTGAGGAGGAAGCTGCAGAGGGGTAATGTCCTGAGCCTGCCCATGACACCGGAAATGCCACAGAACCTCAGCCCAGCTGGCCCCTGTGTTCAGGGACAGGCTCAGGCCTGGGCACCACCTGGCACCTGGGCCAAGCCCCTCACTTTACAGACAGGGGAGCTGGGCAGAGTCAGGAAGGGGCGCAGTCTCTGGAACCCTGGAGGAACAGAGCTGTGCCATCCTGTGCCAGAGGTGGCAAATGGAGGCCCACCACCAAGCACATGGGGCCTGGAGGCAATTTTATTTTAATAAACTTCTTGGCTCGGCATGTTGGCTCGCGCCTGTAATCCTAGAGCTTTGGGAGGCCAAGGTGCGAAAATCACTTGAGGCCAGGAGTTCAAGACCATCCTGGGCAACATAGCAAGACCACCCCTACAAAAAGCAATTAGCCGGCTGTGGTGGTGCACGCCTGTGCTCCCAGCTATTGGGGAGGCTGAAGTGGGAGGATCCCTTGAGCCCAGGAGTTTGAGGCTGCAGTGAGCTATGCTCACACCACTGCACTCCAGCCTGGGAGACAGAGTGAGATCCTGTCTCTAAAAGTAAATAAATAAATAAATAAATAAATAAATAAATAAATAAATAAATAAAATTCTGAGTTGCTTGCAATTGGGGGGCTTCATATTAAAATCCAAATTTCTAGCTTCTCGTGAAATAATAGAGGGCTGGTCTGAGACAATGAACTCTGGATTCCCTGTGGGGCAAGGCTCGCTGGGGCTGTCAGGACGGGGCGGCCTTTCCCAGCCCCCACCGAGCTCCCTCCATCACTCATGTCCCTGGCTGGCCCTGGGTGGGCCTGGGAGCTTGCTGGGAGTTTGAGACCTCTGAAGTAACCTCTTCAATGCCATGTGATGGGAGAGCAGGGGGGAAGTGAACGCCTGCCTGGCTCAGAGGTGGTGTGGTTGCATTCTGGAAAGGAAGGGGCAGAGCCTGGACCCTGGAGGGGCAGGACCCTCCACACCCAGGGAAGCATCCTTAAAAGACCTGTCCTGGGTCCCTAAACTGTCTGTCTTTCCACTAGCCTGTGGGGCCTTAAAGAGCATGGCCCACACCTGCCTCATCTGGGGGTGTCACCCCAGTACTGGGCCCCAGTGGCGCAGGCCAGCCATGTACAGGGCCAGATGCCCATATTCACTCCTAGGAGCTGCCAGGCTGCCCATGAGGCCTCCGAGGGGAAGGTGGGTCACATCCTTCAGTGCTCACAAGGCCGCATGTCTGTAGCAAGGACCATGCCTCCAGGGGCGAGGCAGGTTCTGTGCACAGAACCGCCCACCCGCTCTCTCCAGGGACCTCACTTCTGAGCAAGGGATGCTTCTCCAGGGGCCTTTCTTTTGGGGGTTCCTCATGGACTCAACGAGGACAGAGAAGAAATTCCATGAAGGTCACATGGGGACACAGAGAAGCCTGTGGGAGGAGCCTCAGCTGGGGATTTGTTTGCAACAGGGTAGCCAGTGGAAAGGTTCCACATGTGGGTCAGGAAGTCCTTTTAAACATCAAGATCAAGGTCCTCAAACTTCTCTTAGCAGAGGAACTCCCTCGACACGTGAGCTTTTATGTGAACCCTGCTATGCAAAACAGGCAAATGAGGAGCTGGGAAGACAAACGTGGTGAGAGAGGTGGGGGGCCAGACTTTCCGGGCTATTCCTCCCCTCCCAGCCCCTCCGAGGCACCCCCAGGTAAATGGCCTAGCCAGCTCTTCTCATGTCACAGAAGGAGAGTCAGGGCCCAGAGACATGCAGGAACCTGCCTGAGGTCACCCAGCCAGGTAGCGGCAGCCCCAGGACACCGGACAAGGCCTCCTGCCTTGCAGTCCTGGGGTTCCTCCAGGAGACACCTGCCTCCTCCTTTATGCCCAGAACCAGGCATGCTCTGGGATCCCGAGGGCCCCTCCAGCTGCCGCAGGAGGTGCTAGAGGGGTGGTTCTCAAACTGGCATCCCCAGCTAGCAGCCCCAACCTTGCCAGGGAACTTGTCAGAAATGCAAATTAGTGGGCCCCACCCCAGACCTCCTGTGTCAGAATTCTGGGGCTGGGGTCCAGGCATCTGTGTTTTTACAAGGCTTCCAGACCATTCCAATGCACACTGGCCTACTGCCTCAAGAACACAGAACACCCTCGGTGGTGTCCTGCGCCCCTCTTAAGCCCAAGAGCCTCCACCTGCCTGCCCCGGAGTCACCTGGACAGTGTGCAAGGTTCCCAGTGCCCAGGCTGCCGCTGCCTGGTCTCGACTTTTAACCGCTTCACACGCAGGTGGAAACTTTGCTTCCATGAAGGCCATTTTATCCTCCCCACTTTGACTACAATAGTCTCAGGGACGTCTTCTGTTTCCTTTGAGCACTTGTATCAGATGGTGCTGGAAATTTTGCTTCACCCATCCAATGTGATATAAGAATATGAGTCTTTCCAAGAAGAGGGCTGTCTTTTATGCGTTGTCCCCGGTTTTACCTATTCTGATGTTCTTCTTTCCTTTCTGAAGTTCCAAGCCTGCTTTTATCATTTCCTTTCTGTTTGGAGAAGATTCCTTAGGGGTAGGTCTGCAGGATATTTCACTGAACACAGGATTCACGCGGACAGTTCTGCTCTTTCAGCACGCGAAAGACGTCAGGGCACTTCCTGCTGGCCTCTGTGGTTTCTGATGAGAAATCTGCTATCACTCGAATTGGTGTTTCCCCTCTGTTTTTTCTCTCTGGTTGCTTTCAACATTTTTTTCTTTGTCCTTAATTTTCAGAAATTTAATTATGATGTGTCTTGGTGCAGATTTTTGGGGTTAATCCTCTTTCTTTGGGACTCACTTGGTTTCTGGAACTTGTAGGTTTATGTCTTTCTTTTGCCAAAATTGTTAGGTTTTCAGACGTTATTTTTTACATATTTATTTATTTTTTTGAGAGGGAGTCTCGCTCTATTGCCCAGGCTGGAGCACAGTGGCACGATCTTGGCTCACTGCAACCTCTGTCTCCCGGGTTCAAGCGATTCTCCTGCCTCAGCCTCCCAAGTAGCTGGGACTATGGGTGCACGCCATCATGTCCAGCTAATTTTTGTGTTGTTAGTAGAGACAGGGTTTCACCATGTTGGCCAGGATGGTCTCGATCTCTTGATCTCGTGATCCGCTCACCTCGGCCTCCCAAAGTGCTGGGATTACGGGCATGAGCCACCGCGCCCGGCCGCTATTATTTCTTTGAATACTTTTTCAAACCCATTTTCTTCCTCCTCTCTTCCTAGGAATTGAATGAAACAAATATTGTCCCACAGGTCCCTGAGGCTCTGTTCATTTTTACCCCTATTTTCTCTTTTGCTTATGTAGGATAATTTCTGCTCCATCTTCATGGATTCTTTCCTGTTCTATTTGGGTTTTCTGTGATTGAACCCATCCAGTGAATTTTTAATTTTGGTTAATTTTTTAGTTCTACAATTTCCATTTTCTTATAGCTCATATTTCTTTGGTGAGGCTTCCTTTTCAGTTTCAAGAGTATCTGTAATTGTGTGTTCTAGACTCCAGGCCTGGGTCTCCTGCTGCTGCTGGGTGGGAGATGTGGGGTTGCTGTGTATTTCCCCGAGTCCTGAGACCCCCTCACCAGCCACTATTTCTAAGCTATTTGTAATTGCTCGTTGAAGCATTTTTTTTAGTGATAAATGCCTTAAAATCCTTGTCAGACAATTCCACCATCTGATTCTTCTCAGTGTTAGTATCTGCTGTCCTTTTTCTTCTTCCTCTTCTTCTTTTTTTTTTTTTTTTTTTGAGATGGAGTTTTGTTCTTGTTGCCCAGGCTGGAGTGCAATGGCACAATCTCGGCTCGCCACAAGCTTCGCCTCCCAGGTTCAAGCGATTCTCCTGCCTCACCTTCCCTAGTAGCTGGGATTACAGGCATGTGCCACCATGCCCGGCTAATTTTGTATTTTTAGTAGAGATGGGGTTTCTCCACGTTGGTCAGGCTGGTCTTGAACTCCTGACTTCAGGTGATCTGATCCGCCCTCCTCAGCCTCCCAAAGTGCTGGGATTACAGGCGTGAGCCACCGTGCCCGGCCTTCTGCTCTCTTTTTTCATTCAAATCATTGACCTTCGGGGTTCTTGGTGTGATGGGTAATTTTTCTGCAGTATCCTGGGCATTTTGGATATTATGTTAGGAGACTGATCTTGTTAAGTGTTAAATCCTCTATTTGAGCAGGCTGTCACCCTGTTTAGGTTTCACGTGTACGGCCTGGTCTTTTGGAGGCTATGGTTCGAATGACAATTTGCTTTTCAGAATGCTTGCTGGAGTGCTATTCTTGTCTGCTAACTTCACCTGGAGCTGCCGGTGCTGCCAGTGCTGCCTGTGGGGATAAAATGCCCTTCTTGGGGTGTCCTGTGTCGCTGGGTGGGGGTGGGAGATGCCTGCCACGGGTGGAGACCAAGCCCCTGGGTTCACTGTCAGGACTGCGGGGTGCCTGCTGGCCACCTGCCCATCTGCTAGTGTGGCTGCAGGAGGAAAACCCCTGCCTCGTCACCTTTTGCCACCACATGGGAGGCTGGGAGTCTGCAGGCCTGGGCCACCTCCTGCCGCTGAGTGGGGGTGGGAGTAGGCATGCAGGGCTGCTGTCCCCTGAGGTCCCGAGGCTGCCTCGCCAGGCCACTTTGCTGTTCCCACCTTTAGAGTTCTCCTGTGACCAACCGCCTGCCATATCATTTCCAGGTCCGTTTAGCTGTATGTAGCAGAGAAGAGCAGAGAGAGACGAGGTGATGCTATCTCACCCCCTGGACTGCTGTCTGGACTCCTGAAGTTGGTCTCTGTCGGGGTGGACCAGCAATCCATAGATTTAACGGTCCCAGGGATCCTGTGCACAACCAGCGCTGAGAATCACTGGTTTATTTATTTTATTTTTTGAGACGGAGTTTTGTTCTTGTTCCCTGGGCTGGAGTGCAATGGCGTGATCTTGGCTCACTGCAACCTCCTGGGTTCAAGCGATTCTCCTGCCTCAGCCTTCTGAGTAGCTGGGATTACAGGCATGTACCACGACGCTCGGCTAATTTTGTATTTTTAGTAGAGACAAGGTTTCTCCATGTTGGTCAGGCTGATCTCGAACTCCCAACCTCAGGTGATCTGCTTGCCTCGGCCTCCAGAAGTGCTGAGATTACAGGCGTGAGCCACTGCACCCGGCCAAGAATCACTGGTTTAAAAAGTCCCTTTACATATTCAGAGATTTCACTTGACTCTCACCAGCCTACACACTAAACATGAACCCGTTTTACAGATGAGGAAGCTGAGACCTAATGATACCAAGTGATCTGTTCAAGGTCAAACAGTTACTAACTAGAGAGGCTGAGATGAGGAGGGCTCCTGGCTTCAGGAAACAGTAACCCCATCTGCTCCCAAGCCAGTGTGCCCTGGTGTGGGTTTGCAGGCATGTGGGTCTAATGAGTGTCAGATGGAAGCGGACAGCCTTCAAGGGGCGGGGTGTGTGTATTACAGAGAGAGACCCACAGGGAGAAGGCAGGTAGGGGGCCAGGAGCATGGCAGCAACTGGGTAGTCCTGATGCCAGTTACATGAGGCCCTGCAGGCACCGGATGCCCACCCACTCCATGCCCAAGCTCAGCCTAACCAGGCTCCCCTCCGTGAAGCCTGCCATAACCACCTTGCCGTCAGCATCCCGCCAGACCTGCTCTTGGGGCCCTAAGCTTCTTCTCCACAGGTCTGTCCTCTTCCAGGCTGGCTCATCAGAGGTCAAAGTCACCGCTGGACATTCAAGGTCGGGCACCTTATGGGCAGAGGACTGTGGCTCACACAGCGTCCGGGTCTGCTTTGCGGGCACCTGACCCGTGAGCCACTCGCTTCGGCAGCTCCCATCCGCTCCTGGGTGCACGGGCAGGAGGCTTGGAGGCTGTGGCGCTGCACAGGTTCGGGTCCCCTCTCTGAGCCTTGGTGTCTCCATCTGAGGAAGACAGGCGCCCCTCATCCCTGAGCAGCGGTGAATGAAATGCCGGTTCAGCTGGACCGGGGAGGGGAGGCAGAGCTTCCGGTGTGGGGCTCTCCAGAACCCAGACAGCACTGGAGGAGGACAGAGGAGGCCCCTGGGGCTGTGGCTATGAGACAATGTGAGCTCTCAGAGGGACACGGGGTGCCACCCAGAGCCTGTGCTGCTACCTGCAGAACTGGGAGGCCACACGCTGTCCAGTCCCCAGGCATGGATAAGCCTGCTGGGCACAGGGAGGCGTGGGGATTCCAGCTGAAAGCTGGTCTCCAGCCAACCCGATGGCAGCGAATGTTCCCTGGGGCTCCGGAGCCCAGCATGCTCTGCCTGGGGCCACTGTCCTCGGGGTGGTGTGTACCTCCAGCCACAGCATCTTCTCCTGGGCTGGGGTCCTCTCCCTGACCTCTGGGGCTCCCTCTGCTCTCTCTGGGGGCTCAGAGAGCACCCTGCCTGCCCAGCAGGAGGCCAGGCTTTCCAGAAAGGCCATCACTGTCGCCCCAGCTGGTCACTCCTCCCTAACAGCCTCTGTACAGAGGGACCCTCCAGCCACCAGCTGGATGCCAAGGTGGCCACGCCTGAGCCCCCAGCTCTCCCTGGGCTGTCCCTCCACACCCTTTCCACAGGATTGGCCCTGCTGGCTGCCCCCTTCCCCGCTTCCCTGGCCCACTCCCTCTCCTGGCTTTCTCCCTCCTGGGCGCTCCTCCCCACTTCCTCTGTGGAGTCTCCTGCCCCCCGATAGCACCTTTCCACCTGCCCGCTTGTCAGCACACACATGTGCGTGCTCTCTGTCTCTTTTTCTCTCTTTCTCTCTCTCCTCCCAGCATCTTGCTGAGACGGGGAGATGGGAGGACGCTGACAAAGAGTAGGCTGGGGGCCAGGCAGGAGATCACACCTTATTTGAGTCTCAGACCCTCTTGAGAAAGGAACACAAACTCAGGACACAGCCACGTGCTCGCAGTTGGATGGCTGGGGCTACCGAATCCCACAGTTCCAGTCCCATCTGGGAGCAGGGGACCCTCAGTCTCTGCCTCCAGCCAGAACCTCTGCTCTGAGCTCCGTCTGCCCCCTGGCAACCCCTCTGGACGTCTCAGGCTCTCCAAGCCAACGTGAAGACACCCACCTGTTCTCATCCCATCTCTGAATAAAGGTGGCCTCTGCCGGCCTGTACCAGAGCCAACCCAGTGTCTTCTTTGATTCCGTCACCCCCGCAGCCAGTGGTTCCCGAGCTGCCGCCATGTGGGCCCTGCCAGTGAGATCCTTCCAGGGACCCCCTGCTGCTTTTGTGGGCGCCACAGTTCCTCTCACCCTGGCTGGGCAGCCTCCAGTCCACTGTGCAGCTGCCTTCTGATGTTTTAAACACGGAAAATGCAACTTCTCCTCTCACACTCGTGTCGTGCTGACGTCCCCTTCCCTGGCACTGTGTTCCAGACCTTTCCTGATTGGACCTCGGCCTGCTTCCACCAGCTTCTGGCAAGTCCCCCCTCCGCCACCCTCACTGTCTTGGCTTCCCAAGGCCGTCCTGCTCCTGCCTCCAGACCTGTCTACTGGCTGTCTGTGCTGCTTAAACCCTGAGTCAGGCCAGGCCTGGGTCCTCCCAAGGGCACACAAACTGCTCTGTGACCTGATGCATGGCCCTCACTGTTCTTCCAACCCACGGCCCAGCCTTCACCCTGGGGGAGGTGGAATGCCCTCCCCCATATACTGGCCCTATTCAAGGCTATACCCGCTTCAAGCCATGCCAGGTACCGTCTCTCTGCCCTGACTACTTACTGTATTTGAAAGTGCACCCTTCCCCCAGCCCTCTCTAGCCCTCTTAGCACAGGACACTGATATAACTCGCTTTCAGCTTGTTTCTCTCTGTCTCCCAGCCCCCAGTAGAATGTCAGCTCCCCAGACAGGGAACTTTGTCTGTTTTGGCCTCTGCTCTGTCCCCAGCACCCAGGACAGCACTGGGACACACCAAGTGCTCATGAAATACAGAGAGATGCCCCTTGGCTCACCACGGGCTCATCACATCCCATAAACCCAGTAAGATGAAAAGATCCTAAGTCAAAAACGCATTGAATGCGCCTAACCTAGCAAACATCATGGCTTAGCCCAGCTTGCCTTAAACACGCTCAGAAACCTGCATTAGCCTTCGGCCAGGCACAGTCATCTAGTGCACAGCCCGGCGCATCATAGAGGGCTGGCCGTCTCGTGTCATTCGCTGAACGCTGCACTGAGAGTGAGAAACAGAATGGGTGTGTGGGTACTGGAGGGTGTGTGGGTACTGAGGTTTGCTTTCTACCCAATATATATCGCTTTCACGCCAGCGGAAAGTCACACAGTCCCATGTCAGAAGTTGGGGACTGCCTGCATCTGTTGAGCGGCAGCTCCCACCCACTGTCTCTGGACCACTATGCTCTTCTTCTAGTTTTCTTTTCTTTTTTCTTTTTTTTTTTTTTTTTGGAGACGGAGTCTCGCTCTGTCATCCTCCAGGCTGGAGTGCAATGGTGCAATCTTGGCTCACTGTAACCTCCGCCTCCCGGGATCAAGCGATTCTCCTGCCTCAGCCTCCCAAGTAGCTGAGATTACAGGCATCCTCCACCACGCCTGGCTGATTTTTTGTGTTTAGTAGAGACAGGGTTTCACCATGTTGGTCAGGCTGGTCTCAAACTCCTGACCTCAGGTGATCTGCCCGCCTTGGCCTCCCAAAGTGCTGGGATTACAGGCATGAGCCACTGTGCCTGGTCCTCTTCTTCCAGTTGTGATGTCTGCATATTCCACCCCTAGGGGGTCTCACATCTCTAAGCCTGAGCCAGGCGCCCTGCTGGTCCCACCAGATACCCTCACGAGATCGACAGTAGCACGTCAGGGAGGCTCTTCCTTCGATCACGGACTAAGGAATGCAAGAAGAACTCTTCTGCCCCATCCTGCAGCTCCGGAGGAGTAAAAGGGGAAAGGAGGAAGGCCACCTCTGCCCTGGCCTCCACCCGCCACCTTCCCTTCTGATGCCAGGAACAGAAAAGCTGCGGCAGGTTCGCTGTCTCCTAACCCTCCCTCCCAACGGGCTCCAAGACCAGGCAGCGGGGAGACAAGCAGAGACAAGCACGTCCCACCAGACATGGGACTCCGCCCGGTCCCACAGCGAGAGGACACACAGAAGGTGACAGAAAATGCCAAGCCACAGGTAGGTTGGGGGTGAAGTGCCCCCAACTGGGGCCTCCTCTGTGCTGCTGCGGCGGTTAATTCAGAGCTTTCCTGACCCCCTCTCCAACCTGGCCAGACCACCCTTGGCTCCCGCCCTCCCACCTCTCACACATGCCCCATGTGCTGGGATTGGAGGAAAGGGTCCTATTCCCTTCGAAAGTGCTGGGTCCTTTCTAGGGGCCACTGAGTCCTCTGGGCAGTGCCTCGAGCTGCCCAGGGGGTTTGTATCATGCTGACACGCCTCTGACCTTCGAGGGTGGGACGTGGGAGACCTCAAAAGAGAGGATGGGGCCTCAAGGGGCTAGGAATGTGGGACCCCAAGCAGCTGCAGGCGCTACTGCCGGGGACGTGGAGTCCACACCACCTTGTGTTCCTCCCCCAAGGCAGTGAGCCTTGTCCTAGAAATCTTCTTGTAACATAAAATCAATAGCCTCCCTTCCTGTGCAGAAATCAGGTGCACTGATAATATAAACTACTCTGCACATAGCCCAGATAATGCCCTGTGTGTAATATAAACAGGAACAGCAAGGCAGTCAATAATAAAATATAGATTTCACTATGATGCCCTCTTTGGAGGGGTGGCAGTGCCTGCTGGGAACTAATGGGATGGGGATGGCTCCCTGGTTTGTCACTGCCATAAAGTCCTCTGTCTTCCCTGCTGGGGAACTGGGACTGGGCCACGCTCACCACTGCCTCTCCACTGCCTAGCACCACATCCAGCACATCGTAGGTGCTCAGTAAGTATTTGGTGGAGGGATGGATGAATGACTGAATGATGAATTCAGTCCCAGGTGAGATGTGCAGATGGTGTTGTGGGTGAGATGAGTTTGTGATACGGCCCTTGCGAAGCCAAAGAGGTGCCCGGCGGGCAGGCGGCGGCGGGATGCGCGTGTGCTCGCTCTGTCGGCGTCTCTGCCTCTCCCAGCTCCCTGCACGCTTCTCCAGGTCAGGGGCTGCTCTCGTCTTCTCTGTCCCCCTCGGCGCCCCGCTCAGCGTCTGGCACAGAGTGGGTGCTCAATAAATACCCGTTGAATGTAACGCATTTCAATTCAACAGACATTTATTGAGTGCCCACTGTGTTGGGTGTCACAATCCTACCTTCCTTGGGCGCGCTACAGATGGACGTCCCGGGGTGCAGGTGGCGTGCCTTGCTGTGTGCAAATGCTTTGTTCAGTCAAAGTTGTGTGCAAATGGAACTGGTGCCCATGGACTCAGGTCTGGGGGCTACTTGGTGATAATCAAAAGAACCCCGAGAGAAAAGGGTGGCTGGCTCTCAGTCTCCGTGTGCTCCCCTTCCCGCCTGGATTCCTCAGGAGGCCGCAGATGGCAAGGCTCACCTGATCCAGGCACAGCCGGCAGCCTGGGTCCTCGGTCCTCGCTGCCATTTCCATGCAAATTGGGAAACAAGGCAATGCCATCGGGACGGAAATAAAGGCACAATCAGAATGGTTAGACACAGCGGGTTTCCTGCTCAGAGGAAGTGACGTTAGAACACCAGGAGAAAGCGAAGGAAGGACAGCATCATAGCCACATCTTCATAAGCAGGCACGGCCAGGGGGAGGACACATATGTCTGTGCTGGAGCAGAGTCTCCCCGGGGAATTCATGAATGCAGCACGGGCCATCGGGGTCCTGCAGACCCAGCACGCCAGGAAGGAGGCAGCCGCAGCCTACGTGCATCTGCACAGGCAGCCTGGGGACAAGACTGTGACGGCAAGAGGTGGGGCTGGCACACACGCCCTTGCCGCTGAGTGACCACCTGACATTCACACACCCGGCATGGCCCCGGGCCTCGCAGGGCCGGCCACCCGCCAGCCTCGTGTGCTCCTGGGGCAACTCCAGGGCACCTACGCATTTTCAAACGAGGAAGCAGTGCACGAGGTGAAGGCCACACGTGCAGGTCACACAGAGTATCAGGGGTACGGGGGTCACAGCGGGCAGCCCGTCTCTAGTCCGGCTTCTCCCACACAGCACCCCCTCTCCTCTCTTAGTCCTGAGCCACAGGCAGGCCACAAACATCAGTAGGAATTCTGGGGACAGTAGTTGGCCTCCCTGAAGAATCTGTGGGGAGGTCATCAAGTGGGGGAGGTCATCAGTACAGCCCCAGCCTCGCAGAGTTCTGCCGGCCACCTGGCAAGGGAAGGACTGAACGCTGAACGATGCCACCTTGAGATCCCCAAACACTGATTTCCGGGTTCCCAGGGCAAATGCCTTGATGCTGGGATACTGAGCAAGGTGGGGAGGGTGCTGAGGGGGGAGCTCTCCCCCTCTGAACACAACGGCATATGACACGCGAGTGCAGGGCAGAGGGGCCACGAGCTAGGCCAATGTTCCCTGACACGCAGGCAGGTGCTGCACCAGCCGGGGGCAGGGATTCCTGGGATCCGAGAGAGAGGGACCGGAGGACTGGCATGCAGCTGCCCACGGGGGCACAGGCAGGTGCGCGTGGACCAGCCCCACAGCCCCCTTGCTTTGCCTGCAGATGAGATGGGCAGTTCCTCTGGAAGGAGCAAGCTGCCATCTGGGGTGAACCCCTCTCCCTCTGGGGGATTTTTTTGGGGGAGTGGCTTTCCCATGGCGACATCAGCTTTGTGCCTGAATGCTGGGATCCTGGTATTTACAAAGCTGCACCCCAGGTGGGGGCAGAGGCCCGAGAGGTGCACAGACACCTGCTTACAGAGATCATACACAAGCAACACACCTTTCTTTGTTTAAAGTGATTCTTTAACACATCGTTTCCAAGCTTCTGTGTCTTCACTCTTTCCCGTCACATTGAAACACTTTTCTACTTTTGTTGTTAAGTAAGACGGTTTACAGTTTGCAGGCGTGAGGATGAGGATGAGGATGAGGATGAGGATGAGGATGAGGATGAGGAACAGTTTCCGTTTACTGAGCAGCTACTATGGCCGGCCAAACGCCACACACATACCCAGTTCCAGTCTCCTAACACCTGGCCCCCATTACACGACGGGTCAGTGGTGAGCTCAGATTTGAACTTGGGACTGCCTCACTGCAAAGCCAGGTCTTTCTTCTGCTCTCACACCCCTATTCATCCTCTCCCAGCCCCTGCTTCCAAGCTAAGCCCAAGCCTTGCCCATTGAAAACTGCCCCCAGCCCAGCTGAGACCCGCAGGCCACTTCTGGGAGGTGCTGAGTGAGCGTTTGCTACTGGTTTTCACCTGTGATTTACGGCGGCTGGAAGCAAACAGCATTATCTGGAGTTTTCTCTACATTTGAAAATCACTCCTGATTCAGTCTTCAAAACACCCCTAGGGTCAGGCAGACGCCATCACTGTCTCTCTATGAAGCCTGAGGCTGTGCCTCGTTCAGGATGAGTCACAGGGGACAGGGATGGTGCCCGTCACCAACTCCAAGTCTGCACTCATCAGCCGGACCATGCCCATGTCTGCTCTGGAGGGAACAGGCCCTGACTTCCACCCGGCAGCCCGGACGCCTTTCTCCTCAACGGCCCAGGAGCAGATCTGGGTTTCTGCATTCTTGCAGGCCCTGGAGATCTGTGAGGGGACATGCAGGCGTGGCCCTCATTAGCACACTGGCTCAGGGACAGTTCTTGGGAAGCCGGCAAACTGCAAAAGCCCCATATTGCCTTCCGGTCGGTCCTTAGATTTGCAGGCTTTGCTTTTATGCTTTTTAACAGGCAAGGCTTAGATTTGGGGGGATTGCTCTGAGTTATGGGGCCCCTTTGCTGCGAGGCTTTTTGTGCACATCACAGCTCTTTCTTCAAAAGAACCACTCACGTGAGTGAAAGCTGTCCCCTGCCATCCTTTGGAGAGGGTCTCTGTCAGTCCCGCTGCTGTGGGACAAGGACTGGGTGTCCAGGTCTGGAGAGTTGGTCCTCGTGTGTACATCCCCCTTGAGCATCAGCCAGCTGCTCTTCTGCTGAAGGTAAAAAACAAAGTCATGCGAATTTCAAGGTCACCTGCAACAGTGGGAACATCTCACTGGACCCTTCTTGTAGCTTCCTTACCTTCTAACATACGAGCTGACCCCACTGTGAGAAAACTCAATATGTGAGAAACGCAGCTTTCAATAAAAATCTTGCCATTTAGTGAGACCTATCCAGATGCTATACAGGTACATGGAGCATCTGGGGGAAATGGAGCTGCCCCATCTTACGGACACAGCCACTGAGGCTCTGGGAGGCCAGGGGCCCACAGGGCCCCGCACAGGGAGAATGAGGGAAGCTGCTCAAGTCCAGCCTCGGACTCTCCCTACACACAGCCCTGTTTTCCAGCCCTAGCACAGGTAAAGCCCAGCCTGCAGCCTCCTTTTGTCATGAATGCGTTGTTGGAACACGGAGATGCCTGTTCGTGCCTCTGCTCCGGCTGCGTTCACAGAGTTCGGTAGCTGCATCGGAGATGGTACAGCCCACAAAGCCAAAAGTACTTACTCTCTGGCCCTTTATGAAAAACATCTGCTGAACCTATCCTAGAATATGGATGCCCCAGGGATGCACTTTGATTTATTTCCCTTTCACGATACACATCTCTTCAGTCACAGAACCATAACCAAGCCACACGGGCATATACCCAGGACCTTGGTAGGAGACGTGTGCGTCCTAAATGTAGGAAGGAAACTGATGGAAGGGCCTCCTACTTTTGGCCTCGCAGGGCCCCTAAGGAACAGAATGTAAGAGAAAGATTCGAAGTCTCCATTGGAGAAGGCCTCACAAAACCGATTTCTTTCTGAGCAAGGCTGTTCTAAGCCAGATCTGCTCCCTGGAATTACCTTCCTGTTATCCTGGTCGAAGCTTCCATCCTCCCCATCTGATCGCCTGGCAGCTGGAAGGGAAAAATCCATTTGTAAAGGCAACACACCATTGATTGTGGGTTTCTGCCTCATGGTTTCCCATATTACAGTTATGCTCAAAAATGAAAAATCAATCAAAGAGAAGGTCAGTAGTATGAGTGCCTTTCAAAGGGCAAGGAACAAGGTAAGCTGGAGGAGGCCCCCAGGGATCACGGCCCAGGGAGCATCAGCAGCAGGGGTGTGAAGTGAGGCCTGATTTCAGTTCTAGCCAAACACCCACACAGAGTAGAGTCATGTTTTCAGATGTAGTAACTTGGCTTTTTGATTTTGTTTTGTTTTTTGTTTTTTTGAGATGGAGTCTCGCTCTGTCACCCAGGCTGGAGTGCAGTGGTGTGATCTCGGCTCACTGCAACCTCCGCCTCCCGGGTTCAAGCGATTCTCCTGCCTCAGCCACCCGGTAGCTGGGATTACAGGTGTGTACCACCATGCCTGGATACGTTTTATATTTTTGGAAGAGATGGGGTTTTGCCATGTTGGCCGGGCTGGTCTTGAACTCTTGACCTCAAGTAATCCACGTGCCTCAGCCTCCCAAACTGCTGGGATTACAGGCATGAGCCACCGCACCTGGCCCACTTGGCCTTTTGAGAACACGCATTTTAAAAACCTCCCACGTAACACAAGGTCTCAGTCGTGGAGGCCTACGTGTCTGACTTGGGCAAGGGGCTCTGGATACGCCACTGACTATCCCGTCCACCCCCGCAGGAAGAAGCTTCGCGCCATTTCACAGATCGGGAGACTGAGGCTCAGGGACATGGTATACCTCGCCCAAGGTCATGGGCGAGTGGGTGGTAGGGGCCGACATGAGCCCAGGCCTTCTGAGTCCAAGGTCCTTCCCTGTCTGCCCCACCTGGCTAAGTGCTGCTGGCAAACTGCAAAATGGTGACGAGTTCTGCTACTGGAAGACGTCCACGAAGAGCAGTCAGGAAATGACAAAATTACAGAATGCAACCAGAAATGGACTCAATGAAACAGAACAAGCAAAAGTCCGTTTTGCAACAGTTCCTTTACCAAGAATACCATCTGCAGCTGAGCAACGAGGCATCTGGATTTTCCATTCGCCTTTTTGTTGGGGGTTGTCACCCAGCTGGGCTGACATTTCCAGCCAAGAATGAGGAAATAAATCACACAAGGCCATGCTGACATTTCTCGGCATCCAATTTAGTACGTAAAGACCCACACCTTGTGTATCCCTTACAGAAACACTGACCGCATGCACTGAACAATTACACAAAAACCCGTCTCCGTCCCCAGCCCGCCATGAAGACCCAGGCCTCAGGAAGGACACGCCGAGGTGGGCTTCTTACCTGCAGCGGGCGGCGGGCTCGGGCCCGTCTGTCTTTTGCCGTACCCTGCCTCCTGCACCACCAAGGACAAGACTGATACCAGGCCAGAGAGCTTGGAAATTTGGGATTGGGCTACAGGACCTTGACAAGATAAGGCCAAAATTGAAGACTGAGCAGTTCCGTTCCGAATACACTGACATCTCGTTACTCTCAGCGGCTACCTGTTTCTCCTTCTTCCGGGAGAGACAGTGATTTTCAGCGTGAAAATACAAAGCCCTGCTCTCCCCACTCACAGAGGCAAATCAACGCCAAGCCTGCTCAAGAAGCGCTTAATGGAGAGGCAGAGGGGGCAGGGAGCTCCGGGGGACGCATGCCCGCAGCTGGACTCTCCTGTTGCCCAGACAACAGCCGTCGCCCGGCAGCGGAGCCCTTGAGTGTGCGGCCATACATCAGCCGTGACTCCTGGCAGCTGCCCAGCAAGTCCCAGGGAGAAGGCAGGCCAGGGGCTGCTTGGAGCTCTAAGAGCACAGCCATTGTCCAAGCCAGAGAAGGGCCCTGGGGCTGAGTTGGCTGGCAAAGATAAGTGCATCGTTTCCTGAAAAGCCAGGAGGCTGGAGAGTGGATCACCACTCTTGGAATAATCTGCACGTGCATGGACAATTAAGTCGCTCCAGCTGAAGGGCCCTTGGGCACCTGAAATCCCAGCCCTTGGAATTCAGGCCTGGGTCCCCAGAGGCCAGCCTGGCTTCAGGGACTTTCCTCGGCCATGGAAGATGGGTTGACTGACACATTCTGGCTGAAAAGCCATCTCAGGTCTCCAAACAGCCCCCGCCATCTGAGAGAGGGATGCTTTGCCAAGATTTAGCAAGTTTCCTCTGCAAACACTGCCAGCTCCTCCAGATGTGCACAGTTTAACTAGACTTGTACCAACGGCTTTTTAAAAAGCAGTTTGCTAGCCCACAAAACAGACGACCGAGCCTCTTGAGAACTAGGAGCTTGGCTAGGAAAAGATAGGAAACTGGCACTTTGGATTATTGGTGGCTTGCTTCCATAACAGCTCTGAGCCTCAGTTTCCTCATCTGTAAAATGGGCAAAGGATGCCCACCCCTCCACGTTATGAGGATCACATGAGATAACCTGCATGGATGCTGGGACATAATAGGAAACTCAGCTTACAGGTTTGAAAAATTAGGAATAAACAAGAGGCTAACTTTGAGGCTAATTTGCAGCATGCTGCTTTGGGATGTCAGAAAAAGATCAACTCAGGACAATCAGAGAAAGAGAGTTTAATATGTCTTTTGTATCACACAGGCAGCTCCTTCTGAGTTCTGGAATGCATTTGCCAATGAGGAACCCTTTTGGGAATGGCTGGCTTTCTACTCCCTGTATTCCTTGGGAAATCTTTGGTTGGAGGCATCTGAATGAAAGTAAGAGGTCTCAATTTTTTTTTTTCTGGATACAGAACTGGCCTGCCTTTCCTCCTTCCCAAACCCTATCTTATAATTCATTCATATCTGAACATCCACGCCAGCCTGTGTGCATCCCTTACTGCTTTATTCCTTTCCATATACTTATTCATTCACCCTTTTACCTACTTATCCATGCACCCACTCCTTTAACTATCTGTCAATTCATCCAGCCAGCCAGCCATCCACCCATCCATCCAGCCACCACCCATCCATCTACCCATCCATCCACCCATCCTTCACCCATCCATCCATCCATCCATCCACCCACCCACCCATCCACCCATCTACCTAACTACCATTCATCTAACTACCCATCCATCCATCTACCCATCCACCTGCCTATACATCCATCTGTCCATTCATCCAGCCAGCCATCCACCCATCCACCATTCCATCCACCCATCACCCATCCAACCATCCATTGACCCATCCTTCACCCATCCATCCATCCTCCCACCCACCCACCCATCCACCCATCTATTCATCTATCTATCCATCCGTCCATCTACCCATCCACCCACCTATACATTCATCTGTCCATTCACATTCATCCATCCGCCCACCCATCAACCCACCCATTCATCCATTTACCCATTGATCCATCCATCCTTCACCCATCCATCCATCCACCCATCCATCCATCCATCCATCCATCCATCCATCCATCCATCTACTCACCCACCCATCCACCCATCTATCAATCCATCCATCCACCCACTCACCCATCTATCCACTGCTCATCCATCCACCCATTCTTCACCCATCCATCCAGCCAGCCACCCAACCATCCATCTACCCATCCATCCACCCACCACCCACCCATCCATCTATCCATTCACTTGTGCCTTCACTTATTTTGATATTTATTCATCCAGCTTATACTTAACTACTCACTCACCTACTCATTCATCCATCCACCCACCTACCCACATTCACGCATCCATCCATCCACTCACCCACCCATTCATCAATTCCTCTCTTTGTCCACTTCATTTCTTTGCCCACTGATGCATCCATTCATCCATGTAGCCGTTAATCCATCGATCAGTCCATCTACCCTCTGTTCACCCTTAGCCCCTCAACCTTTATCCCCATCTCCCTGTGCTGAGTGCCTACTGTGCACTGTACTGTCTTAAGAATGGGGAATGCAGAAAAAACTCAGACATGACCCTTGTCTTTCAGAAGCTCACAGGCCAATAGAGTCGAGGCAGAGGTGGATGAGAAGGTTTCTATACATAACAAGGGCTTTGATGGGAAGAGCAAAGTCAACACAGAGACACTTCCCTGAGAACATGCACGTGATAAGCACTTACTGAATACCTACTCATCCGATAAGCACTGTATTGTGGTCTGGATAAACATTTTTCCTTTTTTTTTTTTTTTTTTTTGAGATGGATTCTCACTCTGTTGCCCAGGCTGAGTGCAATGGCGCAATCTCGGCTCACTGCAACCTCTGCCTCCCGGGTTCAAGCGATTCTCCTGCCTCAGCCTCCCGAGTAGCTGGGATTACAGGTGACCACCACCACGCCCGGCTAATTTTTTGCATTTTTAGTTGAGAGGGGGTTTCGCCATGTTGGTCAGGCTGGTCTTGAACTCCTGACCTCAGGTGACCCACCTGCCTCAGCCTCACAAAGTGCTGGGATTACAGGTGTGAGTCACTGCACCCAGCCCTTGGGTAAACATTTGTAAAGCATGTTAACAGATAATAATAGATGCTATGAACCTCATTTACAGATGAGGAGACTGAGGTCTGGAGTCTAAGGTCACATAGCTGGTGATTGGAACCTTGTCTGTCTGACCCTGAAGCCAGAGCGGGAGCCACTTTGTCCTCCACGTCAGATGTGTAAATTTTCAGACTCAGGGCTGCATCGCCACTGACTTTGCTTCCTGTGACTTGTACAAATCCACTTCCCACAGAGCAGCTGAAGAGAGATGCTTCCAGGGAAAGGGCCGCATCTGATGAGTCTCTGCACTCCCTTCGGTGACCGATGTGCCAACCTGCAGCCTCAGGTGCACCGAGGAAGTGAGTGAGATGGACACGGCACAAGGGCCCCGTGTTTCCAAGGGAGGGCCCTACCAGCTCCCTCTTTGCCAGCATCAACACACTGACAGCTCTAACCTCCAAGGATCTCTTGCCCATGTCCAGGGGGCCAGCAGAGGTGTGGCGGCTGTTCCGCCACTGTGCCAGGGGTGCCAGCCAAGGCTCTGCAGCCAGCAAGTGGTCTCTGCCATGCTCCTCACCAGTTTTCTCTGCCTCCAGTGCAGAATCATTCCTGAGACTGCAAGAGCCTGAGGCAAGTCTGGGACTCTGGCAGCCAGGAGCCAGGACCGGCTCCCCGGCAGGTGCTCTCTCTGACAAGGGAAGGAGCTGACAGCAACTGGGGAAGGTGCTCGGGGCTTCACCTCTTAGGCCAGAGAGAGACGTCCTCTCTACTCCTGGGACTTCGAATAGCTGTGCAGGAGGTTTTGAGGATTTGTCCCCTCCTATGTCTTCCAGACTTAGCCTTTAAGGAGTGGACCCATCAACAGGAATTTTTTCTGTTCGTCTCAGAATAATCTCTATCTCTACAATTCACATTGAATTGGAATGACATTGAGAGGGAGAGAGAGAGGCAGAGGGAGAGAGAGAATGTGTGTGTGTGTATGTGAGTGAGTGAGTGTGTGGGCAGGGCCCAGAGCATGGGTGTTGGAAACTAGAAACCTAGCTGAGCCTCTCACCTGTCTGGCCATGGGCAAATCCGCGAGAATCTCAGCTCCACAGGGTCGGGGGAATGCAGGGTCACCCACGTATCCCCAGCACTGGGACGAGCCTAGCACATAGTGGGGTGGGTGCTTGAAAAACACCCCTTGGACAAATTAATGAAAAAGTCACTTAAATCCCTCCATGCTGGGGTTTCCCCTCTCTTGAGTCAGAATAAGAATCTCTGCTCCCTGGTTGATGTCAGGATGGAAAAAGACTCCAGAGGACAAGGAAAGTGGGCCCGGAGTGTCGGCCCCAGCCAGCGCATTGCCTCCCTCCCTCTCTCCTTCCAGCCTCCCTCTCTTCCACTTTTCTTCCTTCCTTCCTTCCTCCCTCCCTCCCTTCCTTCCTTCTTTTTTTTCTTTTTTTGACAGAGTCTCATTATGTCACCCAGGCTGGAGTGCAATGGCACTATCTCAGCTCACTGCAACCTCCGCCTCCCAGGTTCAAGCAATTCTCGTACTTCAGCCTCCCGAGTAGCTGGGATTACAGGTGCCGGCCACCACGCCCGGCTAATTTTTATATTTTTAGTAGAGATGGGGTTTCACCATGTTGGCCAGGCTGGTCTCAAACGCTTGACCTCAGGTGATCCATTCACCTCAGCCTCCCAAAGTGCTGGGATTACAGGCGTGAGCCACCGTGCCCAGCTCGTCTTCCATCTTTCTAGGACGGCCTCTCTGCATTCTCTGCACTGCAGAAGGAGAGGTTAGCGTGTCTTTTGTATCACACAGACAGCTCCTTCTGAGCCCCGGGAATGCATGGGCCACGAGGAACCCTCTAGGAAGAGGCTGAGTTCCTACTCCCCGGCTCCCCTGGGGAGCCTCAGCGGCGGCTTCCCAGTGCAATCCGCACTCTGGACACAGCCTGCCTTTCCTCCCCATCCCGCCGGTCCCCAAACCAAAACGAGACTCCACCATTTGGGGCCAAAAAGGACCCAAAACCAAAATGAGACTCAACCCCACTAGAATCTGGAATCCCAGAGACACAACAAAGAGTGATTAATTCCTGCTTTAAACCAGGGCACAAAGACACAGGGAACAATGCGTGCCCCGTGGGGTCACTTCCACTGTCGGCTTTGGGTGGGCAGGAGTGACAGCCCCCACCTGCCGGGCAAGTGGTGGGAGGCGTGTGTTGGGGGGTGAGGAGAGAGCTGCATTGCCATCTCGTGGCTCATGTTTGCTTAGAAATGAAAGAGCAAATCTGGTGAACTATGAGGACCGTCCCTGCATCTGGAGAGTCGAACTTACTGGGAAATGTTGGGGAGCTGTCATTTTTCCCTCATGAATTCCTTTTATTTTATTTCTTTATTTTTATTTTTTTTGAATTTTTCATCTTTTATGCATATTTTCCTAAATTTTATATAGCAAATAGGTGATAAAACCACCACACTTCCTCATTTTGTAAGTTCAAGTCAGATATGAGATGATCGTAAGCTAGTATTCCTGTCTGTTATAAGAGGTGATTTCTTTTTTTTGTTGTTGTTTTTTTTTTTTTTTTTTTTGAGATGGAGTCTCACTCTGTCGCCCAGGCTGGAGTGCAGTGGTGTGATCTTAGCTCACTGCAACCTCTGCCTTCCGGGTTCAAGTGATTCTCCTGCCTCAGCCTCCCAAGTAGCTGGGATTACAGGCATGCACCACCATGCCAGGCTAATTTTGGTATTTTTAGTAGAGATAGGGTTTTGCCATGTTGACCAGGCTGGTCTCAAACTCCTGACCTCAGGTGATCCAGCTGCCTTGGCCTCCCAAAGTGCTAGGATTACAGGCATGAGCCACTGCGCCTGGCCAGTCATGAATTCATTTTAAACTGCGCACAGCTTCCCTCCCCTGAGGGGACTGATCAACAGAAGGTCCCTGCCCAGCGCCAAGTGTCATGTGTCATCTCCCTGAAACATCCTCAAAGCCCCAAGGACTATATGGCGTTGAGTCTCATTTTCCAGGGGAGACAGACTCTGAGAAAGGAAGCTCCCCACGATGTAGCTGGAAGCCAGGGGCTGTGGTTTGCACTGGGTCTGCCTCCTGGGAGGGTTGCAGGTCCCAGGAAGAAATCACTTTTTCTCAGACCAGACAAGCTAGAGGAAGGCATGAGGCAGGACAGCTCCTGCCTGCGTGCGGGAGATAAAGACTGTCTCGAGGACTTTCCACAATAACCTCAACAGAAATTCCTTCTCAAGGACCGCAGCAACTGAGATAAGATGCTCTCCGCAGAACACCTGCCCAGTGATGGCGTCTCCACCAATGAACGGACGCCAGCTCCGGCCTCGAGCCTCTGCTGCCAATGAACTCTGTTTCTAGGCAGCTTATGTGAAATGCTTTTGCTAAGAAGAGCTTCCCTTTACCCTCTCCTCTTCGGGTGCATATATGGCTTGCTGCAGCTGTGTATCTCGGATTAGAATCCTCTTTCCTAATTCCTCAGTACATTCAACATATTTGGAGATAGTTCTCTACGGTTTGTTTTTTAGGTCGACACTCCTAAAAGTAACTGGGTTTAATACCAAGAGTGACCCTAGATGGCGTGTGGAAACACAAAAATGTCCACACTTATTCCTGACCTGTTAAACCTCCTCAACGTTCAGCCCTTGAGCAGATGACATGCTGGTGGGTGGGAGGCCTCCTGCGCCGCCTCCTCCCAGGCCCTCACACAACCAGCCCTGCTTCATGTCCATTCCTGACTGTCCAGGGAGGTGCTCCATTCTTGCCTGTCTTGTGTTCCTAATTCCCTTTTTATTTTTTATTTTTATTAATTTTTTTTTTTTTTTCAGAGACAGTCTCACTCTGTCACCCAGGTTGGAGTGCAATGGCGCAATCTCGGCTCACTGCAACCTCTGCCTCCTGGGTTCAAGCCATTCTCCAGCCTCAGCCTCCCAAGTAGCTGGGACTACAGGCACACACTGCCACACCTGGCTATTTCTTTTGTATTTTAGTAGAGATGGGGTTTCACCGTGTTGCCCAGGCTGGTCTCAAACTCCCGAGCTCAGGCAATCCGCCCGCCTGTGCTTCCCAAAGTGCTAGGATTATAGGTGTGAGCCACCGCGCCCGGCTTATAGCAAAATTTTGGAATGATAAAAGAATTTTGGTCATTGCTCAGGGTTTAATCAAATAGGAATTAACTTGCCTTTGGATAGGAGAATCATGAATAGCCAGATTTTTAAAAATGCACAAAGATGGCCAGGTGCAGTGGCTCACCCCTATAATCCCAGCACTTTGGGAGGCTGAAGCGGGTGGATCACAAGGTCAAGAGATTGAGACCACCCTGGCCAACATGGTAAAACCCCACCTCTACTAAAAATACAAAAAAATTAGCTGGCATGATGGTGCACACCTGTAGTCCCAGATACTCGGGAAGCTGAGGCAGGAGAATTGCTTGAACCCGAGAGGCAGAGGTTGCAGTGAGCCGAGATCGCACCACTGCACTCCAGCCTGGTGACAGAGCAAGACTGTGTCTCAAAAAAAAAAAAAAAAAAAATGCACAAAGACAATCACTGGAGACAGTAAAATCTAATCTCTCTACTGGGTGGTTCAGTTAAAGGACTGAGGTAGAAGCTCTTTGCCTTAGATCTGGGTTTGTTGGATGACAATGAGCAATTTCATAACCCGGTTTGCTCTCTTCCCCTTTCTAAGGGGCAGACCCCCTCCTGTCCTGCACATGTTGATCACACATTTTAAGGCACCAATCTGAGACAAAATGGGGGGTTAATAAAAGGCCAAGGTAGTCAATCCCAATCTTATAGCCCACCAGCACAGAAGACACAGCCCTCCAGGCAGGCTGTTCAGGCCGGGTGCCATGATGGAAAGCCAGTCACTTACTGTGGCTGCTCCTCCTTTTGGCCAGGCCTCAGTTTCCCCACTTGTAACCCAAGGGAGCTGGTCTGGACAATTTCTAAGGGCCCTAGAGTCTATCTAGCCCATCCCGCTCTGATCCCTCTTGGAGGTTCATGCTCTACGCTTCTCTGGTGGAAAGGCAATGGTAGAAGTCATCATTTCTGGAAACTCAAGAGATTTCATTCACTTTTTTCCTTCTTGGAAAGAGGAAAAAAAATGCACAAAGTACAGCACCTATTGCCATGATGGAGGAAGTATTTTAAAAGTTTGTATAACCTGATCACTGATTTGTCGGCAAGTCACAGGAAACACACTTTTTGTAAGATTCCGTCTAAAAGTGTCCATCCAGTTGTCAACGTGGGATGTGGCTGTTTGCTTTAGGTACATCTGGACAAGAATGTTTAATATGGAAATGCCTTTTCCCATCGCTAGTGACTTGATAACAATTCCCATCATGTGCACAGAACTTTACAGTTTAGAATGCACTTCCATATTCGGTATCCCGTGAAGTTCCCACGGTCAGCCTGTGGAAAGGGCGGGTTGGAGGGGATTGGTCCTGTTTTGCAGATGAGTAAACCGAGGCTCAGGATGGTGAAGCAACCTGCTGTCAGTCACCCAGAAATCCCAGGAGGGAAGAGAGGGGAGACCATGTGGCCCTGATTCCTGCTCCATGGCCCAAGCAAGCTGCTCCCTGCGCACCTCCCAGGCAGGTTCGCGTGGAGCAGAGCTGGGCGTCAGTCCCTATTTGCTTATGCAAGAAATCTCCGTAACTGAAGGCGAGGTCACCCATCCCATCAACAGAAATCCTCAAAACTCGAGACTAAAGTCTGCCTGAGGAATAAACGACTGATTCAAGTTTGTTCTATGTTCCAAAGATCAGGCCTGGATCAGATTGTGGTTCTAGTAAGCCTCTGTCCCTCCCCATCTTGGCTAAAGTCACACTGGCTGCATAATTGAAGGCGCCACCACCAGGCTCTTGGCTATCATCCCATCCCAACCCCTGGCTGATGTGCATTAGCCTCGGCTTCATAACACACAGAAGTGTCCTTACTCAGACATCACCTTTATCGTAATTTATAAGAAAAGGACTCTCAGGAGGCTGCTAGTAATTTGCATTTAATAGTCAGACTGCTAAGGGCCTTGGTGGTGCCTTCACTGCATTTATCAGAACACAACAAAAGGATGCATTCAGAAGCAGATGGGTATTGACAGGCATGCGGGGCAAACCACAGCAGCGGGAGGAATCCAACCGTACCATGCTGTCTGTAGATAGGGGGTTTCCTATAGATGTTATCTTTTACGCCAGTGTCTGGGGAAGAAGAAAGAAAAAAAAGGAGAGAACAGGAGGGTAAGCAGCAAGTTGTGATGGTTTCTGTTCTACAGCTTTTTGTAAGCAACAAGCACTCACCCAGATTTAGAATCATCAGGCAGGAACCGGCACCCAGCAAGCGACAGACACCCAGGCTCCAGATCAAGCCTCCCTGACTCCAGATGCCACCCTCATCTGCAGGAGATGGGGCAGCAGCCAGGAACCTCGTGGCCCCCCGGGAAGTACAGCCAGTTCAGACAGCCCTTTTCCTTCACCCCATTCCCAGGAGGACAAGTGTATCTCCCTGCCATTTGTGGGACTTTGGAAGAAACTCAAACACACATCGGTTTGGGTTGTGAAAACCCGTCTGATGGTTTTAAAGAATCTCAGCGTCTGGGGAGCAGTGGAGGAGCCTGGAGTGTCGTCTGGTGCCTGCTGAGTCAAGGCCAGCTGACAGTTTCGGTGTGGCCAGACGCTGGGTGTGAGGAGCCCAGCTAGTGTGTCCCGGAGCCTACCTGGGACGTGGAAGTGGCGAGGCGCCTGCTGGTAGGTGGAGGGGGGCGGCTTGCTGTCAGAGAGCACGGAGAGGCTGGGGGTGCTGCGGCCACTTTCACTGCCTCCAGACGGAAGGGCAAAGGCAGCAGATAGAAGGGGAAATGGGAAAGCAAAGTAGAATATTTCAAGCATGAAAAGCTTATTCGCAGTGAGCCCCATCTCTCCTGTCTGGTGGAGCAGCCCAGATCCCCTGCCCAGGGGGAGGAGTGTGGGCCTCATCCACATTCCCAGACTGTGTCAAGGACTTGCTAATCCAACCCTGAGTTGAAGTCTGTCCAGGTTCCCAAGGCAGAGGAGCGACACTGCTGAGGGCACAGGGCTGGGCGGTGAACTAAGAACACCTTAGGGAGTTCACTCCATCTGTGCCTCTGCGTCCTGGCTGGTGTTTGAATCCAGCCCTCTGCAAATTCGCCAAAACAAAGGCCCCTCTTCTTAATTATCCTTGTATATAAACATGCTCTTTTCCTTGAGAATCTACAAATTAGCCACTCAGAATAGGATTAAAGCACTAAAATGATCAAAATTATCCTTAGAAGCCATTGAGTAAAATTTTGCCAGCTGCAGAAGAAAAGAATAGTATCCATCCATTACCACATTCTTTTTTTGGGGGGGGGGGTGGCCAGGGTCTCACTCTGTCACCCAGGCTGGAATGCAGTGGCACAATCACAGCTCTGCAGGGTGCAGGCTCCACCTCCTGGGCTCAAGCCATCCTCCCACCTCGGCCTCCCAAGTTGCTGGGACCACAGGTGTGCACCACCACGCCTGGCTAATTTTTTTAATTTTGTAAAGATGGGGTTTTGCCATGTTGCCTTGCCTGGTCTTGAACTCCTGGGCTCAAACAATCCGCCCACCTCTACCTCCCAAGGTGCTGGGATTACAGGTGTGAGCCACTGCGCCCTGGCCACATTCTTAAATACAACTGTTTTTTGGCAGATTAAATGGAAAGCATTCTCTGACCCTGCTTCAATTGCTGAGCTCACCTGAAACTATAATTCTGTTTTGTGAACAAGGTTGGATTATCAAGTCACGCATCCAGAGGGCTGAGGTGACCCAGGTGACATCCCTCCCCCCACACCTGTTTGGGGAATGAGGTGACAGACAGATGCAGGGTATTGAACGCTTGTGATGAGAAGGTGTACGCTCGCGGCAGAAGACACTCCCAAGGCCCCGTTCCCCCCGCCTGCCAGCCCCAGGAAGCCCCTCAGCACTAGGCAGCAGGCTGCAAGGGGAAAGGCGCTCTTGACCTGAGAACGTTCCCTCAAGCTGCACAGCCTTTCAGAGCAGCAGGACCCCGCGGTGACATTGAAATGAAACAGAAACAGAACTTCTACAGTGGGTGAGTGATATGCTGGGCCTGGAGGTGGACTGGCCAGGGACCCCACAGTGGACTAGTGGGGAGGGCTCGACAGATGCTGGCCGGAGGGGGCTCTTGCCTGGTGGTGGGCTGCATGCAGCGGGAAGTCACCTAAGAGCAGGGTGGCCCCAGCCAGGCTGATGCCATAGAAAGGACTGCAGGCCCTAACTTTGAGCATTTTCTCGTGCCTGGGCATGGGTGCTGATTTTGTCTGTCAATGCTGATAGAGCATCAGATAACTGCCCTTCCCTTAGCAACCTCCCTCCAGAACAGCATGGAACCTTCTAGAGCCTCAGTTGGCTCTACAGGTACCCCTGCTGGCTGTGGCATCCTCGCTGGTCAGGTCATGCTCGTCAGGATGCTCCACGGTGGACTCTTGCCTCTCCTGGTGGCAGCAGGGGCCTCACAGCAGGGAGACTGGACTCACGTGCCAGGAAGGGACACCGCGGATTCCTCCTACCAACTACGGCTGTGCTAGACCCATCCCCAGCGGCAGCAGAACAGGGTGGGTTTTAAAAACTGTACCCACACGAACTCTGAACACAGGAAGATGGTTCGCTTCAGGCACCATCTCTAAGTTGTGTGTGCTCTTGGCACAGCCGGTGGACTTGGGAGGCCCGGAAGGGCTCGTTTCTTCCTATCTGGAATCATGGTCCCCGATCTGCTTCAGCCCCCTCTCAGTGGGCCGAGGATCTAACACATCACAGTGTGCCCGTCCCTCCCCGGTTCCCAGCCACAGCATCCCCTAAGTTTCAAACCAGAGTCTGTGGACACATGTACACGTCTATTTGCGGAGGGTCCGGAGACTCATCAGCTTTCATCAGATACTTGGAGGGGCCTGAGGCCCCAGGGAAGCTGGGGACACAGCGACGGTGGCCACCTCACTCCAGCCCCCCGGGGCCCTCTAACACCAGCCCGAATCCTGCCACCTTGGTCCCTCCCTCCTAGCACCCCACCCTTCGACGATTGTCCTCTCCAGGGCTTCCCACCTGTCCGGACCCTTCCTGGGTCCAGGTTCAGGCCCTGCCTCCTCTGCTCAGCCTTCCGGGAGGACTTGGTCTGCGAGGGCCTCTTGTCTGCACTCATGCCTGCCTGCTCCCTGGGAGGCTTCGTTGGAACAAAATGCATTGCCAGCTTCCACCTGGAGCACTGCGCTGCTAGGCTCCCATCCCAGGGGCTTCCGATATGCTACAGACGGGGATGCTTCCGCATCCTTTCACCTGGGGTGGTGCCTGTTAGGAGAGGAGCAGCCTCAGCCCTTTCGAAAAGTCTTCCTTCTCCTCCTCTTCCTCCTCCACTTTTTCCTCTTCCTCCGCCTCCTCTTCCTCTTTTTCCTTTCTCCTCCTCCTCCTCCTCTTTCTCCTTCACATTTTCCTTTCTCCGCCTCCTCTTCCTCCTCCACTTTTTCCTCTTCCTCCTCCTCCTCCTCTCCTCTTCCATCTTTTAAAAATTTCAGTAAGTATTTCATTAGGAACAGTTTCAGGTAGTCCAGGGGGCTCCCGCACCCTCCCGGCCTGCATCCCTGCCGTCCCGTCTCCCATCACTAGGGCATGCCCACAGATTGGTGCCACCTGCACGCCACATGGGACTGAGGTTTCCCCGGGTGTCACCTGATGTTCTTCCACTCCAGGATCCCACCCAGGAAACATGACGTTTGGTCGGCACGTCTCCCAAGGCTCCTCTCTGCTGCGACCTTTTGCAGACGTTCCTTGCGTCTAAGGACTCTGGCAGTTTTGAGGAGGGCTGCTGAGGGTTTTTGCCTGATGTTTTCTCATGGAGACACTGGGCTTACGGGGTTGGGAAGGAAGCCCACGAGGTGAAGCGTCCTCACTACGTCCTATCAAGGGCACCTGCTGTCAGCCGAGCAGACCACTGGCCGTGGTGGCCTTGCTGACCGGGTCATGCGCGTCAGCCGTGGTGGCCCACTCCACGGTGGACTTGCTCCTTCTCTCCCTCCCACATGGCACTCTTGGGAAGGAGCCACTCTGTGCAGCCCACGCCTGTCCACATGTCAGGAGTGGGAGTTACGACCCCCTCCTGGAGGATGAGGCATCTGCTCGTGTTATTTGGAATTCCTTTGTGTGGGAGATCTCGCTTTCTCTCCATTTATTTGTTTACTCAACATTTATGTAGCTCCTTGTGGACTGATGGCTCTTGCTGTTATACTCTAGTTTACAATCCAATGCCACATCCTTCATCGTGGTGCTCCCAGTGGCTCACTGTGTCCCTGGTGCTGGCTCAGCTGGCTCCTGTGGAGCCTCCTCCAGGTCACACCGCAGAGAGGCCAGCCGGCGGCCACGGCAGGCCAGGTAGGATGATGCCCATGCTACAACGCACAGCCACATCCTGGGTCCTCGACCACAATCACCCTGAGGACGATGCTTCAGGGATGAGGCCCTTTTGCAGCTGAGGGAGTGGCCGCTCAGCAAGATGAAGAGGCACTGCCAGGGTCTGAGCAGTGGAGGGTGTGGGCCTGGACCTGACGCTCCATCCCAGGGCCCCTCCCTCCTTCCTTCTCAGGCCAGGGGTTCAGAGTGGGCCCATCGCTCAGCACATGGAGGCTGCCTGGCCAGCGGCCTCCGCAGTGCCAACTCCCCTCCCAGCCTGCACCTGCCTGCACCCGCTGTCGGCTCCTCCACAGGGGACACACCAGGGACTGAAATTCACACAAAAGTGCCCATGGCTGTGGCCAGCACCTCTCTGGAAGCTGGGTCTTGGTGGGAAGGTGCGCCGGGGGTGAGGCCCTGCCAGCATTTCTTGGGGGATGGGGCCAGGCCTTGCCTTGGGGAGCCGCCCCCGTACAGTGCCTTCCAGAGGGAAATGTCCACTGAGAGGGGCCGGAGATGCTAGAGGAGCCGGTGGAGCAAACAGGAAGGGCTTGCCCAGAGGGCAGGTGACGCTGCCTGGTGTTCATCTGACCCCTGGGGGCTGCCACCAGGAGGTCCTAGGCTGGGACACACTGAAGCCCATGGCTGCAGAGGAGGACAGGCACCTTTGTGTGGCCTCCGAGGTCGACCCAGGAACTGAGGGTGAACACAATTTGTGAACGGACCCCGGGTAGAAGCCTGACCTTGGGCTCTGCCAGAAGGAGCTTTGGGATCTTGGCCAGTGGCTTTTTTCTGAGCCTCAGTTCCCTCGAGAGTACATTCTGGAAAGAGGCTGGGTGTTCCCAAGGTCACAGACAGCCAGGGGAGTCTAGTAGGGGCAAAGCATGGGTGCCAGGCTTCCCCACACCAGACACTAGAGAGGAGGTCAGACGGCTTAGTGTAATTTCTTTTTTCTGTTTTTTTGAGATGTAGCCTCGCTCTGTTGCCCAGGCTGGATGGAGTGCAGTGGCTCAGTCTCAGCTCACTGCAACCTCTGCCTCCTGGGTTCAAGCAATCCTCCCGCCCCAGACTCCCTAATAGCTGTGACTACAGGTGCGCCACCATGCCTGGCTAATTTTTTTATTTTTAGTAGAGACGTGGTTTCACCATGTTGGCCAGGCTGGTCTCGAACTCCTGACCTCAGGTGATCCGCCCACCTTGGCCTCCCAAAGTGCTGGGATTACAGGTGTGAGCCACCACGCCTGGCCTCGTGTGATTTCTGAACAAAGGGCACTGGCAGGCAATGTGGCCGGGGGAACCAGGGCAGAGATGGGCATCAAAGAAGCAAAAGCCTGGCCCCACCCAGGGGAGGTCTCAAAGGGACGGTGCCTCCTGGCCCCGGGAGACGCTCTTGGAGGGGCTGTGGCATAGATGGCTTCGGAGCCACATTGTGGCGGCGGGGCGGGTAGGTGGGCAGCCTCCAAACTCTCTTCTGCTACAAGGCGTGGAAGGAAGGGGAGGGGTTGCCAGTCCTTGGCTTTTCTCCTTGGCTGTCTCGGGAGCTGAGGAGGGGGCTGCCCCCCAGGGGGCCTGTCCTGGGCCTTCCTCACCCCGAAGTGGTAAGAATTAGACGGTAGACACTCAGGACGGGGCAGAGGAGGGGAGGGTCGCCAGGGCCAGCTCTGGCTCTAGGCCCCAGAGGCTGCTCACAGGGGCTGCCTGGGGAGTGGTGTGAGCCTGCCCTCGGCTCTGGCCACACCCCTCTCAGGGACTCACAGTTGGGACAGCCACACCAGAAGGAGGGCTGAAGGTGGGAGGAGAGCTGGGTGTCCAGCACCTCCTGGCACGGAGCAACAGGAGAAGCGGCATCTCCTTGGGCGCCCCGCCATGACTCACCCAAATGGTTGATTCACTCTGGGTTTCGGGAGCGCCCCCTGCCACACGACTGCCGTGGACCACACACAGCAAAGCCCCTGCTGGCCATGCTCCTGCTCTGGGGAGGGGCCCTTTCTGGCTTTGCCCGTTGGTTTGTTGTTATCTGAGACAGGGTCTTGCTCTGTTGCCCAGGCTGGAGTGCAGTGGCACAATCGTAGCTCACTGCAGCTTCAAACTCCCGGGCTGAAGCAATCCTCCCGCCTCAGCCTTCTGAGGAGTTGGGATTACAGGCATGCACCACCATGCCCGGCCTTTTTTTTTTTTTTTTTTTTTTTTTTTTCAGACAAGGGGTCTCACTAGGTTTCCCAGGCTGGTCTTTAACTCTTGGCCTCAAGTGATTCTCCTGCTTGGGCCTCCCAAAGCAGTGGGATTACAGGTATGAGCCATTGCACCCAGCTGAGGACTTTGCTTCTTTTCAAAGGAGTCAGATCATCCCAAAGCTGTAGGGACAGGTCCCCAGAAAAATGAGGACGGCCATGTCCATCAACGGCCAGGAACTCTCTTCTCAGTAGGCCACGGGGCCCGCCCAAAGCAATGATGATGAGGTACATGGAGAGGTGTGCAGGTCCGAATGAACCCCGTTTGGTGACCATCCAATGATGGAGAGTCCAGCTGCCTGCCCCACCTTCTCACTCCCTGTGGCCTGGGAGGCTTTTCCAGAGGCATTCCCACTCAGCAGCTGCTCAGGATGGGGAATTACTGCATCGCTTGGGGAATTGGCAAGAACATCATTGCTGCCTCCTCTAATGTTCTGAGTGTCTTTCTGTGGTGTACCAGTCAGCTGGGGCTGTGTAACAAAATACCACAGCCTGCGTGGCTTAAACAACAGGCATATTTCCCCTCACAGCGCTGGAGGCTGCACATCTCTGAGCCAGGTCTGGCAGGGCGTGGCTTCCCTGAGACTGTTTTTCCTGGCTTGCAGACATCGCTGTGTCTGCAGTGGCCTTTCATCTGAGTGTGTGTGTCTGCAGTGGCCTTTTACCTGAGTGTGTGTGTCTGCAGTGGCCTTTTATCTGAGTGTGTGTGTCTGCAGTGGCCTTTTATCTGAGTGTGTGTGTCTGCAGTGGCCTTTCATCTGAGTGTGTGTGTCTGCAGTGGCCTTTTATCTGAGTGTGTGTGTCTGCAGTGGCCTTTCATCTGAGTGTGTGTGTCTGCAGTGGCCTTTTACCTGAGTGTGTGTGGAGAGGGAGCGAGCTCTGGCGTCTCTTCTCTTCTTATAAAGATGTCAGTTCTATGAGATCTGGGCCCACCCTGAGGACCTCATCTAACTGATCACCTCTTTAAAGGCCCCCCTACAGATATAGTCACATCAGGGATTAGGGCTCTATGAATGTGGGGGATGCATTTTTCAGTCCACAGCATACAGGAAAACATGAGCACGGCCGTTTCCCTGTGAGACCTGCATATGGGTGCCCGTGCAGGGATGTGGATGGTTCATCCACTCCGGGAAGAGCTGAGAGTTGGAGCCACACTGGGTGTGAACCCTGCCCTGGGCCCAGGAGCTCTGGGGCTATGGAAGAGTCAGGGCCCTCCGTACAGCATAGCTTCTGCTCCTGAACACAGACCCTGAGAGCACCTGTGCCCCCCGGCTGACGCATGAAATCAGAGGTGGTGACTTGGGTAAGGGTTCTGAGGACAAAGCCTGTGGGCGGGTATGCAGGAACCCTGGTCCCCTTTTCCTGTAGCTTTCCAAGCCCTCTCTCCCTTCTGTTCCTTTATGTAACAAGGTACCTAAGTTTTCTTTCCAGGAACATTTGCACACAGACACACGGAGCCAGACGCACAAGACACACAGAGTGAGAGGAACAGGGCATGAAACAGGGGCTCCGGTGAAGCCATGCGGCAGACACGGACAGCGAGCACACAGACGCTGGGCGTGGACACCTGTGAGCACCCACAGCCCACAGCACTGCGTGCCTTACCTCGGAAGTAGGGGATGTAATGATGTCTGAACACGGATGTAGGGCTTGGGTGTTGGGACAGGGAGAGGCAGCTACTGGTACCCACACTCACAGTACCAGCTACGGGGTAACAGAGAGCAAGTGAGAGTCAACCTGGGCTGGCTGGTGCAAAGCCACACATATTCCTCATCCCCACTCTGCTACGAACACTGTTGCTTCCTCTTTCGAGGAATGCACACCTTTTTGCACCTGAAGGGGGTCACCAAACATGCTTTAGGCCACTCTCCTCCAGAAGCGAGGGAACCGGACCTCAGAGGACCAGGCAGAGGCCCAGGCCTGTCGCTTAGCATTGGGGGTCTCCTGGGGATCAAGGACTCAGCTGGAGAGCAGTTCAGGGAGTGGTCTGCCACCAGACATCGTCACCGGACTTGCCCGGCAAGATGCAAGCTTGGCTCTCGGGTTAACCTGGGCCAAGCGCAGTCAACAAGCCCAGGCTGTCCTTGTGCTGTGGGGGTTGAGCCAGCAAAGGGCCCTTAGGACGAGGAGCTCAATAAAGTTGACTGCCCTTAGCTCACCTGCTCACCTGCTCGCTCACTCACTCATTTATTCACTCATTCATTCACTCACTCACTTACTTGCTCACTCACTCAATCACTCATTCACTCTCTCATTCCCCTATTTGCTCACTCATTCATTCAATCACTCATTTACTCTCTGACTCATTCATTAATTCATTCACTCACCAATTCACTCATTCACTTGCTCACTCACTCAATCACTCATTCACTCACTCACTCATTCCCTGACTTGCTCACTCAATCACTCATTTACTCACTGACTCATTCATTAATTCATTCACTCACCAATTCACTCATTCACTTGCTCACTCACTCAATCACTCATTCACTCACTCACTCATTCCCTTACTTGCTCAGTCATTCAATCACTCATTCCCTCACTGACTCATTCACTCATTCATTCATTCACTTGATCACTCACTCCTTCACTCACTCATTCATGCACTCACTCACTCATTCGCTCATTCACTCTCTCATTCACTCAGGCACTCACCCCTTTACCCACTTTCTCAACATTTATTGAGCAGAATGTACCAGGCACATTGCAAGGAGTGAATGGAAATAACTTTGCAAATGAATGAGTTTTGATTTTTCCACAAAGGCTGCAAAAATAAGAGCCATAGTCCATGGATGTATAAATGGAGCCATGCAGCAGCTGGCCAGGAAGGAAGCAGCTTGGAAAAATCCCTCAAAAGGCAGTGTCCGTGTGCAGCGTCCCTGCTGTGGCTTTGACACGCTCAGGGGGTCGAGGAGTTTCACAGCTACAGGGATTGATACACAGCTGGGCGCCAGGCAGGGGACGAGGTGACACGTGTGGAAATGACCTGCCTCAGGACTCTCTCCTGACTGGCGGGGGCCTCTCACCCATTCTCCCATGAGGACAGCTGCCACTGGGTGATCAACCTAGCCACAGCTGAAACGTTAATACGCTTTATCTATCCACCACTGACTTTGCTTTCCCAGCTCAAGTCTTCCGAGACCCACACGAGCTTGCAGCCGGCCGACGTCTGCTCTCCTAACACATATGCTGTCTTATCTTCCTGACATCTCTTGCCTCATTAGCTGGAATCTAAGCGCTCAGCTTGTGCTACCCAGGATGTGTGCTCCATGGAGGGCTCTGCTAACCAGCAGGGCAGCCTCTGCAGCTCACCTCGCCCCAAGGCATGAGGAGGCCCTTTTCTGTATGCCACTGAATGAACAGGTTCTCAGCCACCCACCTGCTGGCAATCCCACCCATTTCCCTCATGTTTCCAGTTGCATAAAAAAAAGGCCACTTATAACAGAAAAACAAAAACAAAAACAAAAACAAACAAGGAAAACGACAGCATCCTTGGGGGCTCAGAGGAACCAGGGGGCCAAGTACCTGGACGGCTGTAGTGCTGTGGTGACCGTGAGGTCGGAGTGTAGCGCCCGAGGCTGACCGACCCGGTGGAGCTTGGGCTGGAGGTCCTGCACTGCTTGTAGGACCGGTCATCCTGATCCCCCTGGGAGGGAAGATGCAGCTTGTGAACATTCAAGCTGGGAGCACTGCCCACCCCTTGTCCACCCATCCCCCCACACCATTTGGTGTTTGCCCTCCTGACCCAAGTGGATGACTCAACATGGCCCCATGTGGGAATCTCCTGCACCTGTCAGGGCAGGTCTGAAGAGCCGAGTGGGGCTGGTGTGGTGCAGACACACTCCCCGCTGTGCCTGCTGGATCCTCGCCACAGGGTGTGGTACAGGGACCCACTGGCGGGGATCCCCCATCTTCCCCTCCTGCCGGTGGGGGCTCCAGCTTCATCCTCCAGGTCTCCTCCTGCCTGACCCTCGCCAGCGCCCAGCTCTTAGAACACAGTGAGAGAACCACGGAGACTCCCCCAGTCCCGATGGGGGCTTCTCACGTGTGAACTGGGGGCTCTGACGGCCCTGGAGGCACATTTGGAGGTAGAAAGTTACTCCACCCCAGGCCGGGAAGCCCAGTTGAGTCAGACCCACAAGCACCGACATGGCAGACTTCATCCAAGCAGGAGCAGCTGTTTACAGCAGGCAGAGTGGGAGGCAGGTGGCATGGGCTGGCGTGGCACCATGGCACGGGGGAGAGCAGGCTGCCTGGCCCACCACAGCTTGGCATGCTGTCCCGGGTCATTACATGGCCCAGCCCAGTGTCCTGCTGCGGGGTGGAGCCTGCTGTTTTGCCCTCAAGGCCAGCACTGTGATGAGCAAAGGAATTCCCGGCCTGGGCCCATGGCTCCCCTGCCTGTCAGAGAGTGTCTCCCACCCCAAGGCGTGCTATCCCTAACACCTGCCTGGTGCGCCACCTCCACGCGCTCAGGCCAGCCCTCATGCTAGGTTCCTACCTGCGCTTCACCCCGTGCCCTTTGGCGACTGTCTAACCCCAGCCAGGGGCGCACTCTCTCGGGCCGGCTAGTGCCCTGCCTCTCTACGCCGGGCGTCCTCTGCACAGCCCTGTCTACCTTACAGGTGTCCTGGCTCCTTGTTCAGCCTGGACTCGGGGCTTGCCAGCTACATGTGGGTTCGGCAGCTTGGTGCAAGTGGCCCCTTGGGTGTTTGGCCGTCACATCCCTGGATCCAAGACTTTGATGCCCAGCTGCTGGTGGCTCTGCAGGTGGGCCATGTTCTTCCAGCAGAACAGCACCACCAAGGCCCACACTTGCCCTTTTCCTCTACCATCCCCCAGTGCTGTGTCTGTGGGGACAGGTTAAGGAGCCAAGCGAAGAAGCCAGGCAAGGGGCTCTGTGGAAGATTCCGGTTCTCCAAAGCTGTCAGGAGCTGGGGAGGGCCTCAGCCTCGGACCACTCCGAAGGGCTGGATTGGGAATCCTGGCTGTGTGCAGGGAAGGCAGGAAGCAGGCAAGTCCCAGTAAGGGTGGCTGAGGTCCTGTGACCACAGTGACCGCCTCTGGACCAGAAGCCTGCAGGCCGTGCATGGCTGTGCAGCCTCCCATTGAGCAAGCGTGCATGCTTTTGTGCCCCACTCTGGGGTACAGCCTGACACAGGGGCCTCTGCAGGGAGACCAGGCTCTTCCCAGGAGTGTGCTCTGTGTCAGGTAGACCCTGCACCTCATCTGGAAGGGGAGCTGACATCCCTCCCTCAGGGGTTCCCTGTGCAGGTAAATGAGGAGATGAAAAGATGCCCGGCCCCAGGCCTGGGACATCAAAAGTCATTGGTACATAGGAATCACTGCTCTAGGGAGGGATACAGCACCCAGGTACCAGGGCCACCACAGCTCCCATGGGGCAGGCTGTCTGGAGCAGGAGGCTGGAGAGCCCAGTGGGTGAGCACAGGCTCTGAGCCACCCGCTGGGCTGAAATCCTCCCCCACCTCGTAGTGCGTGACCCTGGAAAGGTTATGTGACTTCCCTGCACCTCAGTTTCTCTGCGGTAAATTGGGGAAAATCACAGAACTTGCCTCTGGGGCTCGTGGTGGGGGATGAATAAATACACATTTTTTTTTTTTTTGAGATGGAGTCTCGCTGTGTCACCCAGGCTGCAGTGCAGTGGCGTGATCTCAGCTCACTGCAACCTCTGTCTCCTGGGTTCAAGCGATTCTCCTGCCTCAGCTTCCGAGTAGCTGGGATTACAGATGCGTGTCACCAGGCCTGGGTAATTTTTGTATTTTTAGTGGAGATGGGGTTTCACTGCGTTTTGGCCAGGATGGTCTCGAACTCGTGACCTCTGGTGATCTGCCCACCTCAGCCTCCCAAAGTGCTGGGATTACAGGTGTGAGCCACCACGCCCAGCCTACAAAATGTTTACAATGGCATCAAGCACAGGGAAAGAGCTCGGGGCACGGCCACTGCCCGGACTTTCTATTCCTGGCTACAATGACACCTTTCTGCTGTGGCCACCTGTGCGGCCGCACAGACTGCAGTCTGATTGGCAGCTCTCTATGTCACTGATTAATTTTGAGAAACAGAAAACAAACTAGACCCATAACAGTAAAAGCTCTTTTGTAGAGAGACACGTCCAGTGTTTCTCCACGAGGACTGGGCGCTTCCCATACATCCCACGTGGAGGGGCAGGAGGCAGGAAGCGCTCCCAGGCTCAGCCAGGCTCCTGAATTTTCCCCTAAAGGAAGCCACGACCCAGACCACGATCTGCTCAGGGGAGACCCGCGTCCCAGGCAGCCACATCCGCAGGGCTGGCAGACACACGGGGGAGGCATGCAGGTGCGGTGTGATCATAAAAATAACCAGCAGCCAGGAGGGTGCCCCACGTCCTAAGGGCCGTGGCCCCAGGCCCTTCCCGGGGGTGCGGCTGGGTGGTTATGTTTATAACCCGGGCAGCAGCGCCACGGCAAGCGGGGGCAGGCGAGAGGGTGATGGTTACCTCGGTCGGCGTTGGCGAGAGCAACTGAGGGGACTGTGGACACAACACACAAAGTGGCCGTTAGTGCTGGCGCCAGGCAGAGAGGGAGGAGGGCAGTTCCGTGACTGGCAGGCAACACAGGCGCAAACACCCACACAGAGCCCTGATCCTCCAGACAGGAAAAGAACTCTACCCCGAGAGACACAAGTCAGGGTTCCAGAACCTTCTCTTTGGAGAAACATGGTTAATTCTTCTCAGAGAAAGAGGCCTCCGGGGAAACTGATTTCATGCCAATGAGCCCAGAGCTTGTCTCCACCTGGCCACCCCCACGTCCCACCGTTCTCCCACAAAGATGTATTTTCCCGAAAGGAAGACACGGGCTGAGGGCACGGGCAGCAACATCCCGAGGGCCCATCACCTCGGTTTTCTCTGGACAAGACAGAAAAGGTGCTCAGCAGAGACAGAGGGCGACCAGGAGCCTTTGGGTTGGAGCCTGCTCTGCCGTGGGGGCCCTGGGGCCCTAGACAGCAGGCTGACCCGTCTCCCCAGGCTGGCACCCCATCCACCACCACCTGCAGGGTTGAGGCCGGCTCTGCCCTGGGGGCCCTGGGCCCTAAACAGCAGGCTGACCTGTCTCCCCAGGCTGGCACCCCATCCACCACCACCGGCATATATGTTCAGTGAGGGGCATGGAGGTGGGAGGGGCCCAGAAAGAGCACAGCCCTTGTGAGGTGAGCAAGCATTGGGAAAGAGAATGCCGTTCCCACGGCAGAGCGGGGAGGCACTCTGTTCACAGGAACCATGCTTATTACAGCACAATAACTCGATGGCCTCTGGGAGGCTGCCACGGGCCCCGTGCAGCCCTGTGCCGCCCTGTGCCACGGGAGGTGGGAAACTGAAGGCCATGGGTGAAATGATGGAATCGAGGGAGAAAACCTCAGGCTGCTCCCAGCCATTGGCATAGAGGAAGCTCTGTATGGACACACCTGATCCAGGAGCCCGGCCCTGTCCACCTGCCGAGGCAGGCCCCATGGGGTCGCACTTTATGGCTGAGAGCGGAAGCTCACACACAGGTGCCAGTGTTTGGCAGAGCAGGGAGGCCAACCCAGGTCTCCCCAGAGGGAGAGGGTGACTGCCGAGCCACAGCCCCTCCCTTCCTGTCCTTTCTCTGCCCTCTGGGGACAGGTCCTGGGGTCAGGATCATCCATGGTTCACAGATGTCCTGCCATTTGAGGGGTGCAGCCCCAGAGAGGCTGAAAGAAACCTCAGTGACAACAGCTAAGGGCCCGTGTCCACTTGGGCCTGGAAGCTGTGTCTTGGTCATACCATGAGACCCCGGAGCAGGACAGGGAGGGATACCAGCCCACCCCCACACACATCACTTCTGCATGTGGCCCTTCATGGCCACAGAGCCCTCCCACAGGGACACACGCACTCAGGAAGGGGTGTGCCTGATGCCCCAAGGCTGCCAGGAGGTGGAGGAGGTGCGTGAGGCTAGTCCTCTAGGCTTGAATCGCACGTCCCAGAGACAGCGCCATGATGTGCTGAGAAAATAGCCAGCACTTCCTGTGGTCTTTGCGGGGAAGAAGGGACTGGATTTGGGTCTTAGCCCTGTGGCCGAGTCGCGAGTCCTCACAGACTCTCTTCCAGCATCTGGTCCAGGCGCAGACCAGATGTTGGACAATAAAGCCAACATGCAGCCTGGGCATGTGGTAGGTGGCTACAGGTGGGTGCAGTGGGTGGGTGCAGGTGAGTGCAGGTAGGTGGGTGTAGGTGGATGCACGTGGGTGCAGGTAGGTGGTTGCAGGTGGGTGCAGCGAGGTGTGTGGTAGGTGGGTGCAGGTGGGTGGTGGGTGGTAGGTGGGTGCAGGTGGGTGGTGGGTGGTAGGTGGGTGCAGGTGGGTGGGTGGGTGGTAGGTGGGTGCAGGTGGGTGGTAGGTGGGTGCAGGCAGGTGCAGGTGAGTGCAGGTGGGAGGGTGTGTGGTAGGTAGGTGCTGGTGGGTGGTAGGTGGGTGCAGGTGGGTGGGTGGTGGGTGATAGGTGGGTGCAAGTGGGTGGGTGGTAGGTAGGTGGGTGCAGGTGGGTGGTGGGTGGTAGGTGGGTGCAGGTAGGTGGGTGGGTGGTAGACAGGTGGGTGCAGGTGGGTGGGTGGGTGGTAGACAGGTGGGTGCAAGTGGGTGGGTGGCAGGTAGGTGGGTGCAGATAGGTGGTTGGTAGGTGGGTGCAGGTCATGATGCCCTCCCTCAGCTCCTCGTACTGGTCCCTCTCATTGTCAGTGGGGCTTGTCACCCACATCCTCAAATGCTGTGATCCACAGGGGCAGAAGCAAGTCAGGAGGGCACCTGCTGGCCCTGAGCTCTTCTCACCCTCCCTGCACAGCCCCTGAGCTCGGCAGGTGCACCCAGCAGCCATGACTTTCTCGCCCCACACCATCCACATCGAACGCGCTGCCCTGGAGTCTCAGCTCTTGCTTCCCTAGAGTCCCTTGTTAAAGTCTCAAAAAGAGAAGGCCCAAGGGAAACGTTGTTTGAAAGGGCTGAGCTTCCCCACCCCGGGCAGCCCCCCATGCCTGGCAGCACGCATGTCAAGAGCACACACGCTCGGGCCAATAGCCTGGCAATGCCTCCTCCTACCGCAGGCAGCCACGGTCATGTTGAAACCTCAGAACCACAAGAGGAAAAGCAAAAACCAACAATGCATTCCACAGGAAATGGACAGAGCAGCTCTGAATAAAAGACCTCTGAGGAGTAAGGAACACCGTCCACAGGCGTGCCGGGAAATAAATAATCTGCGGTTCGACCAGGTCGGTCACATTGGCTCATGAATTCATGGGGCAGAGGGGCATGGGGCAGAGCCAAGGCAGCGAGGGTGGCATGGGTCAAGAGTCTTCTACAGAGGAAATGCATCTCATGCTTTATGAAAATAATCTAATACTTAAGAAAATTCGAGATTTTCACTGAGTCACTATCATCTTTCCTACAAACCAGCATGCTTCCTACTTTCTGCTCCATTTAAGGAGGTATTCCAGGCTCACTCCTTCAGCAATGGCAGCTTTGGGGCCACAGTGCCTTGGGCATTACTGAAATAGGATGTGCACGTGGCTATCTGATGGGCGTGAAGAGGCTGAGTGTGTGGGTGAGTGGTGAAGACGGCAGTGGCTCTGGCCCCATGGGACACACACTAGGGATGGCGCCTGTCCTGCAGGGCAGCACTTGGGGGCACAGGTGTCCAGGGCCATGCAGACAGGGTCCATACCTCGCCGTAGCTCTGCCTGTCCCCTGCAGAGTGGCTGATGTAGGGTGAGTAGGAGATCATATCGGGGCGGTCGATGTCATAGATGGCCTTACTTTTAGGAAGGGCTGCCAAGTCCCTGTAGTCCAGGATCTCACCACCAAGCTTGGCCTGAGGGGGGAAAAAGAATTGAGGAGGGGACAGTCAGACCCACATCCCAGAGGGCGGTGCCCCTAAAGCCAGATGCACCCCAGAGGGCAGCACCCCCAAAGCCAGATGCATCCCACAGGACAGTGCCCCCAAAGCCAGAGGGCAGTGGCTGCTCCAGCAGCTGTGAGGAGGGTGCTGGGGTCACAGCGGCTGTGAGGAGGGTGCTGGGGTCACAGCGCTTTGGGCAGAGTCTGAGCTCACCCCCAGCTCCTGGTATAGGCGAAATGGGGACGGGGTCAAAAGCACAGGGAACTCCAGAGCAGGCAAGCTTGGGTCCTGAGGCCCAGCCACAAAAGAGCCAGTAGGCCTTGCGGAAGTGTCTTCTGTAAGCCTCAGTTTCCTTCTGTACAAAGTGAGGGAAATGATCACACACGAAGGCTCTGGGGTCAAGGAGGCCACGCCTGTGATGTGCCTGGCATGGGGTCTGGCAGGCAGTGAGACTCATCCATGGCTTAAACATGTGTACATGCATGCACATGTACAAACAGACACGCATAAATGCAAACACACGCACTGCACACACACAAACACTCATATAGGCAAACACACATGCATCCCTTACTATTCATGTGGGATTGGTCCCAGGACCCTCCTCAAATCCCCAAATCCTCAAATGCTCAGGTTGTTAAATAAAATTATGTGGTTCTTGCATGTAGCCTGTGCACATCCTCCCATTTGCTTAAAATCACCTCTTGGTGATTTGTAGCGCCTAACACAATGCAAATGCTGGGTAAATGGATGCTATACTGTATGATTTTATTTGCATAAATAAAATACTGTATTATTTTTATATTATTTTGTTTTTTTATTGTTGTTTGCTATTTTTATTGTTTTTTAAGAATACTTTCAATCTGAGGTTGGTTGAATCTGCAGATGTGGAATGCATGGATACAAAGGGTGATGATACATACCTACAAATACATGTGCATACACATATGCACACATGCACACACACGCACGCACATGCATGCACACACTCGCACACACACATGCAGGCACACACATGCACTACACACATGTGCATGTATAGCCCCACACACAGAACATGCCTGTCTGAGACAGTGGAGGTATAGACACCCCCTCACATGCCGGCCCCCTCCCACATACTAGCACACGTGTCCACACCCACACACTGACATGTGTTCACACATGCAATCACTCCCCAGACCCATGGCTCACTCACACACATCCAGCACACCCTCACGCACTGGCACACACACCTGCACACCCAGACTCACCCACAAATGTGCATGCACACCTGCCCACACATACTTGCACACAATCACCCCACCCTCACCAAGCAAGTTCATATTCACCGCCCCCCATGCCCACACGCACTCACACACATTCACATGCTGCCTGCAGCAAAGCACCTGGCATTTGACAGGTCAGCTGGGAAACCCCGTCAGCAGGGTCCGGGGCCCTTCTGTCCTGTCTACCCCTGGCCTACCCTGGCCCGCAGGGGCGCTCCTGCCCTTGCTGAATGAATGCGGGATGCTGGGAGAACCCCTGTGTTTGCTCAGGGAGGTCCAGCTGGTGCGTGCTGCTCTCTGCTCTGATTCTGCCCAGCCTTCCTCCATGGTACCCCACTGTGCACCGCGCACGTGCTCTTGCCCCTGCGTGTCCCCTTCTCCCTGGCTCTGGGCTCCCTAGAGCTGCCGGGGGCATTTTCCAGCTGCAGGTGACTCTGGTGGAGATCCCTGTTGCTGCCTCTCGATTCTGCCTCAGCCTCCTCTGGACACGATGAGCTCTCTACCCCGAGACATGCACTGAGCCAAGCCCTCTATCATCTGCTCGCAAAACACAATGATGCCATGAAGGGATGCTCACAGAAGCTCCTTTTCACAATGTAGAAGCCAGAGCCCAGAGAGGTTGGGTAACTTGCCCAGAGTCACAGAGCCAGAGGGTGTAGGACAGGACATGACCCTGGATGTCTGACTCCAAAGCCCATGCTCCCCACCACAGCTCTCCCCTTTCCAGGCCTCACTGCCCAGGGGGAATGCCTCTCAGGCCCAGATGCAGCCCAGTGTTCTCAGCTCAAACCCTCCAGGAGCCCCCTCCTCAGCTGGACAATGCAAGCCCTCATTATGGCCCCCAAACTTGGCCTTCCTGTTCCTGGCAGCTTCACCCTAAGCTGTCTCTTCCCCATGTCCCCAGGTGTGCCAGGTTCAGCCCCCTACTCCAGCTTTCCTGTATTCTTCAGGATCTGTTAGTCCCCAGCCCACCTCCTCCACAAAGTCTTCCCTGATCACCAGGCTTGAGAGTTCTCCTGAGACATTAGGTCTTGGGGTGAACCCTGCCATTTGTGATTTGCATGAAGAGAGAGAAGTTCTGATATCTCAGACCTCTGGCTGCCCCTTTGGAGCCTGGGGCAGGGTTCAAAAGACCTGAGATCCAATCCCGAGCCAGCCATTTGTAATCACGAGATCTGATCCTGCAGGATTTTCAGCAGCTCCCCTCTGCCTTCCAGGAAATTGGAACTCTGACGCTTGTTCACCCAATTATCCACGCCACTTGGCACTCAAGTCCTTACAGCTCCCAGTCACCCACAGCCTGGGGGCTTTGCACCCGCTGTTCCCTCTCTGGGATGTGCCCTTCCCACACCTCTTCCCTAAGCCCTGCCTCTGGTCCTTCCAGAGTCAGTGAGGGCCCCTCCTCAAGGCTTCCTTCCCCACCCCCCTGCAACAAGTTAGTGTTGATCTTCATCTGTTGAGTTGTCCCTTATCCCCTCAAGACAGTGGCTCCTGGAGGCCCAGGATTCATCACTGAGTCCCTTGCCCAGCTGTGAGGTTGACAGCAGGCTTGTGAATTGAACACAAGCCAATCAAGCATTTGTAAAAGTCAGGTGAACTCTCAGCCAGATGCCTGGAGAGGTGTGTTTTGCATCCTCCCTACCCCACCTCCGTCCCCTCCCAGCAGCAATGATCACAGCATTCACCTGTCCAGCCCCACAGCATAGGGGACCGCCTTGCCCTGGGTTAGTTCCCGGCCTTCCTCAGGCTTCCCTGAACCACCTGGCCCTGACAGCAGGGGTCAGAGAGGGCAGCCTGCAGGATGCCAACAGCCCCTGCCCGACCCCCCAGACAGGTTGCTAAGTGGCCTTGCAGATCCACTTCCCCCACGCCAAGTCCTTGGGTGGTTGCCATGACAACGGGCTGCACTCTCTGATTGGCGGAAGGCCTCTGGAGTGTGTGTGTAGAGGGTTTTTCCTCTTTGCCTTCTTCCTTCCCACACTCCACCCAGCATAATACACACTAATATGGCCACCTACGACAGTATCATTACCATATAACCCAGTCAATGATCACACAGAATGGAAGAACGTTGCCTTTATACTCTGCACTATTGCCATGTTGAAATAAAGGTTACAAAATAATATGTTCAGTGTGACCCCATGTTATAAAAATTACACACACACAGAAGCGAGACCTGAAGGGTGCCTCAGAAGCATCGGCAAGGCCACCGTGGCTGGCAGGATGTAAATGCTTTAATTTTCTCTGGTGTGCTGATTACTGTTTTTTTAAAAATAAATGCAGATTGCTTTTGGAAGAAAGAAAAGAGCAGTAAAATAGGTGATGTCCAAAAGCCCCATGGTTTATGGAGGGTCTACCGTGTGTACATTTAATCCTGGAAACTAAGATGAACGAGGCGCAGCCCCTGCCTGCCAAGCCCTCACGGTCCATGGAGGAGATGCAGCCACTCGGTGGGCTCTGGTCCATTCCTGTGCACGTGAATGGCAGGGGGAGCCGGTCCCTTCCCGACGGTGAAGGAAGGGGATGCTGCATTTGACAACCACCCACAGTAGGCAGGGCTGGGCAGCTGCAATCTGCAAAACACCCGATGGGGACATGGAATGGCCCCTTTCTGAGACGGACTCAGCACAGAGCAGGGGGCCAGGCACACAGTAGGTTGATGACAGACACCAACAGAGGTGAGATGAAAAACAGGGTGGCCAGGCATGGTGGCTCACACCTGTACTTCCAGCACTTTGGGGGCCCAAGGCAGGTGGGTCGCCTGAGGCCAGGAGTTTGAGACCAGCCTGGCCAACACGGTGAGACCCCTCTACTAAAAATACAAAAGTTGGCCAGGCATGGTGGCATGTGCCTGTAATCCCAGTGACTTGGGAGGCTGAGGCAGGAGAATCGCTTGAACTTGGGAGGTGGAGGTTGCAGTGAGCCAAGATCGTGCCACTGCACTCCAGCCTGGGCAGCAGAGGAGACTCCGTCTCAAAAAAAAAAAAAAAAAAAAAAAGAAAAGAAAAGAAAAAAAAAGAAGAGCAGGGCAGAAACCTGGGATAAGGAGGGCTTGCCCACCAGATCACATCATCTTGGTGAAGAGCCGGACTGTGTGCAGTGCCCACTCACATGGCACCAACCCCAAGGTGGGAGAGAAAGTGAGGCTGCTTGGGCTTCTGGCCTGTCTGGCCCCTGGGAGGGCTGGGATGCGGCCAGGCTGGGTGCTGACCATGGTACTTGGAGCACGTGTCAGAATTGGGAGCACGTGTCCTTGCATTGTGGCTCTACCACTTAGAGGCTGCAAAGTCAGCTCATATCTCAGAGTGGCATCAGCGACGTGGGCTCACTGATGGCAGGTCCCTCGGCAGCTCTGAGGCCAAGAGGAGGCAGCATGGCACCCCACGCATTCTCTCTTGTGTCAAGCTAAGAGCCGGGAGACTGGATTAATTTGTTCGAGGCCTTCTGTTTAAAACTGGATTGTGAGCACACCTACCTGGCCGAGCAGGAAGTCCATCAAAGCTGAGACACAGTGCACCAGGCTGCAGTTGACCTGGGTCAAGTGCACGCCCCACTGGTGCAGAAATTCTTCACCCACCAACATCCCTTCCCACCTGAAACCCGCACTTGGGTCTGCCCTGATCTCTCCTGTGAACGGGAACCCCTTCCCCTACCCAGAACAGGGATGCCATCTGGCCTGATGGTGGCTGGGTCCCCAGGGCTCCACTGGGAGCTTGTGCTCGCCCATGCTTGTAACTGCCTGACGCAAGAAGAAAGGAGCCACCACGGCTGTTTACAGCACTGAGCAGCGGGGTCTCCTGGAAAAAACCCAAGCCTTGGAGTCACGGAGACCTGTGGGCTCCAAGCCCAGCTCTGCCTTGAAAGTGTGACCATGACAACAGAGGCCACTGTCACTGCTTGCTGCACACACACACAGTCACTACCACTCCACTTGCAAATGCCAGTTTGTTAAAAAAAAAAAAAAAAAAAAAAGAGCTCATATATAATGAGCAGTTACTATATGCCATGCAGGTTCCAACAACGACAACGACAACAGCAGCAGCTACCATGAATGAGCGCTTACCAGGCACCAGGCAGGATGCCGAGTGGCTTTGCAAATGTTGGGGCTCAGAAAACAATACCCCAAAGTACAGAGCCACAGCACGCTGAGGACTTTGACCTAAGGGAGAGTGGAAGGCCTCGGGAAGCACGGTCTCTCTGATCGCCTCCTGCCCTCCTGTCTCTCACCCTCTTCCTTCCCGCCCCCGCTGAAGTGAGCCATAGAAACCAGAGTTCCTCTTCCCCAAGGCGGGTCATAGAAACTAGAAGCTCCTCCCCAAAGCCAGCCATGAAGCCTAGAAACATGAGTCTAACCTTTCCCTCATTCTGTGCATGACCTGGCCATGGAGACATTCTCTGACCTAGCTCACCTGAGAGTGGGTCCTAAGACCCCCGCCCTATACCTGGAGGAAGAAGGGCTCCCCAGAGAGGTCAAGAAGCATCTGAGCGGACGGCCCTGCTGTTTCCCCACTCAGTCTACTCCCATCAGATCACATATATTTTGTCCAATCACATTTCTACATGGCCGTCCAGTTATCATCCAATCTAAGCATAAAAATAGGCCAGGTGCGGTGGCTCACACCTGTAACCCCAGCACTGTGGGAGGCCAGGCAAGTGGATCACCTGAGGTCAGGAGTTTGAGACCAGCCTGAACAACATGGAGAAACCTCGTCTCTACCAAAAATACAAAATTATCTGGGCATGGTGGCGCATGTCTATAATCCTAGCTACTCGAGAGGCTGAGGCAGGAGAATCGCTTGAACCCAGGGGGTGGAGGTTGCAGTGAGCTGAGATCAAGCCATGGCACTCCAGCCTGGGCAACAAAAGCAAAACTCCATCTCAAAAAAAAAAAAAAAAAAAAAAAAGAACAGTGTTGGCCAGGTGTGGTGACTCACACCTATAATCCCAGCACTTTGGGAGGCCGAGGCAGGTGGATTGCTTGAGGCCAGGAGTTCAAGACGAGCCCGGGCAACATAAAAAGACCTCATCTCAACAAAAAATACAAAAATTAGCCAGGTGTGATGGTGCATGCCTGTAGTCCCAGCTACTCGGGACGCTGAGGTGGGAGGATCGCCTGAGCCCCGGGAGGTTGAGGCTGCCGTGAGCCATGATCTCACCACTGCACTCCAGCCTGGGTGACAGAGCGAGACCTTGTTTCAAAACCAAAATTAAAAAGGACAGCCCTCCCGGGGTCTTTGGACCTTCATTTCTGAAGGCTCCTGTGTCACCTAAAACTTTGATTAAATACATCTGTCATGCTTTTCTCTTGTTAACTTGTCTATTGTTATAGGAGTGTCAGCTGTGACCCTTTCAACAGGTGAGGAAACAGATCACAGCTTTTTGCCCCTACACAAACATGATCTCATTCACATAATTGTCATAATCATTATTCATGAGGATGATGATGGTATTATGGATTGAACTGTGTCTCCCCAAATTTCTATGTCGGTAAAGTCCTAACACTCAGGACCTCAGAATGTGACTGCATTTGGAGGCAGGGCTTTAAGAGAGGTCATCAAGTTAAAATGAGGCCATTAGGGTGGGTCCAATCCAATCTGCCTGGTGTCCTCATGGGAAGAAATCAGGACCTGGATGCACACAGATGACCCGTGAGGATGCCAGGAGAGGACGGCCGCCTGCAGGCCAGGGATGGGGAGACCAACCCTGCCAACTCCTTGATCCTGGGTTCCCAGGCTCTGGAACTTTGAGACAATTTATTTCTGTTGTTCAAGCCCCCAGGAGGCTGACACAGATGATGGTAATGGTAACGGCAGCGAGTGTCTCCCACAGCCTTCTTCTGAGCAGGCGCTGTGCTCACTGCCACCCAGGCGGCGCCCCGGTGAGCCCTGGACCGAAGGTGCCCGGGGATCTCCGTGGCTTACTGAGGCGCTCCCAGAGGCTCCAGGCAGGTGGCACCTCGCCCAGGGCACGCAGCCAACCCGGTGCCTTCACGTGCCCGCCTGAGCTTCGGAGTGCATATCCCAAGCGCCACAGTGCCACTCACCCTCCAGGCCAGCAGTGCATCATGGTAACTGAGGACTCGTGCACCCCTCAGTGGCACTGTCAGGATTAAGATCAGGAAGGACCCTGTGTCCAACCACTACAGGAGAGGAGGGCAGAAAAGAAGCACAGCAGACAGCGGATCCAATAAATTGTCTCAAAGTTCCGAAGCCTGGAAACCCAGCACATCCAGCCTCTGCTGAGGCATAAAGAACCCAGGTCCTGGCCTGGTGGGGATGGGGAGGGGAGAAGGGGCTTGTCCCAGTCACCAGCCATTCCAGTGCTGGGTTCCGGTGCAGGGGCAGCCTCCATGGCAGTCCTGGATGGCCCCTGGCCACTACCGCATAAGCCATCCCTCACCTGGCGCCTGGGGGTCCTCACCTAGATAAGGAATTTTGGTATTTACACAAGCAATATTAGCAAATAATAGTAACAGTAATCTCCCATCTCAAATCCCACCACCCAGAGGAAATTTCTGGTAACAACTTGTTAAAATGTTTTCAATCATTTTTATATTTGTATGTGATTATGGAAGCATGTGAGGCTCACACACAGACACACACACACACACACACACACACACACACACACACACTGTCTCTCTCTCTCTCTCTAACGAAAATGGGATCACATAATTTGCATCAGTCTTAACTTGCTTCTTTTAGGGAACACGTTGGGAGCGCGTGCGTGTTGATATACACAGATCTGTGCCGTTATTTGCAAAACCTGCAGGGTCCCGCCTGGGTGCCTGGCAAGCCCTGTCGGCCATTGATGTGACGTGTCTGCCCCACTATAAACAACAGCTGTATACACACCACCGTGTGGATCGTCACCAGATAATTGGGGACAGGTTCCCAGGGGAATTGCCAGGTCAAACAAACATGTCTGTGTTTCAGGTTTTGAGTCAAACTCATAAAGTCTGTACCGACCTCCACTCCAAAGCAGGGACAAGAGCAATGGCCGTACCTCAGGCCCCAGATGACAGTTCTCCGGGAACTCTCTTAGGGGCAGGCTCAGCCACGGCCGCTGGGCCCCGCTTCTCTCTCCACCCTCCCACCGCCGTCCCCATAAAAAAGCCCTGACTTACATAAATCACACGGCTCGGAGACCCTGAGGTGCTGGAAGCAGGGACAGAGATGATGCTCTCTGAGGAAGTTCTGGTTTCCTGAGAAAGGAGAGAGGAAGAGATTGAAGGCATGTACCAACATTCGAGGACTTCAGAGGCGACTGTCAGGAGTCCCACTCCAGCAGCCACACCAGTGCACTGGGGTGTTTCTTTAAAGTTGTGGCTGGGCCGGGCACGGCGGTTCACGCCTATAATCCCAGCACTTTGGGAGGCCAAGGCGGGTGGATCACTTGAGGTCAGGAGTTCGAGATCAGCCTGAACAACATGGTGAAACCTCATCTCTACTAAAAATACAAAAATTAGCTGGGCACAGTGTCAGGCACCTGTAATCCCAGCTACTCAGGAGGCTGAGGCAGGAGAATCGCTTGAACCCGGGAGGTGGAGCTCAGTGAACCAAGATCGCCCCACCGCACTCCAGCCTGGGCGACAAAGAGAGACTCCCTCTCAAAAAAAAATAAAATAAAATAAATAAAGTTGGGGCTGAAGGAATTCTTAGAATAAACACACAGGCTCAGATGAATGACTGAAAAGCTAGCATCAGGCAGACGTGGGGGGCCACACGGGACCAGAGTGACGCACAGGCCAAGCCGTTCTGCAAGCTCCGGTTATGCTCAGAGGTGTCATTTTCCACCGGGATTATGGGGACTCGCTGCAGCTTAGTCCACTGGCCCAGGTTCCTGGGAACACGGGACCATCTTGGTCACCCTAAAGACCCTCTCTAGCTTGGCCCCCAGCTCTGTCCTCCATGCCCTCTGACCCTCCCATGGCCCCCGGAGGCCCCTGGCAGCCACCCTCCCCACCGCACCTCTGGGCTTGTCCTGGCCTTTTTGCTGCCGTCACGCCTGGGACCTGTGTCCTCCTTACATGCTCGCTGCTGTCTGGGGCCACTCCTCCCTCCCGGACCATACCTGCTGTGTCCCCTGGGCTGATGGTTTTTGTGACTGTCCTGCCTCTCCCCCCACCTCAGCCCCTTCCAGCCCTGTGGACACGCTCCTTCTGTGGTCCCCACACCTCTGGCTGCACCTGCTATCCCTCCCCACCTGCAGGGCAGGGGCCTCTCCTGGTTCAGCTCTCACTGGAGCTGCACACCCCTCTCCTGGTTCAGCCCTCACTCCTGGGCCACCTGCCTGGCCTTCCCCATGCCTCCTATTCACCCTGTCCAAAAGGAGCCCCTCTCCACAGAGGCCTCCCCAGCCCTCAGCAGCCAAGAGCTCAGCCCTCACTCTCCCCACAGCTCCCATGTCCTCTGCTGCATCGATGGTTGCCCACCCTAACCACAGCCCCCACTGCATCTCCCTCCTTTCATTTTCTGAGCAGACCCTTTTCTTGCCACCCCCAACAATTCTGTCCCACCCATTTCAGGGGTCCATCCATGCAGCGGTGCCTGCAGCCCAGGAGGCACCACAGTGGATGGGCCAATCTGTGTCCACATTCGTAGGTTGAATCCTAACCCCCAGGACCTCAGAATGTGGCTGTATTTGGAGACAGGGTTTTTAAAATGTCGCTAGGATGAGCCCTAATCCGTTATGCCTGGGGTTTCTACGAGCAGAGATCAGGACACAGATACACACAGGGAGTCCACGTAGAGGCGCAGGGAGAAGGCAGCATCCACGAGCCAACGAGGGCGAAACCACCCCAGCTAACCCTGTGACCTTGGCCTTTTGGGCTTCAGAGCTGTGGGAAGGTGGGTTTCTGCCGTGCAGGCTGCCCAGGCCGGGTGCCTTGATCGGGGAAGCCCCAGCTGCCTGACCCAGGCTGGGCATCGTGCAGCGGCTGGCGTGGGTGACAGCCAGTGCCTCCTACACTCAGCGCACACCAGCGAGGATGGGCAACACCAGCGCCGGATGTGGGGCCACGTGCAGCAGCGGAAGGACAATGCTGTGAGGCATGCGGGTGGCGCCTGGGCAACCCTGAGTGCAAACTTGATTCTGTATCTAGAAAGGAAGGAGAGGAGGGAGTGGGCGTGACACTCCACCGCCTGTCCGCCACCTCTGCCTTCGTCCCCGCTCAACCAGCCCAGTTCCTCTCCACGCCCCGTGTCTCCTCATATCCTAAGCTTGGCAGCTGCTGCTGCCACCTCTGCCGCCACCTCCTCCTCCTGCTCCTCCTCCTCCTCTTCCTCCTCCTTCTCCTCCTTCTCCTCTATGAGGCCTGCCCAGCTTCCTTGGGCCTCCCTCAGCCCTGGTGCTACACACCAGATGGGCATCAACTCTGGGGTCTGCCTGCCCCCTGGACCACGGATTTCTGCAGGCTGGCAGGGGCTGGGTCCTCAGTCATGCCCAGGATGGCCCAACACCACCTGCTATTTGAAAAGTAGACAGCTAGTTCTGAGGTATGTGACATAGGATCTGCTGATCCCACTGTTCCTCGGCCAGGTTGAATGTTTTACAGGCCAAAATGGTGGCTGCATACATTTTATATGAATACGTTGAAACACCCTTTGCATCTCAGTGTCCTTCTCCATCCCCCGGCAACAGCTCCCTGAGGGGCTGTTTCTGAGGATTAGATCAGGGATGAGGCACGTGAGGTGCTTAGCACTGAAAAATTCTCCCCACTATTATTTCAGCTCAAGGTGGGCTCAGGAGATGACCTTGACAGAGAACCCTCTTCTCTGCAAAGCAGACGAACATGGGGTGTTTTAGAAGAAAGATTCCCGTAAGCCGAGCACACTAACAGCAGCACAAGGAAGTCTCCCAGGCTCCTGGGGAATGCTTCACAGCCTCCAACTGTGCCTTGGTGCAAATGGGAGAGAGGGAGCGTTGGTGGGTTTCGGCACAGGGCCAGGGGCCAGGTTTGCTCTCTGCATGTTTGAGGGGGGTCTAAGCGGGGCAGCCAGGTCACTGTCCCATTCCCCTCTCTGGGCTCAGTCCCCAGCTCTGTGATGGGTGGGGAGGAGTCAGAAGGGAGCTGAGTAGGCCTGATTTTCCCCAGTGGGAGGAGGCTGGAGCTTTTTCTGGCTTTCTCCCTACCCAACTCCAATCGCACAAAGGTGCTTGGCAATGGAACTCAATATCCATATGTTCTCCCGGGCCCCAGTACAAGCGCCTTGTTCAGACCCACAGAAATGGAAGGGCTGGGAGCTCACCTGGCTCCAATCCCCCCCCACCAGCTTTGCCTGGCCCCAGGGAGGCAGCTGTCCTTCAACAGTCACTGGGGAGGCCTGCTATTAGGGTCACATGGTCTGACCCCTCTCATCTCCACGTGAAAGCCGAGGGGCTGAGGCTCAGAGAGGGCCAGTGACTTGCACCAGGTCACACAGCTGGGAGGAGGCAGAGCAGAACTCCAACGCCAAGCCTCGCTCTACCGCCCTTGGCCACCGCGGAGAATTGCTGGGACCGTCTCGCTCCCATTCAGCCAGAACAGCCCTGCGTTTGGTCTCAACAAGCCTGTGTCCTCCTTCCTCAACGGCCCCCATAGTCGCCAGCTTCCTCCTGGACTCCCACCCACAGTAGCCACCAATGAGGCCTCTGTGCACGGGGCAGGCCTCACTCTTAACTTGTCCAAAGGAGACACACCTTGGAAACCCACAACCTACAGGACCAGCCTGGCCTAGGCTTCCTCCACCGAAGTCACCCAGCCCCCAGCCAGAGCAGGGACCCCTCTGAGCTGAGCTGTCCCTGTGGCCACCTTCACCGTTCTTGGGGCTTACCTTGGGCTAACCACAGGCACAGGGCCACCCCCTTCCCACCCCAGGGTCCTGAAACCCACGTTCAGTCCCCTGAAGATCACTGGCTCCTCAGACACACCGCCCAGAGCCAGAACCAGACTGGGCCATCAGCCGCAGCTCCAGGAAGCCGCCTGTGACCACCGCCAGCTGGGCCCGGGCCCCTCTCGGTCACGGCTCCTCTGAGCATCCTGCACATCAGAGCCTGCCCATCCATGTCTGTCTCCCCCACCAGACAGGGGGCTCCTTGGGGGCAGGGACCCCTCAGGTCTTATTCACCTCTATGTTCACAGTGCTCAGTCCCAGAGCACACACAATAGGTGCTTCATGACTTGTGTGTTGAGTGACCATATGATCAAATACCCAAGGCGGGGGTGTTGGCACTGGGAACAGGGCGGCTAGGACCACATCCTTCTCACCTCCGCTGAGCACCCTGGCCAGATGCCAGGGACGTCTGACATGCTGTCTGTAAACCAAAAATTAAATGCTAGGGCTCCCCAGCCATCTCAGTGGACTCTATCCACTTGGCCAGGGCACCCCAAAGTTAACCTGAAAGACGGGTTCAGGCCATGATGGGAAGCAGGGTTCAGACATGCCTCACTATGCTCGCCTCCCTTTGGAATTCAGGAAAAGCCCACCAGCGTTTAACATCAACGCAGACCTTAAGTCTGATGAGAAACATTTACAGTCTATTCTCTCTGAAGCCTGCTACCTGGCGGCTTCATTTGCATGACAAAACCTTAGACTCCACAAAGAGACATTCCTTTCTATAGATATTAACTCTTTCATCCAACTGCCAATCAGAACATTTTATTTTATTTTTTTTGAGACACGGTCTCACTCTGTTGCCCAGGCTGGAGTGCAGTGCCACAATCTCGACTCACTGCAACCTCTGCCTCCTGTCTCAAGCGATTCTCGTGCCTCAGCCACCTGAATAGATGAGATTACAGGCACGTGCCACCATGCCTGGCTAAGTTTTGTATTTTTGGTAGAGAGCGGGTTTCACCATGTTGGCCAGGCTGGTCTCGAACTCCTGACCTCAAATGATCTACCCACCTCAGCCTCCCAAGGTGCTGGGATTACAGGTGTGAGCCACTGCGCACGGCCAATCAGAATGTTTTAAAATCTACCTATAACTTGGAAGCCCCTGCTTTGAGTTGTCTCACTTTCTGGACCAAACCACTGTCAATCTTACATGTATTCTGATTGATGTCTCATGTCTTCCTGACATGTATAAAATCAAGCTGCACCCCAAACACCTTGCGTGCCTGTTCTCAGGGTCACATGAGGGCTGTGTCATGGTCACTCATATTTGACTCAGAATGAATCTCTTCCAGTATTTTACAGTTTCTCTCTTTCCGTGGACAGATCCTTGTCCTGGGAGAGCTCCCATCCCCATGGTGCAGAAGGGGCAGCCATGTGATCAGGGCCACCTTCAGGCTGCAGAGAATAGTGAGTGCTCCCTCCTCCCTACTGCAACCTTGCCTGGGGCCGGGTGCTCAGGGGTCGGCCTCTTGCTGAAGAGCAACCCTGAGGCAGGGATGGAGGCTCCTTTGAGGGTCCTGGAGCCCCCCAGGAGCCGGCACAGAGGGGCTAGAACTGCGAGTCATTTCTCCTCTGGACTAGCAGGTAGCATTGAGAAGCTACTTCCACTGGGTGTCGGGTTTCCAAAAACGAGTGAGGTTGATGCCGCCAGGAGTGGGCCAGGCCTGCCTGCCTTCTGCATATTTTCTCCTTAACTGGTTTGCACCTGACGGAACAACACAGAGCAGAAGGGCTCTCCCTCCCACCCCCAGGCCAGGAAGTGCCAGGCCCTCTGGGACAATTAGCTCCAATGGGACGGAGACCATTAGGCCGGGAGCCACGCCAGTCCCTGCACTGGGCGCTAAGAGGCCGGCTGCTCTCAGCCTGCGCCGCCTCCCCGTGTTAGCTAGAGGCCAACTAGCCCTCTGTTAAAAATAGCTGCTTCAAAAGCAACTGCAAACAGAGCCCAGGAAACAAGGACAACAAGGACGCCTGCACAGGCCCCCGAGCACAAGGACTCCTTCCTCCTCTGCTGGCAGCATCCGGCGGTTAAGTGACCCCCGCCCCCGAGGCCAGTGACCCGGAGGTCAGCACGGGCTGGCATCAGTGCGGACAGTGAAGCTGCTGCCGCCGCCTGGCCAGAGTCAGGCCTCCTGCAGGTGCCATGGCCAGCTCCACAGCAGGGGCCAGAACCTGGGAGCTGGTGCCAGCCGCCCCCCACCCCGCCCTTGAGGGGTCCTGGCTGTGGCCACAGAGCTCCCTTTTCTAGCCCTGGTCGGTTTCAGTGTGGTAGGAGTTATTAATAAATTACTTTAGGGGCCGGGCATGGTGGCTCACGCCTGTAATCCCAACACTTTGGGAGGCCGAGGAGGGCGGATCCCGAGGTCAAGAGATCGAGACCATCCTGGCTAACATAATGAAACCCCGTCTATACCTGAAAAAAAAAAATACAAAAATTAGCTGGGCATGGTGGCGGGCACCTGTAGTCCCAGCTACTTAGGAGGCTGAGGCTGAAGAATTGCTTGAACCTGGGAGGCAGAGGTTGCAGTGAGCCGAGATCGCGCCACTGGCCACTGCACTCCAGCCTGACGACAGAGCGAGACTCCGTCTCAAAAAAAAAAATTATTTTAGGCAGATAGAAAGGAAAAGGGGTCCTTGGGAAGTTTTTGTTTTCAAAGCAGCTCTTAGAGCCAGGCCGGCACCCTTTGATACGCAAATGCAGGCCACTAGAAACTGGGTCCACCCAAACAGGGCGATTCCTGATGCCTTCTTGCCCTTGCCCCACATGTTCCTGGCAGCATGGCCGCCCCCACATATCCCCAAGTGTGTAGAACATCAGGGCACCCTGCATTTGCATATTAAAAGCTAGGGTAGGAGGGCCAGCTTTTTCATGGGCTACATGAATGACATGCCTGGTCAAACCAATTGCCTGAGCCCTATGCAAATCAGACACTGCCTCCTCAAGCCCCTATATATACCTGACTGGTATCCACCCCACTTGGGGTTCCCTGTCTTGGCTTTGGAGCACCCCCGCGCTTTCTCTATACCGGGGAGCTTCTTCCTTCTGCCTTTCTTCTTTCTTGCCTATTAAACTCTCCGCTCTTTAAAACTACACCACATGTGTCCGCGTTGTTTTTTCTAATTCTACTTGAGACGGAGACCCTGGTGTTCCTCCACTCATTGAAGCTACATCATCAGGAGACAGGGTGGTGTCCCCATGCACACATGCAAGCCACAGTGTGGTCTGGTGGCCTTGGCATGACAGGCTCCCTCACTCAGGTCCCTTCCACAGGCCTTCGGTGGGCATGGAAAGATCTCACAAACGGTGCGGGCCCTGTGGTCACTTTGGAGTCACACGCCATGGCTTGCTGAGGGAAGGGCTGCTGCCTTGCTCATCCCTGAGAACCAGGGCAGCCTCAGGGTAGCTTCTAGAATGGACTGCAGCAGCCATTTGAGAGGACAACGAAATTCATAATGTGCCAGCTAGCTGCTGCCATCCTGGCCAAGCTCACTGTGGGATTTCATTGCACGACTCTTCTGCTACCGTGGAAGGCAGAAAAGGGCAGACTTCCCCTGGGGCCCCTCCCCTGCCAAAAGCAGAGCCGCTAGGAGAGCATCAGGGACACAGGTGGGAAGCCAGGGCCCCTGCCTGCCCCTGTGCAGATCTCTAGCCCTGCCTGCTCAGCCGGCCAGCAGGGGAGCTGGCCTTCCAGGAAGGGTCCAGATGCTGGGCATCCTGCAGCTTCGCTCAGACAGGCCTGCATCGGAATGCTGTCCCGAACCCCATCAGACACTCTCTATGCCCCACTTTGTTCCTTGCAGGCACAGTTGATCAAACAAGAGCCCAGACTTGCCGCTACAGCACATCAGAGTCACTCAGGACTCCCAAGGTAGCCTGCTTGGTGGACTGGATGAGGCCTACGGGACACGCCACATTCGGGAGGAAGTGGGAGGCCAGGGGTTGCTGAGATCCACAGCAGGATGAGGACATGGCCTGACCTGTGGGCCTTAGGGGTGTCCTCAGGTCCCTGGACCAGCAGCCGGATGGGGCCATAGACCACCCTCGGGTCCCAGACCACTAAGGGACTGCCCCAAATCACTAAGCTAAAGGGAAAAGTCCAGCTGGGAACTGCTTGCGGCCAACCTGCCTCCCATTCTATTCAAAGTCACTCCTCTGCTCACTGAGATAAATGCAGATCTGATTGCCTCCTTTCAGAACTCAAAAGAATGCAATCACTTGTCTCCTCTCTACCTATGACCTGGAAGCCCCCTCCACGCTTTGAGTCATCCTGCCTTTGCTTCTAGTTTTCCAGCCTTTCCAGACTGAACCAACGTTCATCTTGCATGCGTTGATCGATGTCTTGCGTCTGCCTAAAACGTATAAAACCAAACTGTGCTCTGACCACCCTGGACGCATATCACCAGGACCTCCTGAGGCTGTGTCACGGGTACACATCCTTAACCTTGGCAAAATAAACTTTCTAAATTAACTGAGACCTGTCTCGAATTTTCGGGGTTCACAGATGTGAGGGTGGTCTTGGGGACTATTTGGGCCCCCCAACACTGTAGTTGTTCTCAAATTTTCACAGCCATTGGAGTTCACCAAATGAGTGAAAAGGTCAGCAGGCCAGTCCACAAAGGCTCTTAGATGCCTCTTTGCTATGTGCACTCCAAAATTCGTGTGTTGGAAACTTGGTGTCCCTTGTGACAGTGTTGGAGGTGGGGCCTTTGGAAAGTGACTGTTCATGAGGGCTCTGCCTTCTTGAATGGATTGCTGCCGTTACTGTGGGAGTGGGTTAGTTATCTCGGGAGTTTGGCCCCCTTTTCCTCTTTGTTCACGAGCTCTTGCCCCCTCTCCCCCTCCTGCCATGGGACGGCTCTCACCAGATGCCGCACCCTGCTCTTGGATTTCCCCACCTCCAGAACCATGAGCTGAATTAACTTCTTTTTAAATAGATTACCTAGCCTGTGGTATTCTGTGATATCAACAGAAAACAAAGACACCCTTGTTCCACCTGTATTATTGCTCACCAGTCTACCTGTTTACCCTCCCCACCTCCTAAGCCTGGCTGCCCCCATCCTGCAGCCTGTGGGACTGGACAATGAGCCTGTAGAATCTGGTCAGTGTCCTCTTAACTGTACAAAGATAGTGCAGGAGCAGTGAAGAGTACATCAGAGACACCAGTAAATGCCACCAACCTTGTTTCTGTCTTCAGTTCTGGCTGCTTGTCGACACGCCGGATGCCAGATGGAGGAACCTGTTGACAAATTCCCAACAGGGAAATGATTAGAGTTATTTCCCACGTTGCAGGGGCCTGTGTGGAAACACAGAGGAGGGAGCTGGTCCATGCACAGACGTGCACTCGGACTCCACCCTCCAAGCGACCCCGAGCATCCTCTCTGTGCTGGAGTTAGTGCTGGGCAGGGGGTACCCAGATCACAGTCCCCGCACCCACGGGCTCACAGCCCAGTTGTGGGACTGAGGCAGGAAATAAACAGGGAAATGGCTGCTGTACACTAACTGCTCCCACAGGAGGAGGCATAGGGTCTTGAGGAACCTGGGGGACAGTTGGAAGATTCTTCTCTGAGGAGGGAGTATTTGAAGGGGTTTCAAGTTCCTGGCTAGGATATAGGATTGGCTGGGTGCATGTGGAGGGCAATGGCTGGGCCCACCTGCAGAGATAGCTGGGGCTGCAACCTGGGTAGGAGCCAGCCTTGGGGAGGAGGACTTGCAGGGCAGGGCTCTAAGCTGAGAGGTAGGAAGAGGGAACCTCAGCTGGGAAGTGGGCCTGCTCCTTAGGGTATGGGGTGAAGAACAGGTGTGTTTGGTGGGAGCTGGGCACAAGGCTCAAACACCAGCCCCACCCGGTTACTAATTTACTCAATCTCTGAGGCTTCTTGTGTCTCAGTTTCTCTAGCTGTCAGCTCTACCCAGCCACCCATGTCAACAGCCACAACCATCAACATAACAAGGCCACCCAGCACCAAGTGCCCCCAACATCCCTGGCACTCTGGTCTCTTCTATTCAACCTCAAACTGCCCCAAGTCTTTGTTTTTGGTTTTTTTTTTTTCACCTAAGAATAGAGCTAATAAGAATTCTACCTTGTCAGGTCACTGGGTGAATTTAATAAAATTAAGCAGAGGTGATAAAGTATCAGAAAAGTGCTTTGTGAGTTGCTGTATACAAATGTTAGTTGCATTAGTGTGATTCTTCTTGTGCATGGGGGACTCAGTGAATGTCAGCTCCTTCTGCCCACCTTGCCATCCTTCAGGACCTGAGGCACTTGCTCCTCCTGGGCCTCCCTGAACCTCAGCCTGACCCGCTGCCCCCTGTGATGGGCTGGCACTGTGCTCACACACCCAGCCTGACCCGCCGCTCCCTGCGATGGGCTGGCACTGCGCTCACACACCCTCTGCTAGCTGCATGGCTGTGTCTCCATCTCTCACCCACTGCTCCCACGAAGGTGAGGGCTGTGGCTGACTTGTGTATCCCACAAACAAGCCACACAGGCTAGCACATGGTAGGGGCTGAAAAGTGTGTGTGGAATGAGGGAACTTATCCCATCTCCTGCCTGCAAAGTCCTCTGGGTCGTGTGGATTTCATGGCGGCTCGTTTCTAGGGACATAGCAGCCATTTGGAGCTCTGAGAGATGGTGATTGGATTACGTGAGTGTGTGAGCACACAGAAAACATTTCTTGTTTAAAAATTAAAAATAAATTATGACCATAAAAGTAATAGGGCTGGGCGCAGTGGCTCACGCCTGTAATCCCAGCACTTTGGGAGTTCAAGACCAGCCTGGCCAACACGGTGAAACCCCATCTCTATTAAAAAAAGAAAAATTAGCCAGGCATTGTAGGGGCTACCTGTAGTCCCAGCTACTCAGGAGGCTGAGGCAGGAGAATCGCTTGAACTTGGGAGGCAGAGGTTGCAGTGAGCTGAGATCGCACCATTGCACTCCAGCCTGGGTGACAGAGTGAGACTCTGTCTCAAAAAAAAAAAAAAAAAAGTAACAGATGTCTCTTATTAAAAATTATACAAATCTTCAAAAAAGTATAAATGAAATTAAAATCATTTCTAATCTCTCACCCACTTTTTGTTGGCTGCCTTATAGTACAGGTGTACCTACAAATGGAAGGGGTTCAGTGTACATACACAGTTTCTTTTTTCTTTCTTTCTTTCTTTTTCTCTTTCTTTCTTTTTAGACAGAGTCTCACTCTGTCACCCAGCCTGGCATGCAGTGGTGCAAACATAGCTCACTACAGCCCCCACCTCCTGGGCTCAAGCAATCCTCCTGCCTCAGCCTCCCAAGTAACTGGGACTACAGAAGCATAGCGCCATGCCCAGCTAATTTTTCATTTTTTTGTAGAGATGGGGTCTCACTGTGTTGACCAGGCTGGTCTCAAATTCCTGGGCTCAAGCAATCTGCCTGCCTTGGCCTCCCAAAGTGCTGGGATTATAGGCATGAGCCACCACACCCAGCCTACAGACACAATTTCATATCCTACATATTTGCTTAAAAATGTCTTGAACAGGCCAGGTGCTGTGGCGGAGAATGGCGTGAGAATGGCAGGAGAATGGCGTGAACTCGGGAGGCGGAGCTTGCAGTGAGCAGAGATCGCGCCACTGTACTCCAGCCTGGGCGACAGAGCGAAACTCCGTCTCAAAAAAAAAAAAAAAAAAAAAAAAAGTCTTGAACATTTCCCAGTTAATTAAATATCAAAACATGCAACTTTAAGGGCTACACAATGTGGACAGTTAAGAATTTTATCTCTCTACTCCTCTCCTGATCTTTCTTTTTTCTTTCCTTTTCTTTTCTTTTTCTTTTTTTTAAGGCAGAGTCTCACTCTGTTGTCCAGGCTGGAGTGCAGTTATGCGATCTCATCTCACTGCAACCTCCGCCTCCCAGGTTCAAGAGACTCTCATGCCTCAGCCTTCAGAGTAGCTGGGATTACAGGCATGCGCCACCACACCCAGTTTTAGTAGAGACGGGGTTTCACCATGTTGGCCGGGCTGGTCTTGAACTTCCGACCTCAGGTGATCCATCCACCTCGGCCTCCCAAAGTGCTGGAATTACAGGCATGAGCCACTGCACCTGGCCTCCTCTCTTGATCTTTCTAACGTTTTATTTATCTCTACATAACATTGCAGGGGCTCCACTGCACACAACTGGCACATACTTCCTAGAAATGGAGTCTTAGCTCAGAGAGTGGGGTCATGTTTAGGGCTCTTGAGATTTTTCTGGCAATTTCCCAATTTTCACCCCTACTAGCTGCATAAGAGGTCTGTGTCCTTGACTTCTCTCCAACATGGGGCTCACACTTCCTTTTTATATTTTCACCCCAGTGGGAAAAAGGAGTATCTCATTATTTTAATACGGGCATCGTAACAGTGAACAGGATCTAACGCCCCACCCCATGTTTACGGGAAAGTCCACGGCAGGAACGGTGGTGGCAATGTGGGGGTTGGCCTGCCTCATCGCCCCGGAGACCGTGGGGGTCGCTGGGGCCCATGCTTTTCAGAGCTTTTATTGCAGCAGGATTTGCCAGCCAAATAACATCTGCACGGAGCCCCGACATCCCTGGAGGTCACACACAGGGTCTCAGGATGACCAGGCAGGGTGGGGGCCCCAAGGAGGCCTGTGCCAGGGAGCAGAGCCTCAAAGCCACACAGCTGGTCAGACCTGTCATCATTCAGACTGAGAAATCCAAGTCAGGAGAGGGGATGGGCCTGGGTTCGACATCCCGCAGAACCTCACAGCAGAAGCGGGGGCCGGCCTCAGTCCAGTCCTGAAGGGCGCCTTTGTTCCTGAGATGAGGTTACCCTTGATGTGAACTTGTGTCCCTGAGCTGCTGTCCCAAGGCCATTGTGCTCAGTGTCCACCGGGCCCCGCTGTCTAAGGGTGCCCTTTACTGTGGGGGCCAAGCCCCATGCAGAGCAAGGCCCCTGCCCAGACAGCCTGGCACTGCTGGGACGGTCCCAAAGGACCCTTTGACGGGCTCTCGAGCAGAGACTCAAGGAACAGGCGACACTGGGGATGAGGCTGTCCTGTCTGACATCATCCCGCTGGGTTCGGCCTGAGAAAGGGAGGCCTGTGTGACCCACGGCCCTGTGATGATGGCGCATGAGGTCATTCAACAGCCTGCAGGCACCCGCACGGCAGACACTCTGACAGCAGCTCTCCCCGACCCAGCCGGGCCCAGCTGGCCTCTGGGAGCCCTGGAGACAGAGAATCTTCAAAAGGGAGTTGTGGCTAAAGAGATGAAGTCTCAATACCAGACCTGTCCTCGCCGGGGCCCCTTTGCCCCATCCAATCCATCATCAAGTCTGGGGGCTGCACCCCAGCAAATGGCCCCTGTCCCACCAGTGCTCCCTGGGACCAGGCCCTTGGGTCAGGCTCCTCTGAACCCTCTTCTCAATTAGGCCTCGACCTTTGCCCAGGTCTCCATCATCACTCCCATAACCCATCCAGTCTCAGGCCTGCCTGGCCCAGTTTCAGCGAGAATCCTGCAAAATCAGTTTGGCAGGAATCCCCCTGCCTAGAAGCCTAATCTCCCTCCACTTCTGATTGAGTTCCTCATCCCTTCTTTGACGACTCAGTCCTTAGCCTGTCTTCGGCAAGCATCTCGTGGGGTCAGTTCAGTAAGAAGCCCAGTACCTCGGGCGACTTTCCACCTGCTGCCCCACCCCTGCTCGTTGGCTGCAATCCCCACTGTCTGCCATATTCAGAATCTCACCCCCTCTCTCGTCCATTGCGATGGTCCTGACTCCTGTTGGGAAGAGTCTTCCTTACCGGTTTTAAGGAATGCCAGAATAATTTTCTTTAGCAGGGAGGGTTCAGGGAATGAATAAGCAATACATAGCGGGGTGGTCAGTGATAAGATGAAGCATAACTCTAGGTGCCTGTCTGCAAGGAGAGTGATGGGGCTCAGAACATGCCACCCCAAACAGGACTAGCAGGCCAGAATGTGCTGCCTCTGACATGCCCTTCTGACATAAGGGTTATTTTGAGTTATTTATCTCAAAATAACTGCTGGGGGAAACAGCAGACTCAGAAAAGCATTGAAAACCAAGAAGAAGTGACCATTTTATAAGGGGAACTGAGACCTCCAAAGGAAACCTCCAACTCTAAGGCTGTCTTCTCTGTACCAGGAAAATGAGGATGACCCGAAGTCCCTGGGTCTCTTCTCAGTCGAGAAGGCACACAGCACACCTCCCCCTTGCCTAAGGTGCCCCCTGCCCCCCGGGCCCCCCACTCGACATAACTGTGCCTCCCCACACCTTCCTTCTTTGTCACAGGGGATGCTGTTATCTCAGCCTGAGGTCAAAACTGCCTCTTTGATGGCCAGGGCATGGTGGATCATACCTGTAATCTCAGCACTTTGGGAGGCCAAGGCGGGCAGATCGCCTGAGGTCAGGAGTTCGAGACTAGCCTGACCAGCATGGTGAAACCCCATCTCTACTAAAAATACAAAAAAAATTAGCCGGGTGTGGTGGTGCACGCCTGTAGTCCCAGCTACTCGGAAGGCTGAGGCAGGAGAATTGCTTGAACCCAGGAGGCCGAGGTTGTAGTGAGCCAAGATCTTGCCACTGCACTTCCAGCCTGGGGAACAGAGCAAGACTCCGTTTCAAAAAAAAAAAAACCCAAAAACAAAACCAAAAAAAACCCCAAAGCTGCCTCTTGGAGATCTGCCCCTGCGTGTCCTCATTTCTCTGGGCTACCCTTTGCACGTACACAAGGTGCACATGTTAATAAGCTTCTGTTCATCCTTATCTTGTTAATCTGTCTTGTTACAGGGATCTGTCCCAACTAAGATCTATAAAAGGTAGAAAATTATGTTTCTTCCCCTTATAAGAGTCATTTCTCCCTCCTCCCCTGCCACTGGATACCTGCATTATGAAGGTATAAAGGGTAGCCGAATGCCGCCATCAGAAGCTTAATTTAACTGTGAAAATGAGAAGCTATGAGCTAAAAAGGGTTAATCTGGGAGGAGGAGATACGACCAGTCCTCAAGTCTCACTCTTTCTTCAGGTCTGGCAGAGCCCACAGGACACCCCGCCTTTGTGATGACACTGATTTTTAATGGTGAGTGGGCCTGGGGCATTTCCCAAGGGGCCCGTTAGAAGTCCGCTACGTTTTCCTTCAAATCCTCCTTTCATCAATGCTCTGTGGGGCTGGCTCTTCCCTTGCTCCTGGAAGAAAGCCTCGGCTGCTGCCAGTGGCCCTCAGTACCTCGTTACCAACCTCCTTTGTGGACAGAGGGGTTGCAGCAGGCTGGGGTGGCTGGGGTAGGAAACACCTAAAACTCCTAACTTGGACTCCTTGAGCTAGGGCGGCTTTCTAGAAGGGGCCTAAAGTGGCGACGGATGTGAACAGGCCTTATTTGTTTAAGCTTTGCTACTTGGAGCCAAATAGCCAGCACTTCTGGGTGCTGGTCTTTGGTTCGGCCCTTTTCCTTTCTTGCTGGTCTCAGGCTCGCTGAGATCGCTGGACAGACAAGGCAGGCTGAGGAGGCTGGCCTGGCACGTGCCCCCACCCTGCCCTGCTGACTCCCCGCTGTGGCTGGGCTGCTCGTGACCTAGCGAGATGACACTGTCACCAACCCGTTCACACCCACCATGTGGTGTGGACCTCATAGAGGGTAGTTCCTTGCTCTAGGGGACCAAGTAACACATTTTAATTCGTACCTTGAAGATACATCTCTTCGCCTTCTGCAAACATCTGGCCGCACCTGGCACATAGCGCGCAGGAAGGGTGGTAGTGCTTCTCCCCGGCCTGTGAAAAAAGCACAAAGCAGAATGTTTCTATTGAAGCCAGAAAGGCTGGCTGGGTCCCAGCACCCGGCATGGATACAGCACGCCCTGCGCACAGGTACTCAGGGGACACTGGAAGGGCCAGCCCCCACTATCGGGACTCAAGACCCCTACGCAGAGCCCAGACCCAGGGAGTGCCCCCGGGCTGTCCAAGGCGCCCTGTGCGGAGGCAGGGGGAGACCTGGCTGCACTTGCCCAGCCTGCAGGAGCCCAGTGTGCCGGGGCAGTACAAGAGGGGTCAGCCTCCTCCACCAGGCGGCATCCACAGGGGGGCCTTGGTATCTCCAGAGGGAGCAGGAGGGACAGGAGGAGGAAGGAAAGGGGAGAGGGAGGGGAGGGAAAGATAACACCATTTCCCCAGGTGCAGGAATTAGGGGAGTGGGGTGAAAAAGGATGAATACTTTCCTTTTCATATCTCTGTATTGCTCAGTACATTCAATGAGCATTTTGCTTTTATCATTCTTGAAGTTTATTAAATTAGACTACAAATGCTAACACTGAAATAACCCAAACAAATCACATTGCCTGGTTTGGCTTATTTTTGCCTGGAGCAAAAAAAAAAATCACCCCGAAATGCTCCCTTTACCCCCACGTTCCAGCGCACACTTCCTACCCTGAGGGCACGGCGGGTGCAGCCTGTTGCTAAATGTGGATGCTAAATCCCTGTGGCTCATTCTTTCCTAAAACAGGAAGAAATTTCCTAATCCCTACCTACATTTGAATTTGTAATAACCAGTTTCCTGAATCAGTAAGGGCTGAAATGTCATTTTGAGCATCCCGTTTTCCCTGTCCTGTGCCTTCCCCAGGATGAAAAGAGCCCCGAGGTGGCCCCTGTGTATTGGGAGGAAGAGCCCAGAGCAGGCTTTTCTCCTGCGCAGAGCCTGGTGTGGCCTCCTCTGCCAACCTCCGGGCCAGGTGATAAGGCCATGAATCTTCCAGCAAAGCGGCCCTTCCCGCAGGTCAGGAGGTTGACTTCAGTCCTGCCTGCCCTCCAGGGCCCAGGCCTCGGCACCAGCTGTCCCCTTCACTGGAGCAATCCTCCTACTCTCCCACCCCTGCCACCCTGACTGCTATCTCATCCCACCTGCCACCTCCTCTTGGGAGCTTTCCCTGAACCCTTATCTGGGCATTCACAGCCCCATTTCCACACTGTTTGGGGATTACTTGGGTGTATTCTTCCCCACTAGACGGCCAGCCTCTCAAGCGCAGGGCCTGGCACCTGGGCCACGTCAGGGAGCAGCAGGTGCAGGGATCTCTCTGGACAGCAGGTCACACCACAGCATCTGGCCCCAGAGTGTGGGTGAAACGATCATTTCGCTGATCACAATTATTCAAATGCCCAGTGGTCTGGGTAGCACTCTTTTTTTTTTTTGAGATGGAGTCTCGCTCTGTCACCCAGGCTGGATGGAGTGCAGTGGCACAATCTTGGATCACTGCAAGCTCAGCCTCCCAGGTTCACGCCATTCTCCTGCCTCAGCCTCCGAGTAGCTGGGACTACAGGCGCCAGCCACCACGCCTGGCTAATTTTTTTGTATTTTTAGTAGAGACAGGGTTTCACTGTGTTAGCCGGGATGGTCTCGATCTCCTGACTTTGTGATCCGCCCGCCTCAGCCTCCCAAAGTGTTGGGATTACAGGCCTGAGACACTGCGCCCAGCCTGGTCTGAGTAGCACTCTTAAGTGTAAATCAGAGATTGAGACAGCTCTGTATTTTTAAAAATGAAAGTCACCAGGTATCAACGTCACAGTTGTCAACTGCTGGCTCACGGCACTCATAATGAGTATTTCTGAGTTTGTGGCCTGCAACCTGTCCTCACACCTGCTTAATCCAGGTGCCCCCACTTCACACTGACTTCCTCTAACGTCAGGAGTTCTGTGACAGCCACAGGGGACAGAAAGCAACCCTGCAGGGCAAACAAACCCTGCTGTCTACACGGCATGTCTACACAGCACGTCCACATGTTACACTGCTGGGACAGTCTCTTTTTTTTTTTTTTTTTTTTTTTTTTTTTTTGAGACAGAGTCTCGCTCTGTCAACCAGGCTGGAGTGCAGTGGTGCAACCTCAGCTCACTGCAACCTCCACCTCCCGGGTTCAAGTGATTCTCCTGCCTCAGCCTCCCGAGTAGCTGGGAACTGCAGGCACACGCCACCACGCCCAACTAATTTTTGTATTTTTAGTAGAGATGGGGTTTCGCCATTTTTGGCCAGGATGGTCTTGATCTCTTGACCTTGTGATCTGCCCGCCTTGGCCTCCCAAAGTGCTGAGATTACAGGCGTGAGCCACCGTGTCCAACCTGCTGGGACAGTTTCTAAGACGATGGGCTTGAGCCCTCCACAGCAGCAGTGGCTATGGTCTCCACAGCTCATGCCAAGAAGCTTGTGACACACATTAACTTGTCAAGTCCTTGTGGCAGTGCTATGGGTATATTATTACTCTCACTGACCATAGGAGGCACAGAGAGGTGGAAGAGCTTGAGCAAGGTCACACAGCAGCAGGTGGTGGAGCTGCGGTTATAGCCCAGGAGACTGGCCTCCAGGTGCAGAGCTTAAGCCCGTGCCCAGGCCTGGCAGGCACTCAACCCCCAGCCTGGCTGTCCCCGAGTCCTGGTATGGATCTCAGGTCTGGGGTGTGCATCCCCTGCTCACATGCTCACTGCTACGGCTTGAATGTTTGTCCCTGTTAGATACAGTTAGGTTCCCTCTGCAAACAGCTTATCCAGTTTCCCCATTCTCTGTACTATAATTCCAAATACCCCCCTTGCCTCTGCTGTGCCCCAACTTGTCTGAATATGCCTAGGCATGCCTGAACTTGCTACAACCCCAGTCCACATTCCTTTCCTTATCAGGGAATAGGTTACCTTCCTAGTCCCTCCGTAAATGACCCCCTTTCTCTCTCTTCTCACCTCCCTTACATGCCTACCTTATCTAAGAAAGTTTAAATGTTTAGCCCATTGGTACTAGTTTAGACTGTGTGGTCCAACCCTAGCCAATAGAGGAAAGACACAGAAGCAGAAGCTGCGTTAGAGATAATAAAAACCCTGATTTCCTTTGTTCTGTGTGCTCTTGCCATTGCTCCACAAGCGAGACACACTCTTCTGCAGAAATAAATTTGCCTTGCTGAGAAACTCTTTGTCCTTTGTGCAGTGCTCGTTCTTCTTTGCGGCACCGAGCATTTGTTTTCAACATCCCCTTCAAAACTCATGTTGAAATCTAATCACCAGTGTGGCAGTATTGAGAGGGGGGCCCTTAAGAGGGGAGCAGACCGTGAAGGCCCTGCCATCAGGATGGACTGATCCATTCATGGATTAACAGGCCATCATGGGAGCGGGACGAGTGGCTCCAAAGAGAGGAGGAAAGCTCTGAGCCAGCCAGCATGCTCAGCCCCTCACCATGGGACTCTGCAGAAAGTCCCCACCAGCCACAGGATGTGCCCCCTTCACCCTGGACTTTGCAGCCTCCATCACTGTAGGAAATCCATCCTTTTCTTTATAAATTCCCCAGGAGTTTCAGGTATTCTGTTACATGTCACGGGAGTGGACTAACACATGCCGTACCCTCATGCCCTGAACGAGCAACATGGAGGATGCTGGTGAACCCATCCAAGCCAAGAAGTCAGACACAAGGGAACAGGCCACAGGTTTAGGATGTTCAAAACCAGGCAAAGCGATCTACATGGCTAGGGTGCCCTTGGGGACTCACGGGGGAATCTGGGGCACCCGACCTGTTCTCCTTCTTGACTCGGCACTAGTTCCATGGGTGTGTCCAGTTTGTAAAAATGTATCAAGATGCACAGGTATAATTCATGCACCCCTCTGTGTGTATTACATGCCAACAAAGCAAAGACCTAAACACAAGAGCTAAAACTGAAAAACGATTAGAAGAAAACATGCTGTTAGGAGGACAGGTGCAGTGGCTCACACCTGTAATCCAAGTGCTCTCAGAGGCCGAGGCAAGAGTATCACTTGAGGCCAGGAGTTCAAGACCAGCCTGGGCAACATAGTGAGACATGGTCTCTACAAAAAAAATTGAAAAATTAGCCAGGCGTGGTGGCTTGTGCCTGTAGTCTCAGCTACTCGGGAGGCTGAGGTGGGAGGATACTTTGAGCCCAGGAGTTCTAAGTTACAGTGAGCTCTGATCATGCCACTGCACTCTAGCCTGGGTGACAGAGTGAAACCCAGACTCTTAAAGAACTGTTTTAAAAAGGTGGGCAAAGGACTTGAATAGACACTTCTTCAATGAAAATATACCAATGGCCAACTGGTACATGAAAAGATGCTCAACATCCTTGTCATTAAGAAAATGCAAATCAAAACCATAGAAGACACCACTTCATACCCATGAGGATAGCTACAATAATAACAACACAGAAAGGAAAAGAAAAGGTGTTGGTGAGGATGTCAAGACACAGGAACCCTCACGCGCTGCTGATGGAAACACAAAACGGTGTAGCTACTGTGGAAGACAGTGTGTTGGTTTTTCAAGAAGTTAAACACAGAATTACCAGGAGCCAGGAATTTCACTCTTTGGCATTTAAGGAAAATGAAGAGCAAAGAACAGGAGAAATGAAAACTTGGCTGGGCACAGTGACTCAAGCCTGTAATCCCAGCACTTTGGGAGGCTGAGGTGGGCAGATCACCTGAGGTCAGGAGTTTGAGACCAGCCTGACCAACATGGTGAAACCCCATCTCTACTAAAAATACAAAAATTAGCCAGGCTTGGTGGGGGGTGCCTGTAATCCCAGCTACTCAGGAGGCTGAGACAGGAGAATCACTTGAACTCGGGAGGCAGAGGTTGCAGTGAGCTGAGATCGTGCCACTGCACTCCAGCCTAAGCAACAGTGCAAGACTCCAGAAAGAAGGGAAGAAAGGAAAGAAAGGAAGGAAAGAAGGGAAGGGAAGGGTAGGGAAGGGAAGGGAAGGGAAAAAGGAGGGCACGGTGGCTCATGCCCGTAATCCCAGAACTTTGGGAGGCCGAGGTGGGTGCATCACGAGGTCAGGAGATCGAGACCATTCTGGCTAACATGGTGAAACCCCATCTGTACTAAAAAAAAAATTACAAAAAATTAGCCAGGCACGGTGGCAGGCATCTGTAGTCCCAGCAAATCGGGAGGCTGAGGCAGGAGAATGGCGAGAACCCCAGAGGCAGAGCTTGCAGTGAGCCGAGATAGCGCCACTGCACTCTAGCCTGGGCAACAGAGAGAGACTAAATCTCAAAAAAAAAAGAAAAAAAAAAAAAGAAAGGAGGGAGGGAGGGAGGGAGGGAAGGAAGGAAGGAAGGAAGGAAGGAAGGAAGGAAGGAAGGAAAGAAGGAAAGAAGGAAGGGACAGGTGGTTACACACAAAAACCTGTATATGATGTTCACAGCAGCATTCTATATAATAGCCAAAGGGTAGAAACATCCCCGGTGTCCATCATGGATGAAGAAATTGTGGCGTATCTACACCAGGGGGTATTATTCAGCCATGGACAGGAATGAAAGCACTGATCCTGCTATGATATGGATGAACTCTGAAATCGTGTGCAGTGAAAGAAGCCAGATGCAAAGCCACGGGGTAGAGGATTCCTTCACTATGGAACATCTAGAGCAGGCAAATCCATGGAGACAGAAAGCAGGTGAGTGGCTGCCAGGGGCGGGGGGAGGAGGGAATGGGGAGTAACTGCCTGGTGGGGATGAGGTTTCCTCTTGGGGTGACGAAAAAGTTTTGGAACTAGAGAGAAATGGAAGTTGTGTGATATTGTGAATGCACCAAATGCCACCAAACATTTTAAATGGTTAATTGTATGTTACATGAATGTCAGCTCAATTTTTTAAAGAAGAGTTGATCTGCAAATGGTCAACTTTTAAATGACCAACCACATACCAAGCATTGTGTCAGGTGCTCTGCCTGCCTCAAGTTCATCCTCACGGCAGCCCCTTGGGGTGAGCACTATTGTCTATCCTTGTTTTTCAGAGGAGGTGGAGGCTCAGGGAGGCGAGGAGGCCTACCCAAGGCCATGTCATTGAGAGAATGAGGAGCCAGGATCCAAAGCAGGCGGGCTGGATGCTACCTCCTGGGAAGACTCTATGGGCCGTGGGGACAATTGGGGACATTTGTGGCTGCGCCCCTGCAGGTCCGGGGCCTCAGAGCGTGGAATTAACTGCATCCTCAGCTCACTGGCTCCCTGTCAACAGCCCTCCTCCCACACCCAACGCACGGACACAGGAAAAGGAAGGTCGCAGAGCTCCTAGTGAGCTGGGAGCAGAGACGGAAGCGTTCCACACTGTACACGCCACGGCCTGGCCCATGGCACAGAGGAGCAGCCTGGGGTCCGAGAAGCCACACAGCAGAGTTAGAGCCAAGTCTGAGCCAGTGCCAGCTCTGCACCCTTTCCAGTGACGGCACAGCTGCGTGGCCAGGGGCAGCCGGCACCCTCACTCACAGTTCGCACCACTCATAAAGTATAAGAGTCAACAGCCAAACCATTACATTTTAAGGACACTCCACATTCTGGAACAATCCACCTGTGGTGGAGAGGCAGGGCTGTAGCACCTGTGTCTTCAGGCCCTGGGGAACACCACGGGGCTGTCAAGTGGACAGAGCAAATGTGCCTGCCGGTGCTCAGGCCTGTCCTAGGCTCGTGGCCAAAGCCATGGAGGTGACAGATTCCAGCCTGAGATTCTCTCTTCCTGGCTGTGACTCAGGCCCCGTGTCACGTGCTGGGGTTCAGTGTCCCCATGTATAAGATGGAGAGGACTGTCCCTCCCTCTCAGGCTGGAGTAGTATAACCGGGCTCTGTGATTCCAGAGAACATTTAGCTGGAAGGTACCGGCGTGGCACAGGTCACCCCCTCCCTATCCCATACTTCCTGTTGAGAACCAATAGGTCACAGGAGGCCAATTAGAAGTGTCCTCATTCCCTGTGTCACCTCCTATTGTCATTCCCATTCTCTCATAGTGACTGGGGTGTCCCAGTCATCGGCACAGTGGCCACATCCTCCCAATTGCCGCCTGAAGAGTGCCTGAAACCTCGGCCACTGGTGGTTCCAGTGGGTGCACGGCTCCCCAGGCAGGCGGAAGTCCCACCCTCGCCCGCGTGGGGTTCAAGATGGCTCGGATTTCAAAATATACGAGTAACCGAAAGACTTTGTAGTGCGTGGTTTTAGGAAGACGTCTTGTGCCTTCTGAGGGGTGGCTGTCATCTTTAATAAGGCAGAACGAAGTGCCAGGGAAGCACACCCGCAGCCTGTGGTGGCTCAGGGTGACCACAGGTCCTCAGCCAGTGCCGGGTCAGAGGACAGTGGTTTAAGGGACGCCCCTACTGTGACGCGCAGAACAGGGCCAGCAGTACAGAGGTGTGGCAAAGCTGCCCCCCCTCCAGAAACCCCTCCTATCCCAGCAGAGGAGAGCTAGCGGCCCCCGTCTCTGGGCTTCTGGAGAATGGATCAGCCCCCTCTGCCATGAGCCCGTCACATCTGAGGCAGGCGGCCCTTTTCCTCCCTGAATCCAACCACGGAATCCGGGTGCAAAGGCCTCCTCTGCCCACTGGAGAGCAGCCACAATTCCCCTCGCTCCTTCCCCGCTCCAGGCCCCCGCTCAGCCGAGGGCTAGGGCTGGGCCTGTGGGCTGCACCTCCCTGCAGCAGGCAGCTCCCAGCAGCTGCTCCTCACAGTCACCAGCCCAGTTCGGAGCTCTAGTTTCCTTTCTGAACTTCCAGAACTGAGTCCAGGTCTTAAAAGACGTAATCACCATGATGCACAAACAAAATGAAATTTACAAAGAAACAAATGAAAGCTACAAGTAGGGGATCCCCCTGGGGGTGTTCAGCGGCCAGGACAGAATCCCCAGGGGCCACTGCATCCCAGAAAGAAGGGCCCCACTCTGAGCAATGCCCAGCAAGGCCCCTTGAGATCTGGGCCCTCCCCAGACCTTCCCCACCCTCTGGAACACAGCTCCTCTCGGCCCCAGGCCTGTCTAGCACACTCACTCCTGGCCCCGCTCCCTCTTCCTCTCTACCCAGCTCCCGTTAGGGCGTGAGCAACAGGAGAGCTTGGCCCAGCGGCCTTATTCTCTGCTGTACCCTGGCGTCCCCTCCAGCAGTGGCACTGGCAGAGGAGCTGTCCAGTGGGGACGTTCTGAACAAGGCAACACGGTGCGGCCCTAGAGGACCAGAGAATTGGAATAAGTTTGGGAAAGGCTGTGGCAGAATCCCACCTGCGGATGTTCACACACACTGCAGTGTGTCCAGGCTCGGAGGGTCCCACCACAAAGACAGTGATGAGCACATTGCCCGGGGACCAGGAGACGCAAGGGAGGACAAAACAGGCCAGCATGGAAGGGTAGGACCAGGGGCTCTGGTGTGCTGCCGGCAGGAGGCGAGGCAGGAATGCAGAGATCCGGCGAAGGGTGTGTGCGCATGTGCGTGTCTGTGTGTCTCCATGTTTTGCCTGGTGTCTGTGTGGATGTCTTTGCATGTGTCTGTGTGTGCATCGTGTGTGCCGTCTTGGTGGTCTGTGTGCATTTCTGTGTCTGTGTGTATTTGTGTGTTGTCTGTGTGTTGCTATGTGCAGTCTCTGTGTCCATGTGTCCACGTGTTGTCTGTGTATGTGTCGGTGTGTCCATGCATGTCGTCTGTGTCTCTCTGTGTGCTCGTGTGTCTCTATGTGTTGTCTGTGTGTATGTGTCTGTGGGTCCCGTGTGTGTTTTCTGTGTGTCTGTGTTGTTGGTGTCTGTGTCCCTGTGCTTATGTTGGCTGTGTGTGTCATGTGTTTCTTTCTGTGTGTTTATTTCCATGTGTGTTGTTTGCATACCTAAGCGTGTTGTCTGCATGTCTTGTATGTGTATGTGATCTGTGTGTCCTTTTGTGTGTTTGTGTGTGTCTATGTGCTTTGTGTGTTTGTATCTGTGTATCTGAGTGTGTCTGTGTCATCTGTGTCTTTCTGTATGTTTGTGTGTCTGCATGTGTCTATGTATGTGTATAATCTGTGTCTGTGTGTGAACGTCTGTGTGTGTCATGTGTGTGGCCTGTGTGTCTGTGAGTCTGTGCTGTGTGTGTCCGTCTCGTGTGTGTGACCGTGTGTGTCTGTGCTTTTTCCTGTGTCTGTGTGTCCACGTGTGTTGTCTGTGGGTTGTGCATTGTGTGTATATCTCTGTGTGTCTGTGGATGTGTGTATCTGCACGTGTGCAAAATCTGAAAGGATGACTTCTAGATGCCAGCAGTGGTTAGCTGTGGGGGTGGCACTATGAATGTTTTGGCTTATTTTATGATAAACAGGTATTCCTTTTGAGCGAGAGAAGTTGGGGACTTGAGAAGTCGCTGTCACCTCTGCCCGTCAGAAATGCTGTATTTATTTGGAAACACGGTTTGTTTTCTCCTAATGACGAGAGTCATCCGTGCTTAGTGCCCCAAGACAGACAGGAGGAAGCAAAGAACAAATGTCCCCCAATTGCAAGAATGATGTTCAACTGGTCCCTGACCCAGGGCAGAGAGAGCCTGGGCACCCCCTTTCCTGCCAGCCTCCCCTGGAGCAGGGATCTGTCACCTGCGTCTCTGTGAACCCAGCACCTAGCCCAGGGTGGAACACACAGTGAGGCTAGAAAGGGTCTAGAAGGGAGTGGTTGACTGGGGAAGGGAAGAGAGGAAAGGCAGAGGGAGGGAAGGAGGAGGGGAGGAGTAAAGGGAGGAGGAATTGATTCGCGGTCCCAGGGGGACGCGGGGCTTCTTGTTACCGGGGAGACGTCCCTGGCACAGACTGCAGGAGGCACACCAGGCCCAGACCTCGGCCCTGGCAGGGTTAACAGAGGGTGGGGCTGGGAAGAGGCACCCCCCACTCCCGCCCACCTCTGCAGGGAGGTGTTGACAGGGCGAGGGAGGGATGGGATTCCTGGAAGGCGGGGCTCTGAACATTCGGCCTGTGGCTTCTCCTCATCCACACCTCCTCCCTTTATGCAGCCCTGGTCTAGAGGCTGGTCACACCGCTGTCCCCGTGGATTCACCAGCTGAGTCCCAGCTCCCTCTGTGGGGGCGGTGCCATCCGTCCCCAGCAGCTGGCTCTGCCGCAGTTGCTGCCAGGCACCACCCACCTCTGCTGCCACAGCCCAGTGCCTCCCCCATCCCTAGCCAGCCATCCTGGCCCAGGAATGGGACACACGTATCAGCCCCTCCCATGCCCCTACAGGACCCCAGCAAGGAGCCGGCTCGTCAGGACAGACACCCAGAGATGGGTGGGATGCAGGCCAACACGCATGAGGGTGCTGCACGTTTAGGAGAAACTGAGGGAGAGACGGGGAAGGAAAACTCCACTGTCACCACCAAATGCACATTTCGCGGGCAGGCGGGCACTGCGGGCGCCAGCACTTAGGATGGCACCATGCCCGCCACACGCAGACACAGCACAGGCGAGGGCTCAGCTGGCAGTGGGAACCTGGGATGCTCTGTGCTTGGGTCCTGCAGAGGGAAGCCAGGGGCACTGCCAAGCGCCTTAGGGGGCAAAATGGGGGGTGGGGGAACAGGTGGCTCCGAGGTTTCACACCTGACTGCTCTGTCCCCAAAAACCCACCCACCCGCAGCCCCGCCTGGCCCCTGTGAGCCGCCATCAGCCCCTTGGAGTTGTGGGCCAGGCTTCCTACCTGCACGGCGTCTGGGCACCAGAGCCCAGTCTGACGGCCCTGCTTGAGTGCCGTACTCCCGGGAACGTGTGCCTGTGAGGGTGGACACCCTCACCTTCAGCCAACAGTCTGTCACCTGCTCCTGCTGCACGCCGGGAGTCCACTGTCACCCGGCTGGGCGCCGGCACGCTGGGCCCAGCATCAGGCAGTGCCACCGTGGCGGCAGCTGCTCCCCTTCTGCGGAGCCAGGCTTGTCCCCGCCCGCAGTTCCCACCTTGCACCCGGGGAGGATGCTCAGAGCTGTGCAGAGCCCGCCGACTCAGCCACGCCGCCACAGACTCGCCTCCCCGGCAGAGGCGAAAACAAAAGCATTAATCTTCCCTGGGAGGCCCTTTCTCCTCCAGAGCAGAGGAGGAGGAAAAACCCAGACCTGTTTTGCTCCTGTTCCTCGAATTAGGATGGTTCCTTCCCGACGAACCAGGGTGCACCCCAAATTCTGTATTTGGCATTAAATACCAGGGATGCTTACACTGCAGACACGGGACCCTTGCCTCCCAATCCATCAAGGGGAGGGGGGCTGCCCGATGAAACCCACTTTGCTCACCCAGTGCACAGCGTGCCTGAGGCAGAGCAGCCCGAGTTTGGGTGGGGTCTGCCCCCGACCCCAGGCCAGGGCCTCTCTGGTGTGGGGGCTGCTGCCCATGGGTGTCAGAAAGGCGGGGCAGGTGAGGCTCCTGCACCAGCAGTAGCAACAGCAGCAGCTGACTGCACCCAAGATACACCCAACTTTAGGCCACCAGATGTTCCAACGTGGCTATGCTATTAAGCCAAAAATGCGAACCCGCATCTGTGCACTAGGAGAAGACAAAGGGTTGGGGGAAACCTGTGCAGCCCAGGCTCCAGTATGGCTCCGCCACGTGGGTGGATCCACCTGGACACCCAGGTGAGTGGTGGGAGGCAGTGCGTATGTGGGGGAGGGGGAGTGCCTGCATGTGGTGTTGGCCTGGCTGAGCATCACAGCCACCCGCATATAAGAGGAACAGGGCCAGGGAGAGCATGTGAGTGGGGAACACAGGCCCTGCACGGCCCCTGGGGAGGCAGGGAGGGGTCGGTAAGAGAAGGCTTCAAGTCCTTAAGGCTTCCTGCACACAAGGGCACCGGATCTGCAGAAGAGCAGGGAGAGTGCAGGTGGAGGAGCACAGAGAAGGTCTCTGAGAGGCAGTGGGGCCGCTGCGAAGGGAGGGGGTGGCTGAGTCTCTGCAGCGGGGACTTCCATGCCAGGCTGCGGGCGGCTCTTTTTAATGGGAGAGATGAACACTGTCTAAAACGCCACTTGGCAGGTAAGGTGGGGAAGATGGGAGGAGACAGGATCAAGCATGGCAGAGGGGGCAATGGCCAGAGGGGCTGGACCCAGGCAAGGCGTGGTGGGGTGTGGGTGGTATGCAGGAAGCAGCAGGGCAGGGGAGAGAGTCAGGATAGAAATGGGGTCTCATAGAGAATGAGCCACCCAGGCCGTCCTTGCTGAGGTCTGGCCGCCAACTCTTTGTCAAGCAGAAGACAGGGCCGCTGTGTGGGCAGGGAGCGCAGTCCAGGAGAGTGTGGAAGGTCTGGGCTGTTCTTTGCGGAGAACGGAAACGTGGCTTTGGACTGCCGGGCAGTGCATCAGGCCAGGCTCCATCCTATCCTGCAGGCTCCTCCAGAGCCCTCACCATCTCCTACAGGGTGGGGTGTGCCAGCGAGGGCTGAGCAAGAGGAGGGGTGAGGGAGGGAGAGGCCACGGCCCCAGGAGAAGGGGAGAGAGGAGAGGGCCAGGCAGGACATTGTCCCTGGGATGCATCACTGGCTGTAAATATCAGATATGATTGCCACCCAGGAAAATACTTATAGGACAGACAGAACATCTGCAGCCTTATGTGATCCACCCGCACAGAAGGCACGAAGACCCCAAATAGATAAGCAGGCAACATTTACAACAGATAACTGAAATACAAGAATTAGGAATGGCTACAAATGACAAAAGGCCGGGCATGGTGGCTCACGCCTGTAACCCCGGCATTTTGGGAGGCTGACGCAGGCAGATCACCTGAGGTCAGGACTTCGAGACCAGCCTGCCAACATGGTGACATTCTGTCTCTACTAAAAATACAAAAATCAGCCAGGCGTGGTGGCTCACGCCTGTAATCCCAGCTACTCGGGAGGCTGAAACAGGAGAATGGCTTGAACCTAGGAGGTGGAGGTTGCAGTGAGCCGAGATGGCGCCACTGCACTCTAGCCTGGACGACAAGAGTAAAACTCTGTCTCAAAAAAAAAAAAAAAAAAGACAAAAAAGACTCAGCCTCACTAGGGATGGAAGAAAGGCAAATTAAAGCTAGACCCTGCAGGGTGCAGTGGCTCACACCCCTAATTCCAGCACTTTGGAAGGCTGAGGTGGAAGGATCACTTGAGGCCAAGAGTTCCGGGCCACCTGGGGCAACACAGCAAGATCCCTGTCTCTAAGACAATTTTAAAAATTATCCAAGCATGGTATTGCATGCCTGTAGTCCCAGCTGTTCCAGGCCAGCTGGGGCAACACAGCAAGATCCCCGTCTCTAAGACAATTTTAATTATCCAAGCATGGTATTGCATGCCTGTAGTCCCAGCTACTTGGGAGCCTGAGGAAGTATTGCTTGAGCTCAAGAGGCCGAGGCTGCAGGGAGGTATGACTGCATCACTGTGCTCCAGCCTGGGTGACAGAGCAAGACGCCATCTCTAAAAACAGAATTTAAAAAAGCAAGATCCCATGTTTCCACCTATCAAATTGGCAAAGGTTTAGATGAGAAATACTATATCTTGTTGACAAGATTGTAAATCAGAATAATCTTTCTAGAAAGCAATTTATAGTAACCATCAAGAACACTAAAAATGTCCCTAGTTTTTGACTCAACTTCTACATTTCTGTGAATTTATCTTAGGAAAAATTAGAAATGCAAACAAAGCATTATTTTTAAAGAGGTGTTCGCTGCAATGTTACTGATGGTTGTAAAAAACTGGAAGGCAGCATTGTGTCCAGCCATAAATGATCAGCCTGGTAATTCTTTTTTTTTTTTTTTTTTGAGACAAAGTCTTGCTCTGTAGCCCAGGCTGGAGTGCAGTGGCGCAATCTCAGCTCACTGCAACCTCCGCCTCCTGGGTTCAAGCCATTCTCCTGCCTCAGCCCCCTGAGTAGCTAGGATTACAGGCACGCACCACCATGCCCAGCTAACTTTTGTATTTTTAGTGCAGACGGGGTTTCACCGTGTTGGCCAGGCTGGTCTTGAACTCCTGACCTTGTGATCCACCTGCCTTGGCCTCCCAAAGTGCTGGGATTACAGGCCTGAGCCACCACGCCCGGCCCAGCCTGATAATTCTGAGAGTCATGATGAAATATGATGCGAGAGTAAAGCTTATGTCTGAACGAACCTTGAAAACGTCAAGCTATATTAAAGAAGCTGGTCATGAAAGACTACATATTTTATGATTCCACTCATATGAAATGTCCAGAAGAGAAGTCTATGGAGACAGAAAGTAGTAGAATGGTGGTTGCCGAGGGCTTGCGGGTACGGGGAGTGACGGCTAAAAGGTATGGGGTTCTTTCTAAGGTAATGAAACTGTTCTAAAATTGACTATGGTGATGGCTGCAAATATCTGTGGTTATTGATAAAGAAAACCATTGAATGGGCTGGGTGTGGTGGCTCACACCTGTAATCCCAGCACTTTGGGAGGGTAAGGCAGGTGAATTGCTTAAGTTCAGGAGCTCCAGACCAGCTTGGGTGACATAGTGAGACCCTGTCTCTACAAAAAATACAAAAATTAGCCAGGTATGGTAGCACACACCTGTAGTCCCAGCTGGTCGGGAGGCTGAGGTGGGAGGATCACTTAAGCCTGGGAAGTGAGGCTGCAGTGAGCTGTGATGACACCACTGCACTCCAGCCTGGGCAACAGAGTGAGACCCCCTCCAAAAAAAGAAAAAAAGAAAACCATTGACTTGTGCCCTTTAAATGGGCAAATTGTGAACTATATCTAATGAAGCTATTTAAAAAGACCCCACAATACCGAAAGAAGAAATGCTGATGAGGAGTTTATAATAAGCCGGGAATGTGCTAAATAGGAAATACGAGTTGGGAAACACAGGGATGTTTGGGATATAACATGGCACAGATGGTTTGAGATCAACTATGATTACACGGAAAGAAAAAATGAAAGAAAACTGGCCAGAAAGTTAGGCTATGATTGCACAGTCAGTGGTTTTATTTTCTTCTTAGCACCTCTCTGGACTTTGCAAACTTTCTCACATCAGTGAGAATGGAGGACACCCTTCTCCGAGCCACTCCGCAGAGGAGTGCAGAGCTCTGTGCAGGGCCAGGACCCTTCCCGTGGGGGCATCCAGCCCCCTGGAGCCTGCAGCCTGGGAAATGAGACACAGTGACTGGGACTGGGATGGGTGCGGCCAGCCCTGTCTCCCCACCAGGTAGAGTTGCTGGATGGGGGCTTGAAAGAAGGCGGCCCGAGGCCAGGTCCAGCTCTCTGCCAGCTGCCTTTTTCTTGCCAGAAAAGCCACTCCGCGCTCACTGTTCCGTTCCCCTCCGCATTCTGAATGCTTTTGGGTGCTGGGTACCAGCTGTGGGAGCTGGAGAGGGGAATCTTGGGGATCCAAGGGTACACCCCATTCCACCCCCTCCAGACTGGCCTCTGCAGCAGCCAGTGGGAGCTCTCTAAAACTCCAATGCGGCCCGGCATCCCCTGCACCAAAGCCTTCCTCAGCGTCCCTCCCTACAGCCTCATCCCCAGCCCCACCCTATCCTCCCCGCCAAACCCCCAGAGGCCAGCTCCTGCGACCTCCTCGAGAGGCGCTCCCACACTGGGCGCAGCCCCTCTCCATTCTCGGGATCCCCCGGTCACCTGTCGCTTCCCCCACGGACCATGGGCCAATCCAGGGATGGGGACGCTCCACCTGCCTGACCAGCACCCAGCACTGAGCCAAGGAGGGGCTGCAGGGTGGGGGGGGGGGGTCTGTGAACCCAGAGAGGGTGGGTTGCAGGGCAGGAGACTCTGTGAACCCAGAGAGGGTGGGCTGCAGGATGGTGGGATCTGTGAGTCCGGAGTGGGCTGCAGGATGGGGGTTGGGGGCCTGTGAATCTGGAGGGTGGGGTTTGGTTCTAGTTGCCCCATGGGATTTATCTTATTGAACAAAACCTAGAAAAGGGCATAATGTGTAATTTTTACACAGGGAACATGCCCACATGACCACCTCCCAGACCAAGGAACACAAAACTATCAGCACCTCAGAAGCTCCCCGCACTTAATTGCTAACCACCCTGCCTGCTGGGTGACCCCGCTGCGCCTCCTATGGGGACGAGGTCCTGCTGTGGGCTGTCTTCCACCTTCCGTGCCTCTGAGTCCCAATCTAGACAGCAAACGGCTGGGCCAAAACATCTCAAAGCACTTCCCACATGCTCTGAATTTGTCAAGTGGCACAGAAGAGAGCATCACAAGGCAGGCTTCCTGGAGGAGGTGGCACTGGGCAGGCCCTGGACAGCTGACAAGGGCGTCCAGTGGCTGAGCTGGCAGGAGTAGGGAGGTGAAGCTGCAGCCAGACAGATTCTTGCACAAACACACACAAATCTCCCAGTCAACTCCCAGGGGGCAGTTAGGCCCTAGCTCAGAGAGGGCAGGGGCCCGGCCCGCCGCGCTTACCTCCAGCACGCGCCCTGTGATGTATTTCTCACAGCTGTCACAGCGGATGCCGAACTTGGCATGGTAGTCAGCTTCGCAGTAGGGCAGCCCGTCCCTGCAATGAGACAGGCAGTCAGCACAGGGCGGGGGTCACCTGAGGACCCTTGAGATCTAACAACCCTCACCAACAAGAGGGTCTGCCCTCAAAGTGGGGGAATGCCCACCTCCTCCTGCTCAGGTAACAATGCCTCGAACAGGCAGTGTCATTGGGCTCTCACAGACACCAGCCCCATGAGAAATATGACAACAATGGTCCCATTTCACAGACGGAGAAACTGAGGAGCACAGGCAGACCACCTGCCCAGTGGGTGGGAGGGGCTGACAGCAGCAGCTTCTGGGGAATGAGAGCTGCTTCTGCAGACCTGGCTCTTTGGCTCTTCTTTCTGGCTCCTTCCATCCAAAGTTCAACATCTGGGGCTCCTTAGAAAACTGTGAGCCAAAAAGGGGGGAAAGTAAGGGCACCCACATTGGGAACAGGGCTGGAGGATGACAGAAAGCCCAGGTGAGGGTGTGGTAGGTTAGGACAAGACTTCACTGTCCCCCCTGCATCCTGCCCTGCATCACAGCCCCTGAATATGAGGGGTGACAAAGGCTGGCTCTGGCCACACATGGAGAGGCCTGGCCTTCCACAGTGCAGGAAAGAGCAGGAGGGCTGCGGGGATGTGTCCATCCCCTCTCCCCACGCACACGTGTGGCCTGCCTGCTATGTGCCAGGCGCATAGGGCTCAGGGAATTGGTGTCGAATGCCCGTCATCCTGGGCCTGCCCTTCCAGCAGTGGCTGCCTCGAGTCTCCATAAATGAGCTTATAGGGAAAAGCCATCTGCAGGGTCATCCTGGCACAGTTCCTGAGCTGATCTTCACACCAATTATCATGATTATTAAGGAGATCAACATGCCAGGATGGACGACTGTGCAGAAGCGGGGAGGGCAGGCCAGCAGTGGCCACACTCAGTGTGGGGAGGCACTGCTCTGCTGAGCTGTGGTTGAGTGAACAGGCCTGTGCTCAAATGCCACATCCCAGCTGTGTGACCCTGGGCAAGTCACTTAACCTCTCTGAGCCTCAGCTTCCCCATCTGCATAATGGGGGAAATAATAGTAAGGACTAATGAAGAGAATGGCAGGCACTCTCCAAGGTGGCTGAAGCCATTGTCATTACTAACCAGGGCTGTCCTCTCAGCCCCGGCCATACCCAGCACGTGTGGGGGTAACTGGCACAGAGTGAGGTGCCTGCCACTCCAACGAGCCCCCTCCGGCATCACTGAAGTTGCTGTAGTGTTCCAAATTTGGTTTGAGTTTTTGCACAGCTACTACAGAAGGGAGGATTTCTCAGGCTGTCGTGGATTAGACCCCAGCTCACATTCTTTTCCTCCAAGCTCTGGGCTGTTGCTAGGTCCCCAGGATGTGGGGTCATGAGCCCCAGGCCTGGGTGCCCCTCTCTGGCTGCGGCCTGGAAGTGGCCCACAGCTGGGATGAGCCATCGCTCAGAGAGTGGCAGCCCTTCCTTCCACGTGAGGGGGAGACATAAAATGAGTCCTCAGGCTTACTTCCAAATGCCGCTGACCTCAGGACTCCCGTAATAACCCACAAATGAGTGTATTTGCAGCAAATGGGAGGTTAAAGATAACATCTCCATGGCAACACCAACGCCCTCCTCGTCAATTCTGGGACAGCTCTGGAGGCTGCTAAGTAACATGCACGGTGTGGGTGAGCTGCCAACGCTGCGGGAGGGGCCTGCCGCCTGCACGGGGCTGGGCATTTTCATTTTATATTAAAGTGCTGCGAGCACCACACCAGGCGGTCCCTGGCTGATAGGCGGGGAAACTCACGCACCTCACAGGTCCCTCACCCCAGGTGCAAGCTCACCTTGGTTTGGAGGTTTTACTTAAAATGATGTCTTGAAGATCATTGCAGATTCCCCAGCAGTTGTAAGAAACAATACAGAGAGGTCCCATGTACCCTTCACCTAGTTTCCCCCAGTGGTGATGCAGAATTAGTATACACCCTCAGCCAGGAAGTTAACACGGGCACATCCACGGATGTGATTCAGGTTCCGTGTGACACGCGCTCGAATGTGCATGCATGTGTGTGTGTGTGTGTGTGTGTGTGTGTGTGTGTGTGTGCCTCACTCCATGCAGTTTTATCACAGGGCGTTTTTCATCCCCATCAATTCCTGTGATGATTTTGTTCCCGTTGGGCGTTGAGAACAAGCACAGCATAGACAAAAGTGGCCAGACGGCCCTCTAGCTCCCAGGAAGGGGCCCTCTGCGCTCAGAGGAGCTGCCCTCCTTCAGCTCGTCCACATATTCGCCCCTCACCTGCACCAGGCGGAAGGCTTGCCTGCCTCAGGTCCCTGATCCCCCAGGGTTAAAACCCACCGCCAGCTCCTGGCCCTGAGCTGCCTCCATTCAAGGCCATGATCTTCTCAGAAGGCTTCCCCGGTTCCCAAATTGGCCACCACCCCAGCGTGACTGCACATTTGTGGGACATGTTTGGTGCCGGTGGCAGCTGCCCCAGGGGCCCCCGCTCTGCAGAAGACAGACTGCATGGCTGTAGGGCCCCAGCCCTGACACCTGGGATGGGTCAGCCCCCCTGCTCATCCCCGTGCTGGCCTCTGCTGACATTGCTTCACCTCCTCGCAGGACATCCAGGCGCCAGAAAGGGCAGCTGATCCCATGGGGATGGTGGAGGGGGACTGAGACGGGGAAGGAAGGCACTTCAAAAACTCAGCACTGGCAGCCCTGGCAGCTCTGCTTCTCATCCACAAAAAAGGAGCTGGATGCTGCAAACGCCGTTAGAGAAGCCAGGGCTGGCCAGGGAAGGGGGACAAAAGGCTGTCGGGACAAATTCGCTAAGCTCTGAGCCATGCTTCTCACCCAGCAGCAGGGCAATAGTAGCTGCGTGAGGAATAGGAGAGACGCAGAGAGGGTGGCGCTGGGGACACGTGCAGAGTGCGGGACCCCCATAAAGTAGGGAAGCCTGAGCGAAGGCTCTCACTGGAGCCCTCCCCCAACTTACTTGCTGATGTACTCGGCGTTCAGGAGCTTCCCACAGCTCTTGCACTTAAAACAGCCCAAGTGCCAGTGCTTGTCCAAGGCTACCAGGGCCTGGCCGTTCTTGATTTCTGTGCCACAGCCCCCACAACCTGGAAGAAAAAGAACAGAACACAGACACCCCCACCATTGTGAGAGGTGTGGGGGAGGCCTCCTGCTCTCCACACTCTGTGAAGGCCCCTGGGGCAGCCGGGAGGGGCGGGACAGATGAGCAGCCGCGCCGAGTGTGCTGGGAGGAGCCTCTTACACAGCAGTGTCTGGAGCATGGGGAAGGCAACTGGGGAAGTCTGACCCTGCATGCATTGAGCGCTGACTGCATGCAGCGTGGGCTATGAGCTGGGGAAACCTAGATGAAGAAAGAGAGGCCCTGTCTTGCAGGAGAGCGGAGTCGGTTCCTGGCACCGAGATGTACCAGGTTGAACCCAACTGTGACTCGATGTGCCCACCAAAGGGAAATGGAGCACATTAGAGAGGGCTGAGCCAGCCCCCAGCCCCCAGCCCCCAACCCAGTTAGCCCTGGGAGCTCTCCCGCTGCACCTAGCCAGCCAAACCCACCTTTTCTCTTCCTGCCATCCCCACAGTAACTGGCACTCTCCACCCCGTGGCCACCAGCTTCGTGGGACCCTGCCTGGCCTCCTGGTGCCCTCTGTGTCCTTCCCAGCTGTGCCTGCCCTGCTCACTTGCCCTGTGTCCCAGGGCTCGGTCTTTGCACAGGGCCTCCAGGTTCTGGCCCTGCCCTGAGCCAGTGGCCCACAGTCCCTCCACCCTACGAGCCACCACACCGGGGGCTCCACAGCCAGCATCATGGGCGTGCTGCAGGCAGGGGTTCCCCTGGCAGAGCGGGTGGAGCAGGCTGGGGAGCTGGGGAGAGCCTGGCGCACGAACCTGAGCAGGGTGCGTGTGAGTGCATGTGCATCTGTGTGCATAGCGTGTGACTGCAAGTGTGTGGATGTGTCTCATGGGACTGTGAGCATTTGGATGTCACCTGAGTCCTCCTGTGAGTCTTCCTGTGAATATATGAGGTCGGGGCGGGGAGTGGGAGGCAGAGTGGCAGAGACGCCGTGACAGCATCCCCAAGGGAAAGGGCCTCTCGCAAGGTGAACACCTGGTGACAATAGCAGCAGCAACTGGGACAGAGCGGGGCCCACTGAGTCAACCACCCAGGTGTGCATCGATTCATGGATCACACACGCCCTCACTCCAGGGACCCGCACCTGTCATAGCTGAATGTGCGTCAGTGTGTGTGACGGGTGCGTGAGTGTGTCTATGTATGTGTTTGTGTCTGCATGTGTGAATATGTCTGCATGTGAGAGTGTGTCTGTGTGTTTGAGGAAGAGTGTGTCTGTGTGTTTGAGGGAGTGTGTGTCTGCGTGTGTTTAAGGGTGTGTGGTTGTGTGTTGGGGGCATGACAAGGGCAGGGCCTCGGACCCCGTGATAGACAGGCAGGAAGAGGGTGTGTGACAAACAGGGCCTTGCCACCTGCAGGAGCCCCTGAGGAATTCACAGACCAAGCAGGGACCCTCGCGCCCAAGGAAACCTCTACCCAAGATGGAAAGAAGGTGGCCCCAGGGCCCGACGCGCTGGGTACAAATCCTGGCCCCCACTATGCGCTGGGTCACATTGAGTGTGTTCCTCCTGGGGGAGCCCCCATTTCCTCATCGTGGGGTGGGATGATCACCTCCTCACTTGGTGCCTGCCCGGATCCAGTGCTAATTTTCACAGAAGACCTGGCCCAAAGCCCTGCACATCCTGCTGGGTGAACAGTGAGCATCGGGGAGACGCCCCGTGGGCCTGCTGTGCGCTGAGAGCCCAGCGGAGGCTGCTTCCGTGCATGGCTTCATTAGTTTCTTTTGGCAGAGACCTGAGTCATATTGTTTTTAACAATTAAAACAAACGAACACTCACAAAACCGTTGGTCAAGCTCAGGATTTCCTAAGTGACCACACTGTGCAAATTCACATGCTACTTGGGAAAACAGCCAGAGAGCAGATTCAAACTCTGAGGGAAGGGGGACCTCTTACTCATTTCAGGACCCTGGATGCCCAGCAGAGGCTGTGGGCTTGAGAAACACGTGGGGAATGAATGAATGAATGAATGAATGAATGAATGAATGGGAATCAAAGCGAGAGGATGCCTCCACCCTTCTCAAGTCCAGGAGGCGATCCCCACTTCACCCCCTTTGCCATGCTCCTTCCTGTGTCTCTGCAGAGGCTGACGACGAACAGCCCTGACTTAGCCTCCTGGCTCCCCCCACTTAGCAGGTGATGAGGCACATTTTGCAAAGCTCTGCATCAGTGGCTCTCAACTTGGGGCACTTTTGCCCAAGTGACATTTGACAATGTCTAGTGACCCTTTTGATTGTCATAACTTGGAGGGGGTTCCAGGCATCTAGTGGGTAGTGGACACAGGATGCTAACCCTGCCAGGACAACCGCCCTCAGCAGGGCTCTCTGGCCCCACATGTGAATGGTGCTGGCGCTGAGATCCCCGGCTCCAAGCCTCTGCTGGCTTCTCTGCATGTCAAGGGAGCACAGCACATGGGGCTGTGTGGTGACCAGAGGACAGACAGCAGAGAGCAGCGGTCAGATCCCAGCTCTGCCCCCCACCAGCTGTGACCTGGGGAAGTCACTTCACCTCTCTGTGCCCCTAGAGTGAAGGCACGTGTGATCCATGAATAAATACACACACGTTGACCGGTGAGGTGGGCCCACCTCTGCTCTCACTGCCACTGCTGTTGTTGCCAGGTGGTCCCCTCGCGGGAGGCCTGCTCCCTCTGCGATGCCGTTGCGGGCATCTCCGCCACTCTGCCTCCTACCATATTGGCCGGCGCCCTGCCCTGCCAAGAAGCTCCCTTGACCTTGAGCTCCAAGCTGCAGGGGTGGATGTGAACCTCACACCTGCCTCGGCCCCCTCATTCTCCTATCAGCAGTACACGTGGAGATGAGAGCAAGGTGCAAAAGGAGTGTTGCCATGGAAACCACATCCTCACTTTCTAAACACATCTGGAGCTCCACATTGCTTTGCGGGCTCAGCACATGGCAGCTCAGAGTCCTGTGTGACACAGGCTGTGGACTAGAGCTGTCAGTGGCAGGATGTCCCTAGCAGGGCAGAAGGGGCCTCAGGACCCCCCAGCGTCAGCTGGCCACGTGCCTGTACATCCTGGCTGGCACTGCCATCAGCAGCAATGGCATGACCCTCCTAGAACCTTCCACTTTCCTATTTTCCCCAAAATGCTCCCTCTTCCACAAGATGTGGTCATGGTGAGGGTGGTTGTTGGGGGGTGGCTAGGATGTGCCAGGCAGCCTCCTGGAGCCTCAGCTGGAGCTCAGGGGATGCAGGTGCAGGAGCCAGACCCCCCCCCGCCGCAGCACCTAGGTCTAACCAGGGGTCAGGGGAGTAGGGGAGAGTCTCAGATTCTAGATCAAATCTGAGATTGAGTTTTGGAAACAAGGACTCTGACCGAGCTCCAAAACTTGCAAGTGATTGAAAATCCATGAACTTGGCTTGCCGTTTCATTTAGGAACCTGTACTGAGGAAGAAAAGCCGCTGGAAAAGATAAGACATGTTCAAGTTCAGTCCCAATGCACTGCGGTCAGGACTAGACCGAGACACAGACCTGCCACGGGCCCAGAGGGGGGCGGGGGCTCCTGTGAGGATCCTGGGTTTACGTCCCAGGCGCACCCAGGGGTTCTCCTGTTTCCTAGGCAGCCGGGGAGCAGTGGGAGCTCCTGGGTTTAACCCTGGCCTCACCCCAAGGCTCTCCTGTTTCCCAGGCAGCCAGCAAGGGGGCGGGGGCTCTGGTCTGGGCACCCACCCTCTTGGTACTACCCTTGCAGGAGCAGAGGACACAGGGGCTCCACGTGCCATGGCCCAGGTGGTCAAGCCCCGTTGCTGGAAGAGTGGAGGACCCCAAAGCCCCATTCCTGCGCTTGGGACCTTGGGACTGCACCTTCATCCCTCACTCTGGTGGGGCCTCCCCAGGTCCAGGGGGAGGAGCTAAAGAGCCAGGGGCGGCCAGGCCCAAGAAGTAGCTGAGGGGTCTTCTCAGCATGGATGGCGCTGCTCGTCATCCCTTTTCCCCAGGCCAAGCCCATCTTTCCCAGTTGCCAGCCTGCCGCCCACACCCCTGGCTGGCCCCACACCCATATCGAAGGCCCAGAGAGGGGACACCTCTTGTCCTCGGCACACAGTGGTGAATGCAGGGTCCACCCAGGGTATCTGGGCTCAGAGCTGCCTCTGGGTTGGCACGGCGCTCGCACTCTGCAAGGGCCGCCCTGTGACAGGCTCGTGACCAGCAATGGGTCAGCACTGGAAAGCTGGGGGCCTCATGGGAAGGGGCAGAGCTTCAGGGACACAGGGGGCCTCCCAATGAGCGTGGTGGGGAAGCTGAGGCATGTGGGGTGTTGGCTGCTCCTCCTGGAAGAAGCCTGTGCAGCCCACCCTAAAGGATTTCTTGTTCCTAAGTGGCCTGCTTGGGGCAGCAGAGGGAAGCTCAGGGCCACAGGACTCAAGCTTGAGCTCTGCCTCAAGAGCCAGCCACTCTCCCCTTTCCAGGGAAGGGCAGCCGCACAGGCAGCCATGTGAGGCCCCATCCTGCTGCCCCCCGGCCCAGCAAGCTGGCCAGGCAGACGGTGCTGCTTCCTACATTCTGGACTGACTTGACTCTACCCCACTCCACAACCATCTATGGTTCCTCACGGCCTCCAGATGTACCGAGAACACTACGGCATGGCTTTGGAGTAAGCTGCCATCTGGTGTTGGTGTCTCAGTGCCATTCCCGTTCCCCACCCCCACGCTGCAGCCCCATCCACTCACACGGGTCTGGGGGTGCACACGCCGCAGCCCCGTCCACTCACACGGGTCTGGGGGGTGCCCACGCCACAGCCCCGTCCACTCACACGGGTCTGGGGGGTGTACCCAAACATTTCACAAGTGTTCAGTCTTTGCACTCTCTTCTCACCTGTAGCATCCTCCCCCTTCCGGACCTACCTGCTGGAATTCAGCCTGCGTCTCCAGTTTCAGAACCAAGGCCACCTTGGACAGCCTCTGGTCCTAGTGGGGTGAGCTCACTTGCTTTGGAGTTGAAAGGCCTTGGCCCACCCCTCAGCACTTCTGCCCCCTGATGGACACTGAGCACCCAGCACACCCGCCCCTGCCAGGTACAGGGCACTCCTGCCGCTGCAGAAGAGCTCCTCCAGGCACAGCTGCTGGGGGAACAAAAGGAGGCCAGACTGGGAAGACCAGACATCCACGCAGGGGCCAGGACTGCTGCTCAATGCTTTCTAGGCACAGAAATGGTTCTAGGCTCAGGATTCTCAGCACAGGCTGGGGGAAGGGGCAGGTTACATTATTAGACATCTAGGGGTCCGGGGAACATTTGTTCTTTGAAAATGCAAATTTGATATTTCAAAATAAATTTACATTTGGAGAGGGCAGAGCCTTTCTGCCAAGGGTATTTTTGAAAACCTCAAAAAAAAAAAAAATCTCAGACAGTGATTCTGTGGTTGGTCATATTTCCATGTCCTCCTACTTTTTTTTTTTTTTTTGACAGTCTCACTCTGTCACCCAGGCTGGGGTGCAGTGGTGCAATCCCAGCTCACTGCAACCTCCGCCTCCCAAGTTCAAGCGATTCTCCTGCCTCGGCCTCCTGAGTAGCTGGGACTACAGGCGGGCACTACCACACCAGGCTAATTTTTGTATTTTTAGTAGAGATGGAGTCTCACTATGTCCAGGCTGGTCTCGGACTCCTGGCCTCAGGTGATCCACCTGCCCCGGCCTCCCAAAGTGCTGGGATTGCAGGCATGAGCCACCACACCCGGCTCATGTTTCCCTTTTTAATTTGGCTGCCAGGAAGCTTTGGACAAACTGTTCAAAACTGATCTCCCCCTTTTAAAATTTGTCATAGAGCTTTTGATTACTATCTGAATTTAATTATAACAGTACTACTGTTTGTGAAGCCAAATTCTCAAAGATGGATAAAAGGCATTAAATAAAACCATGTTTAAGTTAAAAAAAAAAATTCAGTCAATCCAGGCCCCAGCTGGAGAGAAATTTTTGAATGGAGGACTCTCCTAGCAAGCCCCAAAGCAGCACCCTCCCGACCCGGTGCTGCTGTGAACTTCATCCCAAGGGATGAAGGCTTTGCTTCGGTTCACAGAGTCAAATTATAACCAGCTTCCAGGGCCAATGCTGCACTCCTGGGAGGCTGGAAGTGGAATCGCCTCTGTAGAGACTCTCAACACAGCAGACAAGGTGGGGGAGAAAGGAGGTGTTTGACACAGGAGAGGAAATTAATTGCAGGCCAGATGCTGACTCCGGAAATCAGGAGAAACCCCTCCTCCGTCTGGGGACACGTGGCCCTGCCTCTGGGGACACCCCAGTGACCACGGTGCTCAGAGCGGGCTTCTGCAGCAGGTGCCTGGCAGCGGCGGGGCCTGCTGTGCTGGGCTCCCCAGAGCCTGTGTGCCATCTCATGATCCGACAGAGCCACCCCAGCTGGGAAAGGCCACCTGGCTGCCCACTCCTTGCTGATACTTGGCCCCACACCTGCAAACCCCTGACACTTCGGCTGGCATCTGTTTTTTTCACACTAACAACCTCCTGCTTCCTCATTCAAGAAGCATCTTGAGCCCCCACTGCATACACACCTGGCCTACCTCCTGGGGGGTGGAGCAGTGAACCCGAGGGCCCCTGACTGGGGGAGCCCGGAGCTCAGTGCTCTTCTATGGTTCCCCCAAAGGGGTCCCAGGTGGCCTGGAATTAACAGACGGGAGCTGAGGGGAGTGAATGCCAGAGGGAGAGGACCTGAAGGAGACCTGGAAGGCTTCCTGGAGGAGGTGTGCTAGAGCTGGGCAAAAGCAGCAGTGGGCATTAGTTGGGAAAGCACGAGTGGCACATGGGGTGGAGGAAACAGCCAGTGCAAAGACTTGGCGGCACAAAAGTCCCAGAAACTTCCATGCCTGGCTGCCTCCTCACATTTATCCACAGCGTTCACTGCAGCTGTTGCTGCTCTGGGTCCCCGTTTGTCAGGCTCTGTCCCTGGGCACTGCAGAGACCAAGCCCCCAACTCAGCACCCCCCCCACAACCAGCAAGCCCCCACTTAGCATGCCCTACACTCAGCACCGCCCCCACTCAGGCCCCCAGCACCTCCCACTCAGCACGTCCCACTCAGCGCCCCCCAACTCAGCATACCCACCCACTTAGCACCTCCCACTCAGCACGCCCCCACTTAGCACGCCCCCACTCGGCACCCACTTACTTCGGAGGCCCTGAGACAGGTGTGCGCTGCTGCCCACCGATACGGGCAGGGAGCACTTCTGGCACATGCATTCCTTCCCATTGAAGGTCACTCGGTCCCCGGGGGGGAAGGGCAGCCTGAAACAAGAGAGCTCGTTACCAGCCAGGCCCACCTTCCAGCTCCTCTCTGGGGGAGCCCTGTCCCAGAGCAGGAGACCAGGGCCGATGTCTCCCCAGGATCTCCCAAAGGTACCACTCACAGGCTGAGGATGCAATGTAGGGCCTCTCCACCCAGGCACTGCTGCATCCCCACAATAGTAGTCATCGACATCTGAGCCTCAGTTTCCTCATCTGTACCAACAGGCAGAATCATAGCACCTAAGGTTGTGGTGAGGACCAGCTGAGGGCCAGTCCAGTGCTTGGCACACAGCAACATGCCAGGCTGCCTGGACCACTGGCCCCTCTAGCCCACCCTGCCTTCCCAGCCACATGAGAGGCCTTCTTCTTATCAGCTCAGCAGCAAGGGCAGCAGCTATGTCCACTGGGCATCTCCTGTGTGCCCAGGGCCCACTACTGTGATAGGTGCCCTATAGGCATGCCTCATGAATAACCCCACGCCATTCAACCTAGTTGGTATTCGCTTCATGTTTTCTCTATAGGCAAGAAACTGGAGTTCAGAGAGGATATGTAACTTTTCCAAGGACACATGGATACGAGTCAGAACCAGAATCAAACCAAGACCTGCCTGGCTTCAAAGTTCCACGATTTATCTACCTGGGCCTCTAAGAGGGCAGTGTCTTTAAAAGCACACCTCGTAGACAGACAGGAAGATGCTGGACAATTGGATCCTGTCTTTATTTAAAATTCTGCCATTTTGCTCTAAATGGATTTTTTGCATTTATTTCAATTTTTTAAAATATTGCATTAAAATATCATTTACTTGACTACTGAATTTTTTGGCACCCCCTTAAAGTCTGCCTCCGCAGCAAGTGCCTGGAGCGAGGCTGGGTGAGGGACCGCAGAGAGCCGGCCCATCCTCCTGCAGCCTGCAGATGTCTTTGGAGACTGAGGGATAGCTAAGTAGCTGCATCTAGCAAGCTAAGGCCAGGCCACCTGCAGACAGGGCCAGAAGCACAGCCTGAGAATGCTGCCACGTCTGCCCTTGAAACCTGCTGCCACCAAGCTCCCAGAAGCCACCAGGCCACTTTCCTTCCCCAGCTGAGCCTAACCAGAGAACCAGGTGCTTTTCAGGCAGAAGCCTGTGGAAGTGTCAGACCACGGGTGCCCCTTAAATCTTCTGCGTGGCCAGGTGCAGTGGCTCACACTTGTAATCCCAGCACTTTGGGAGGCTGAGGTGGGAGGATCACTTGAGGTCAGGAGTTTGAGACCAGCCTGGCCAGTGTGGTGAAACCCCGTCTCTACTAAAAATACAAAAATTAGCCATGCGTGGTGGTGTGCACTTGTAATCCCAGCCACTTGGGAGGGTGAGGCAGGAGAATCGCTTGAACCGGGAGGTGGAGGTTGCAGTGAGCTGAGATGGCACCACTGCACTCCAGCCTGGGTGAAAGAGTGAGACTCCATATCAGAAAAAAAAAAAAAAAAAAAAAACCCTGCTCAAACACCTTTGTTGGGTTCTGTCTGTCTTCTTCAGGGAGGAGACAATGGATTCATCGTTGAATGAATGAATGGGTGAATAAGTGAAGGATTGAAGCTCTCCTAGGGGGCCACGCTTGGTCTACTCTCTCCTGCCAAGACCCTGCCTGGCCTCCCATCAGGGCCTGCCAGACGGAGCTCCCTGAAGCTGGAGACCACCGTGCCTTCCCCTGCTGAAGGCCTGCCAGAGCCCCCACCTGTGGGGCTGGCATCCAGCACCCTCGGTCCATGCAGCAGGTGTGTTCCTGGGCTCCCACTGGGCCAGTACCTTCTGGGGATCCAGGAGAAATACAGGCTCAGCTGAACCCAGGGCCCTCTCCCCGCATCCGCTGCCCAGGAGCCTGCACGGCTCTCCCATGCCCGTGCTGCCACCGTGTGAATGCTGTGGTCTGCTGCCACCTGGGTCTCCGTGTCTTGCACCTTCCCTGTCATGGGGGATCTTGAGACAGAGTGGGAGCCCCTCCCCATCCCTGGATGTGCTTGGAGCGAATCTCTGGCTGTGTAACCTGGAACAAGTTACTCAGCCTCTCTGAAATGCTTCTTACCTATAAAGTAGGACTGAGAATGCCTGCATTCCAGGTTTGTATTCATGTATCCATTTGCCCACAGGACATCCTGCCTGGGAAGCTCTGGCTTATTGTCTGGACCTGGGAGGGGCTGACTCAATGGCAGCTGTGATTGTATTTCCTCAACTTTATTGAGGTAACTTGTGACAAATGTACACACCCATATAACTGCCACCACCACAGTCATGACATGGAACATTCTTTCCACTGCAAAAAGCCCCCTGTGGCTGTCTACAATCACGCTGCCCACGACCTCTGGCCCCAGGCACCGTGATCGTCACTGTCACCGTGCATTAGATTTTTTTTTTTTTTTTTTTGCGGAATCACAGAGCACGTAGTCTTTAGTGTTTTGTCAGCCTCGCGTTTTTGAGCTTCACCCACACTATTGCCCATATCGATCCTTTGTTCCTTTGAGGACGGAGCAGTGTCCATCCCATGGATAAATCACAACAGCCATTCCATGCAACTGCCGGGGGCTTCTGGGCTGTTTCCAGTTTGGGGCTGTTACAAATAAAGCTGTTAAGCACGGTTGCCAACCAGCCTCTCTGCGGACACAAGCTTTCCTTTTGGGTGAATACAGAAGATAGATTTTCTGATCATATGCTAAGTGTGTGTTTAACTTTATCAGAAACTGCCAAGCCGGTTTCCACGGCTGCTGTGCCATTCTGCATTCACGACGGCACTGGAGGGACACTCCTCTGGCTTCACATCCTCATCAGCACTTGCCATGGTCCATCTTTTCAGTTTTAGTCGTTCTCATGGAGGCATAACGGCATTTCTTTGTAGTTTTCATTTGCTTACCCCTGTGACTAATGATGGTAAACACTGTTTCACATATGCTGTTGGTCATTTGTGTGTGTATATATATTATATATAATATTATATATATTATATATTATAATTTTAAATAATATTATATATAATATATATTATTATTTTATATATAATATTATATATAATATATATTATTAATGTTATATATAATACATAATATATATTAAAGACTATGTGTTCTGTGATTCCACACAAAAAAAAGACAAATCTAATGCATGGTGACAGTGATGAGATTAATATTATATATTTATTATAAAATATATATAATATATTATAATATATATTATATAATATATAACATATTATAATATATATTATATAATATATAACATATTATAATATATATTATATATTATATATAATAATTAATATATATATAATATATAATATAATATATATCTTTATATATATCTAATTATATCTAATTATAATATATATTATATATTATATAATATATGTATATTTTTTGAGACAGAGTCTTGCTCTGTCACCCAGGCTGGAGTGCACTGGCACAATCTTGGCTCACTGCAACCTCTGCCTCCTGGGTTCAAGTGATCCTTTTGCCTCAGCTTCCTGAGTAGCTGAGATTACAGGTGCCTGCCATTATGCCTGGCTAATTTTTATATTTTTAGTAGAGATGGGGTTTCGCCATGTTAGCCAGGCTGGTCTCGAACTCCTGACCTCAAGCAATCTGCCTACCTTAGCCTCCCAAAGTGCTGGGATTACAGGCGTGAGCCACCACACCCGGCCCATTTATATGTGTTCTTTAGTGAAGTACGAAAGACAATAGAATCTCAGGACCCCAAACTCACTATACCAAAGGGAAAGTTAAGCTGGGAATGGAGTCATGCAAAAAATGCTTTCCTTTTGTTTCCAGAGAGCTGTAGTTTCACAACCCCATGTCCCATGTAAAATGTAAAATGTAAAACAGAATGGCTTATGACAAATGTAAAATGCAGATTTACAGAGGGTTAGTCTTAACTGTTTCCTGGACTCCCTCTTTTCACATGTAAAACATAGATTTACTGAGGCTCTGATTAGCATATGAAATGTAACTATAAAGACTGTAGCTATCTGCCTCATGGTCCTCCTCTTCCTCCTCCCCTTTTTTCTCTCCTTCCTGCTCTTTCCCCTTTAAATACTGAAGTGTCCTAAACCCCCTTTGGAAAAAGCGCAGCTCACAAGTGCTCCTGTGGCTTGCATTTTACCCTGGGCACATTCTCAACCTTGGCTAAATAAACGTCTATTGATTGAGCCCTGCCTCAATCTCTTTTTGGTTTATAGTCGTCTCTATTAAACTCTTTTGCCCATTTTTCAAAAAGTTTTCTTGAGATGGAGTCTCCCTCTGTCACCCAGGCTGGAGTGCAGTGGCATGATCTCGGCTCACTGCAACCTCCACTTCCTGGATTCAAGTGATTCTCCTGCCTCAGCCTCCCGAGTAGCTGGGATTACAGGCGCCCACCACCACGCCTGGCTAATTTTTGTATTTTTAGTAGAGACAGGGTTTCACCATGTTGGCCAGGCTGGTCTCGAACTCCTGACCTCAAGTGATCTACCCAGCTCAGCCTCCCAAAGTGCTGGGATTACAGGCGTGAGCCACTGCACCCAGCCTCTTTTGCCCATTTTTAACAGTATTTTTGGTCTTCTTATTATTGAGTTGTGAATAATCAATATTTTGTAAATAATATTTTGTAGAGCAGTGCTTCATCGGACACAGGTGTGAGGGCGCACCCTTGAACTCATATCTAACATGGCACTCTGCCAGCTGATGGCTTGCTTTTGCAGTTTCTCATTTTGCGTTTCCTTCAGCCACAAAACTTCCTGTAAGTTTATTTTGGTGCAGGTTGGCTGGCAACAAATTCTCTTAGCTTTGCATGTCTAAAAAAGTCTTTATAGTGCCTTCGTTTCTCAGTAACAGTTTTGACACTTTATTCACATACGATGTAATATACAATCCAGCAGGTTTTAGCATATTCAGAGTTGTGCAACTATCACCATAATCAATTTTAGAACAATCTTATCACCCGGAAAAGAAATCCCATACCCTTAGCAGTCTTGCCTTCATTTTTGGATGTTTTTTATGCTTAGCCTAGAATTATTTGATAGATATTTTTCTCTCAGCATTTAAGAAATGTTGTTCTATTGTCTTCTAGCATACATAGTTTCTGATGAGAAGTCTGGAGTCATACGTTTGTTCCTCTGTAAATAATTTTTTTTCCTCTGGCTGCTTTTGAGATTTCTTTTTAGCACTGGTTTTCAGCAATTTGATTAGGATAGATTTGGTAGATTCTGATGTGTTTATTCTGCTTGAAGTTCATTGAAATTCTTGGATCCATGCGTTTATAGTTTTCACCAAATTTGCAAAATGTTCAGCAATTACTTCCTTACTTTTTGGTCTCCCTTATCCACCTAGATAGAGAAATAGATCCACATCCACAGATCCCTGGGGTGCTTTTCATGTTTTTCAGTCTTTTTGTCTCTCTGCTTAAGTTTGAATTCTTTCTAATGCTGTGTCTTCAAGTTTACTGATATTTTCTTCCGAAACACCCAATCTATTGCTAATTCCTTTCAGGAGATTTTCCGCTTCGGCCATTGTATTTTTCATTTCTACAAGTAGCAGTGGTTTCTTTTTATATCTTCCATAACTCTCCTATTTATGTTCATGTTTCCTTAAAATACTTAAATATATTTACAGTAGCTATTTTAAAGTCATTATCTGCTCATTTCACCATTCCTGTCATTTCCGGGCCTATTGCTGTAGCAGGACAAGCCACAGACAAAACTCCTCAGACACCGAGTTAAAGAAGGAAGGGCTTTATTCGGCCAGGAGCTTCGGCAAGACTCACGTTTCCAACAACTGAGCTCTCCGAGTGAGCAATTCCTGTCCCTTTTAAGGGCTCACAACTCTAAGGGGGTCTGCATGAGAGGGTCGTGATCGATTGAGCAAGCAGGGGGTACGTGACTGGGAGCTGCATGCACCGGTAATCAGATAGGAACAGAACAGGACAGGGATTTTCACAGTGCTTTTCTATACAATGTCTGGAATCTATAGATAACATAACCGATTAAGTCAGGGGTTGATCTTTAACTACCAGTCCCAGGGTGTGGCACTGGGCTGTCTGCCTGTGGATTTCATTTCTGCCTTTTAGTTTTTACTTCTTCTTTCTTTGGAGGCAGAAATTGGGCATAAGACAATATGAGGGGTGGTCTCCTCCCTTATTTCTACTGACTTTTCTTCTGGCTTTGGGGTCACATTTTCTAGCTTCGTTTTATTAGGTTGCTGTTTTTTACTATTACTTTTAATGACAAAATCCACAATTACTTTTGCAACAACCTAATACAACTAGTAATTCCTTCCCTCCCTCCCTCCCTCCCTTTCTTCCTTTCCTTTCCTTCCTTCCTTCCCCTTCCTTTCCCTCCCTTTTCTTTTCTTTTCCTTTCTTTGTCTTTCTTTTCTTTTCTCCTTCCTTCCTTCCCCTTCCTTTCCCTCACTTCCTTTTCTTTTCTTTTCTCCTTCCTTCCTGCCTTCCTCCCTTTCTTCCTTCCCTCTTTCCTTCCCTCCCTCCCTCCCTTCTCTCTCTCTTTCTTTCTTTCTGACAGGGTCTTGCTCTGTTACCCAGGCTGGAGAGCAGTGGTGCAATCATAGCTCACTGCAGCCTCAAAATCCTGGGCCCAAGCAATCCTCCCACCTCAGCCTCTCATGTAGCTAGGACTACAGGCATGCACCACCATGCCAGACTAACTTTTAAATTTTTTGTAGAGACAGGGTCTTGCTGTGTCATGCAGGCTGATCTTGAACTCCCAGCCTCAAGTGATCCTCGCACCTTGGCCTCCCAAAGTGGAGGGATTATAGGCATGAGCTGCTGTGCCTAGACATCACCAGCAAGTTTTGATTGGACACTGAACACTTATAAATTTTACATCGTCGAATGCCGGATTTCTAAAAATCTTCTTGTGAGAAGTATGGGGCTTTGCTCTGGCAGACAGTTTATTTGCAGATCAGCATGATCTTTTTTAAAAAAATAATTAATTAAAAAATAGAGATGGGGTCTCTTTATGTTTCCCAAACTGGTCTCCAATTCCTGGTCTCAAGCAATCCTCCTACCTTGGCCTCCCGAGGTGCTGGATTACAGGCGTGAGCCTCCGCGCCCAGCCGGCATGATCTTTCTGAGGCTCGTCTTGTGCTTTGGTAGAGCAGGTTCACCGTAGTCTTCACTCCAGGGCTGTTTTGTCTTCTGGATGAGACGCGACCTTTTGGTGTCCACATCGCATGCCCTCGGGTTCAACAAGGAATCTCCGCCCTGGACAGGACTCCGATGTTTCCCAAATCCAGGAATTGTTTCGCTTGCAGCAACCTGGTCATTCTCTGCCTCACTGTGTGAAATTCCTCTGCGACTACAGGGCTTCATATTTGGTGGAAGATTCCAAGGCACCTGTGCAGATCGGCGCTCTTGCTCTGTGGTGCCCCCGCCCCTCTGGTATTCTGCCCAACATGTTCCAGCTGTGCCTGCCTTTCTAGTCACTGTCTCCTGCTTCAGGATGATGCCATGCTCCCCTTGGAGCTCTCCCCCAATCCCACGCTATCCTTCCGGAAACTGCCTCCAGGAAGGAAGCTGGGGCAATCACAGGCCTCGCCTCACTTAACTTGTTCCCTTCTCTTAGCTCTGAGCTCCAGAGTCTAGAAATGGTTGTTTCATATATTTCGTCCAGTTTCCTAGTTGTTGATGGTGGCTGGACAAGTCCAGCTCCAGCGACTCCAACACGACCAGGGCTGTCTGTTATTATTTTTTAAATAATGGATTAACCAGAGGCGATCTTTCAAACCAACTGTGAGATGTCAATCCTCATCTCTAAGCTACGTACACAAAAATCAAACATTCAGATAATCCCTGGGAGAGGTCTGACCCAGGTCACGCTATGATGACACAGAGCGACTCTCCCTAGACATACTCCTTGTCATCGTCACCTCCTGTCCTTAGCATCCTCTGACAAAGGTTCCATTTCTGTCTCCGGCACATGCTGTAACCACAGGGAACTGCTTTGGAAACAACATTGAAAATGTCCCCTGCAAACAGGGTGTGGTGAGACAGGGAGTACAGAACAGAAAATAAACTGTTTTTCATGTTTTTATTCTTTGTTTTCTAGAAACAGAACATTTCCTCTGGGAGGAACAAGTCAGGGGCTGGGGAGGGAAGGGGGAGGCAGGGACCACGTGGGAAGGCTCCTGCTCAGCCCCAGGAGGTGCAGGCAGAGGGGGGCCGGTGCAGCCTTGCTGCCGGGACGAGGACCCAGTCTCTGCAGCCAGCACTTGCTGCATGCTTGCTCTGTGCCATCACCAGACCCAAAGCGGGCAGCCCACCCCTGCCATCACGGAGCTCCCTGTGAGGAGGCCTCTGGATGCACCGAGACAGAAGGGTGCAGACTGTGGGGCCTGGGACAGCCTCGCTGCGGGATGCAGAGGGCGGGTCACGGGAGGGAGCAGGAGGAAGGGAAGAGAGGGAGGGAAAGAGAAAGGCCCAGAGAGGCAGGGGCAGCGGAGGCCAGGTGCCCGCTCACTCACCGGCAGACGGCACACACGAAGCAGTCGGGGTGGTAGGTCTTGCCCAGCGCCGACACCACCTCACCCTCGATGAATTGGTCGCAGCTGAAGCAGCGGGTGCCGTAGAGCCTCTGGTAGTCCAGCGTGCAGATGTACTCGCCCTGCCGCACGAAGAAGCCGCCCTCTGCCAGGTCGCAGCCACATGCTGGGAGAGGACGGGCAAGGTGGGGTTAGCGGCAGAGGGGACCATCTCCACGTCCCCCAGGCCCGAGCTGGATCCCCCTCCACACACACACACGCCACCACCTGACACAGGCACCGAGGCCTCGGCACACAGTCGGGGTGGCTCGCTCAACTCTCGGGGGGCCGGGCTCCCGGGACAGACTCCAGCTCTGGCGCCTGGCCCGGTGGTGAGTGGACTTTCCTTACAGAAGCTTGGGAAAGGGCGCTGACCAGGACGAGAGCCAGGTTCTCCTGAGGGGCTGCCCAGCCTCCCACCCTCACTAGAGTGTACCCCGTCTCTGTGACCCCGCCGGAGATGGTCCCTGAGCCCCTCCTGTTCTCCAGTGGGCTGTTTCCAGCACTGGACATACAGATCAGGAAGGGGCTAATGCCTGATCACCTACTGTGTGCTAGACTCTGTGCTGGGGGCCGAAGGTTCCCAGGAGGACAGACCAGGTCCTTGTGGTCGGTGCCTCCAGCCCACCTCAAGGCTTCCCAGCCCCCTCCCCCAGTCCTCTGGGTCTCCATGCCCTCATGGTCCTCGGTGCCTATCTCCCCACAGTGTGGACAAGGCCAGACCTGCAGGAGGAGAGAGCCTGTGGACTCCTGAAAGGGAAGCACTTTATCTCTTCTCCCAACACACACCCACCCCAGGAAGCTGAAGCCCTGGAGCTCCATGGAGGGCTGAGGGATCTCTGCCAGGTGGGGTAGGGAACACTCGCCCTCAGGATGACCTGCTGGCCACCACCAGCTCAGAGGCCCCGAGTCCATGTCCTGAGACACAAGCACATTCCTCCCGTAAACTTCCCTTCCAGTGCCAGGGTCACGTGAAGGCCATGCATGGTTTCAGAGGGAGCAGCCCACAACCTCCCCTGACCTGGCTGGCCCAGCCCCTCCCTGCTAGAGCCACAGAGGAACCCCCTGCAGCCCCAGCCCCTCTGGCCTGGTCCGTCCTGGGTCCTGCCTGCTGGGTCATTGCAGCTCACAGCCACCAAGGAAGGGCTTTGAGAAACCATGTAGCCGTCATATATTTTAAAGCTGACATCTAGAAGTTTTCATCACAATGTTAACTGCTTGCAAAGGACGTCGTTTCTGCACATTGCGAATATGGGCACCTTTAAAGTTAACTGTTACATCATTCCTTCGAGGGCATTCAGTGGGATATCGAGGCCAAAGCAAGACCTTCAACATCTGCCTACAAAACCCCCAACGGCGCTCTGGGAACAAACTGGCTGGAAGCACCAGAGTGGCTGGAAAGCCTGCCTTCCAGGGTTTACTTGTCTCCATTTCTCCAAAGAGATGTTCACTCTTCTGATATGGTGAGACGTCAACCGAGCAGCTTAGGTTCCAGATGCTGGAGCTGCCGGGATTCGAATCCCAGCTCCACCCGCGTAGTGTGCTGTGTGTCCCTGGGCAAGTTCCTTAACCTCTCTGGGCCTCCTTAACCTCATCTGGCACACAGAACCTGCTTCAGAGGGGTACACCGCAGCACAGGTGAGCATCCCGTGAGCCAGTGCGATGTGAGACCTGAGTCCTGCCTGGCTCAGTGTCGAGGCCCTGGCTGTTGCTGTAATGGCTGCTCCTAAGAGTCCTGAGGCCAGAGATGCTGATTCTGAATTCTGTCTCAATGTGAAAATGGAAACCCAGAATGAAAGCCAGTCCAGACGGTCTGGGAAGGATGAGGGCATGGTGTAAGATGCCTGCCCTCGCCCCTCCTGGGCGTTCCGGGGCGTTTATGAGAAGCAGCCAAGGACTCCCAGTATCAGAGGGAAGCTCCAGACAGGTGGACCTCAGCCCCCAGCCAGGGCGCCCTTGCTCTGCCCTCCACGCTCTGGCTCATGAAAATCCAGAAGGAAACCTGGGCTGAGGATGAAAATGCTTTGTCTGATCTTGCGCCATAGCACAGACCAAGCAAATACATCCCAACTGGGGAGGACCAGAGACTTGGGGGCCTCACTTTGGAGCATGATAGTATTCTGGTATCAGCGCCGCCTGCACCAAGACAGCAGCGAGACGGTGATCGGGCTCACAGCACTCATGGCTCTGGCGTTTGTGTATTTCTCTATTCTTCTTAAAGACGTGACGGTGTGAGCTGTTCCTTGAAGGAGAAACATGTGGCAGTGGTTCCAGCACGCCACTCCAGCGCCGTGAGTCCACTCCCGGGAACACCAGGCAAGTGAGCACGTCCAGCCCCAGCCATTATCTGGGAGGTTGCTGGTCAGATTCTAGCTGTCCTGAGTATGCCAAGGTCACCACAAGGCAGTTAAAACCCAGACCTCTGGCTGGGCACGGTGGCTCACGCCCGTAATCTCAGCACGTTGGGAGGCTGAGGCGGGCGGATCACGAGGTCAGGAGATCGAGACCATCCTGGCCAACACGGTGAAACCCCATCTCTACTAAAAATACAAAAAATTATCCCGGCATGGTGGCGGGCACCTGTAGTCCCAGCTACTCGGGAGGCTGAGGCAGGAGGATAGCATGAACCTGGGAGGCGGAGCTTGCAGTGATCCGAGATCGCGCCACTGCACTCCAGCCTGGGTGACAGAGCGAGACTCCGTCTCAAAACAAAAAACAAAACAACAACAAAAACCCCAGACCTCTGTCTGCTAAAAATAAAATGCCCAAGTTCCCTGGTCATTTTAGAAATCCTTATGGATACAACACATTGTTCTTATATTGCATTTTGCAATTTATCAAATTAGCACAGACACTGGAGGGAGGCGGGGCAGGTGGGGGTGATGGGAGCACCATCCTTTGGGCACACGTTGTGGTCATTTATGAGAAACAGGCAGGAGAGGGTGGCGGCCCGGGGGGAAAGGGTGAATCAGCACCACTTTCTGGAATATCACTTGGCACTGACTCTAAGGAATGTGAAAACTTTTCCCACCCTTTGACCCAGCAGTCTCTCTCCTGGGATTGTCCCAAGGAAATGGCCATGACTGTCACAGAAATTCAGTTGCAACAATGTTCCCTGCATTATGGGTACAGGAAAATGTTGTAAATAGATGCCTGGGCTTTAGAGTCAGGCAGCCTGGGCTTGAGTCCTTGCTCCTTCCACTTCCCAGCTGTGTGACCTTGACCAAGTTTCTTACCCTCTCTGAACCTCAGAGTCTTCATGTGTAAAATAGAGTTAGCAATACTGATCTTGCATGGTGGCTGTAAGAAATCAAAGAGATGAAGGCAGGGTGCTGTGGCTTATGCCTGAAATACCAGCACTTTGGGAGGCTGAGGGGGCGCGGATCATCTGAGGTCGGGAGTTCGAGACTAGCCTGACCAACATGGAGAAACCTCGTCTCTACTAAAAATACAAAATTAGCCAGGCATGGTGGTGAATGCCTGTAATCTCAGCTACTCGGGAGGCTGAGGCAGGAGAATCACTTGAACACAGGAGGCGGAGGTTGCGGTGAGCCGAGATTGCGCCACTGCACTCCAGCCTAGGCAACAAGAGTGAAACTCCATCTCAGAAAAAAAAAAAAAAGAAAAGAAATCAGTGAGATGAGGTCTAACAAGCTGATTAGCCCAGTGTCTGCCTGGAAATGATGTTGACATCCAACAGTGCAAGAGTGACGACTACGTTTACTGTGGGGCATGCATTGGAAAGAATTTGGGAGGATATGGACATGAATGTGAGGAATCTTTATGGTGAGGAAAGTGCCCACACACTAAACTGAAGCGAACGAATCAGGTATACGGCATGCCTTCACATTTTAAAGAGACTCAGACAAGGGGAAAGCTGGGAGGAATATACACCCAGATCCGAACAGGGACCACCCAAGGTGCTGTCCACCCGCTGCTATTTTTCTATATTGGTGAGTGGAAGACGGAGATGCCAATTCACATCAAAACACAAGAAAACAGAGAACCCCAGGGGCCTGAGTGAGCCTTAACCTGGGCGAGGGCTCCAGGGCTGGCCGGGCATCGCGGCTCCGGAGTCTTGGCCCAGTCCAGCTCAGGGTTCCCTTCTGTGAATAACAGGGCGATGGGGCGGACGTCATCTGAGATTCCTCCTGCCGGGACTTTCACAACTCTGCCATGTGATCTTGACACTCGTGCCCTGTGCAGCTTAGGCTGTGCGGAACAAGGAGTGCCCTGGGCCAGGGCCAAGGCCCACCTGTCTAGAGCTTCCCTTTGATGCTGGAGACCCATGGCTGTTTCTCATAAACGCCTGGAACGCCCAGGAAGCACGTGTGCAGGCATCTCGCACCATTCCTTCATTCCTCCCAGACCGCCTAGAACAAGCGGCTATTTATAGTCCCAGATGGATGCGTCCTCAGGGACAACTCCACCTGCCTGACATGCGCAGCTCACGGGCTCTCCTCCCGGACACACGTCCTTCCCTCCCTGCCTGTTTTCTCGGCTCTTGCTAAAATCGTGGACTTGCTCAGTTCCACTTCCAATAGGACCAGAAAATGCCTGCTTTCCTGAGGGCACACATGGGTGTGGCCTCGTCTTTTCATCATTGCAAGTAGGGAGACAACGGATCACAGTTAAAACATATTCCCAAAGCACAGAGCTCAGCCACCCTTTGAAGGCCAAGTAAACCAGATTTGTTTTTCCAGGCATTCTGTGCTATGCGTTTGACATATTTATGTTCTGCATGTATTCCCATTTGTAGGGTAAGGACAGAGCCAGCTGGATCTCAAAGACATCCAGAATGAGACACCTTCACACCTCTCATCCCAGCCGCCATCGGCTCCAGCCTAGGTGCCTGCACCTGCCTCTAGCCTCCTCCCAACTCCCACCCTGGCCTCCCTGCACCAGCAAGCACCCAGAGATCCATGGAAACCTACAAGGATGAAGCAGGACCCTCCTCTGTGCTTCCTCGCTGGTGTCAAAGCCACGGTCTTTGCAGGGATGCACAGACTCTACCTCCCTTATCCCCTTGGTCATTCTGCTCCAGCCACATGGGCCTCCTGCTGTTCCCAAGCCTGCCTGCTTCCAGGTCTCTGCACTGGCTGTTCCCTCTGGTGGGGATGCTCTTCCCTCACTAACTTCCTCACCTCCTTCCACGAGGCTTTGCCCAAAGGTCACCTCCTCCGTGAGGCCCACCCTGACCACCCAGTTTGCATCTTTCCTTCCCTAGCAGGGCTCACTTTCTAGCACACGATGAAATTTGCTTATTTATTCTTTATCATGTTTATTATCTGTCTCCTTGCATTAGAACTGGTCCCCATCCCCAAAACAGGATGTCTGTTTTGTTCATGGCTATCTCCCAAATACCCTGAACAGTGCCTGGCACACAGTAGGTACTCAATAAATAGTTATTGAATGACTTTTACTTAGAAAACCTGGGTTGAGACGCCTGCCTAAGATCCACATGAGCCGTGGGTGGCAGAGGTGGCATTCGAATGCCCAAGCCTGGGGCAGCCACGGACAAGAGGATAATCATGTGATTTCACAGCTTTTCCCAGGTAAACTAAGGCACAAGTAAGTGCCTGGGTAGTGGGAACCCAACACAGTAGGAGCTCTTGAATCATCTTCCCTGCTAACAGATCCTGCTTTGGCTCACCTGGTAATGTGCCCGCCTGAGGACGGCCATGGTTGGGCTAAGTCAGCCACGATCCCCCTGTTCCTCTTTGCCAGTGGGGGTGAACGTGTGACCGAGTTCTGGCCAATGAGTCATATGGGGAGTCTATGGGGACTTCAGGAAAGGGTTCTCCTCCCTAATGAGAGGGAGGGTTATGTGAGGAGAGAGCCTTTGCCTGTGCACATCTCCAGGCTGGATGCCATGCGGTGAGAACGTGATGTTGGAGCAACAGCAGCCATCTGAGACCATGAGGAGAGGCCCTGCTGATAAGCACAGGGTGCAGTGTGGGAGAGGGAACATTTGGGCATCCATCATGACCCTGGTAAGTTGTTTAATTAGCCAGCTCTGGGGTAGGGGTGTGGGGCTACCTCCAGACTTCGTGTTAAGATGATAAATATCCATGTTGGATATTTAGGAGTTGGGTCTTCTTTTTATGCATCCCAAAGCACCCTCGATGATTCATAAGCTGCACTCTCATGAGAGCCTGGAGAGAAGATTAATCCAAGACGGTACGGTCCTCATGCCTAAACAAGTGCAGCTCATTTGAAAGCCTGCAGGAAATCTTAGTTACTCCATGCCATTCTCCAGCACAGAGGCCACCCACTAAAGGCAGAGCTTTCCCAGGAGAAGGGGTGGTCACTGCTCTGGCTGCCACATCTGCAGGGCCAACAGGCCTGGCACAGGTGCCTGGCACAGAGTGAGACTCTAACTGGCTATGGGTGGGTACGTGGTGGATCTTGGCACTGGGCCTGCCTTTCAGAGCCCTGCCACTGCTGGCATCCATGGTCACTAATCATCTTGGGTGATGGAGTGTGAGTCCCCAGCCCTGGGTCAGCCTGCCATTGACACTGTCTCATCCCGCCGCCTGTAGCTGGCGAGGAAGAGGTTATGGTTATTCCCACATCCACTGAAGGAGGCTGAAGTGGCCTGTCCAGGTGACAGAGGGGGGTACCCGGAGCAGTTTCCACCAGCTATGAGTCCCCTGGGTCACAGGAGGTGATGAACTTGACTCTGGGGTCTGATGCATTTTGCTGCACGCCCAAGGTCTGTGCTTATGGAAATCCTTTCCAATAAAGTGCAAGCTTCCCCCTTTGTCTTTTAAAATAGGCTTTTAAAAAGAGGCATCTAATGGATTTTGCTTTCCAGAAATGTGGCAAATGTATCTTTATGGAGAGTTGAAAAAAATTAGACCAGATAAATCCCACGATGCCCTGGACAGCCCTGATGAAAAGCATGAAATCCACCAGCTGCAGGGAGAGAAAGGCCAGGGCGGAGGCCACCCCTTCTCCCAGGCAATCGCTCCCTGGCACTGACACACCCCCTTCGCTCTGCAGCCTGGGCGGGGGATCCCGAGGCTCAGGGAGGCAGGTGGACCCCCTGCTTGTTTATGGAAATGTGGGAGGATGGGGGCCGGCCACACTCACACCCACAGCTCGTGCACTCACTCCCAGAAAACAAACCCTTCCCCGCTGTGCCGGAGAGTGTGCTGTTCACTTCATTGTTCTTCCAAAGTAGCCCCCAGAACTGCCATCCTGGGGGTGTCCCTGGGTCCCCACAATCAGGGCAGTGGTATTGGGGTACCTGGGACGTCAGGGTGCTATGGGGAGAATTCACTGAGGGCCGAGCCAGGCTGTGGATGTAAAGGGAATGCCTGGATCTAGGTGATTCTTGGGGCATCAAGTGCCCCCAATGATTTCCCTGATAGTCACCCATGTCCTTGGACAGAGTTTCAGCATCTCTGAAGGGCGGGGCTGGGGTCTGCCTCAGACCAAGGGATTCAGGGCATTTCCACTCCTGCCAGAAATGGTGCAGCCCCCTTGGGGTCCCAGGGCCAGTGGAGAGCTGGCTGAGCTCAGCGTCTTCCCCAAGTCACCGACCCCCTGCAGGGCTCCAAGTGCGGGCGCTGTGGACTCTGACCTCCTCCAGGGCCAGCGGCGCCAGGGTCGGTTCTCGGATGGTCCCCTTTTAGTAGCAGAGGAGTCTAGGCCATTGGTTTTCAAGCTCCTTTTCAAGCAACAGGACTCTACACACAGGCTTTAGACTGTGCCTGCAGACATGAACTGGACTAGTGGACAGTGTCTGCACTCCGATGGGCAGCACTGGAGACAGCACCTGCTCCCCTCCTGCTGCCCTCCCCAGGAGACCCTCAAGGCACCTCCACAGAAACCCAGGAGGGAAGACCCTGGCCCGGGGCTGCAGACACGCCTGGAATGCAAACCCCGGGCAAGCTCCCGGCGCTTCCAGACCTCAGTGTCCCCCTTTCTGAAACAGTTACATGTCCCCCCGGGCTGCTGGCACTGGGAGGATTCCCTTCCGTCTTGACTGGCCTTGCTTCTGCCAGGCAGATTTCTACTCTCTTGAGGTTCTAGCCAGCACGCCACCTCCCCTGTGAAATCCCTTCTGGAGTCTTCGAAATCCTTCCCTGTGGGCATCCCCCGCTACACACACATACTTGGTTTCTATTATAAAAAGCCACCTTTTCAAATCGTATTGCACACCTTACTTAACATAATCTCCCTCACCAGACAGCGAATGTGTCCATGCTAAAGCTTGCGCCTTCTTGGTCTTTAGAAATTCAAGAGCCTGGCGCACAGCAGGGCCTCCTAGAGCTTTTGTGGAGCGGGTGAACGCAGCCCGCAGCCATTGGATGGGGGCCGTGCGACGCCTGATGAAAATCATGATGCTCAATTATCTGCTTGTGGCACATTTCCTAGTTTTGTTTGCCCAGAAAAAAGCAAACCATCGGCGCACTAGGGTTCATCGAGGGTCGTTACGGTTAAGCGAGTGTGAATCTCCAAATGGCCCAGGGGGCCGTCATGCCGAACCTGCAGAAGGCAGGCAGGCACGGGGCCGCACACCACAGCAGGGATTTGCAGTGTCCTTAACGTGATTCCTTTAAAACTGCAAACTCCTCGGGTCGACATCCATCAAATTGGTTTGATTTGCACATCCCTTCCTCCAGTGCTATTTTTAATCTATTTTTAGAAAATTAGCAACGGCACATGCGTTCTCTTTGTATAGGAAGGAGGAACAGGCTGGAGGGAGACTCGGCACGGGCCGTCTCGGTTGGCGGGGCTTCACGTGATTTTTTTTGGTTTTGCTTTTTTCTCATCTTTTCAGGATGATTGGCATTTAGTAGATTATTTACATTATTGTTTTATAGTCATAGAGAAATTGAAGTGATTTTAATCTGGAGTAATAGTAATGTTCTTGGTGCTACTTCCGGTGGGGGTCCCTGCATGTCTGGGGTCCAACAAAGGTCCCGCGTGTCCTCCACTGTTGAGTTCATGCGGCTGACCATGACCGTTTATTTACCTGTGTGGCTACAGTGCTCAGGTGGCCACCTTCCTCTGGCCACAGGACCAGAATTCTCTGAGGCTGGGTGCAGCCACACGAGGACACCCCTGGGGACCTGTACCCTCATCCCCTGACCCTCCCCACTCCGGCGATTTTTCCATCACACCCACCAGTGACAAGGCTATGTTGAAAAGATCTCGCTCTCCTACGAAGATTCTGTATCTGGAGTGTTCTCCAGTATCCCAGGCCCAAGCAGAGTTTCCCAGGAGGCTTTGAGGGCCCAGGATCGCCGCTGGGAGGCCCGTTTCAGGGGCCACACCGCAGGGGACCGGGGGACACTCACCTTTGCAGACGAAGCACTTGATGTGGAAGTACTTGTCCTGCACCCGCAGCACCTCGCCCTTGCACACATTTCCACACGTGTTGCACAGGATCGCCGTGCTGGGCGACTTCTCCAGTGGGCTGGGAGCAGCCTGGGGCTGCGACACTGTTGGGAAAGAGAGACGATCAGCGTTCAAGGGTGGATGTGTGAGGCACAAAGGTGAGTAAAGCAGGGGTGTGAGGACGCAGAGCTGACCCTCCCAGCAGGCCCTGCGCCCACCAGCATGAGCTGCACAGGGCATCAGAGTCGGTCTGTTGTCTCCTTTTGCCTGGGGACCCACAGGAGTCAGATTATGCAGGGGTGAGGGGGCCAGAGGGCGAAGGTCATCTGGTCAACCCCCAGTGTGGGCTCCTGTCTGCAGTAGCCCCGTGCAGGGAGGGGCCTGGGCTTCTCATCCACATGCACAACTGCGGCAATGAGGCCATCACCTCCCCACCTGAAAGATGGCCCAACCACTGCTGCCTTAAACTGGCATGGCCTTACCCTCAGGAGTCTCAGGGACAAGGCACCCCTCTGTGAGCTCAGTAACCCTCAGCAGCAGGGACCAACATCCTCTCTTCTGCAAGTACAGCAGCCACAGAGCCACGGTCCTAAAGGGAGCTCACTTCAATTCCCTCTGGGTCCTGGGACATGGAGCTAAATATTGCTGCTGTCCCCTTAAATCTCCCTTAAAGCCACCACAGTACAGGACATTGAAGGAGTGGCTGGATGGATGGACAGGTCAGGATGGATGGTCACAGAGCCTGACTGTGGGGCTCCCGGGGACCGGGCAGGGTGACACACTCCTTATCCCCATCCTCCCAAAGCATCTGCAGAGACCAGCGCCCAGGACGGGGGGCCATGGCCCAGAAGCCTCAGGTCTGCCCTTTGAGGGGCTCCCAGTGGGCATTAGGGATGGCCAGGTGAGCAACAGTGACCACCAGGTGGCCAAGCTGGCATCGCTTTGAAGCTTGAGGTGGACTTGGTAGATGGAGGTGCAGGATCTGGATGTGGAGCTCTGCCAGGCACAGAGCCAGCCACACAGGACCCGGGCAGGACCCAGCTGATGCTTGGCAAGTGCTGGCCTGTGTGAGTGAATCAGCCTGGGGACTGAAGGCTCAGACCCCAGGGCAGGCACCGGCGGCAGGCAGGAGGTTCTGTGGCTAGTGCTGCAGTCGGCAGAACAATGCTCCCAAGATGTCCCCTTTCGAATCCCCGGAACCTGTGCATATGCCTTCTCACATAGCCACAGGGGCTTGCAGGTGTGACTTAAGTTAAGGGCTTTGATGGGATATGATCTGATTGTCTAGCTGAGCCCAATATCATCACAGGGGCCTTAAAATCAGAACATTGTGCGACTGTGGCCAGAGGGAGGCGTGACTGTGGAAGAAGGTCAGGGAGATGACACATTGCTGGCTTTGAAGACAGAGGAAGGGGCCACAAGCCAAGGAATGCGGGAGCCTTGGGAAGCTAGAAAAGGCAAGGAAAGGGTTCTCCTCCAGTCCTCAGAAGGAACCAGCCCTTCTCACACCTTGATTTTAGCCCAGCAAGACGTGGTGGGCACCGTAACCTCCGGAACTGGAAGCTAATAAACTTGTGTTGTATGCAGTTTGTGGTCACTTGTTATAGAAGCCAGGGACGCAAATGCAGTGGTCAACCTGTGAGACAGGTGGGGGATGCAGGGGCCAAGGCACCAAGCCCCTCCCCTCTGCATTCTGCAAGCCACTCCTTGTTTGGGAGTGAGAGCCACCAACGGCAAGGACCACCCCAGCGCAGCAGCCCAGGGCGGGCATTCACTTGGCTAGGGCTGCGCCCCACGCCTTCTGCTTATGCCAAGTTCACCCTGAACGATCTCATTGAGAGACTGAACACACAGACAATGGCCAGGTCCAGACAAAGGCAGAGCTCAGACCACACCCGCAGCGGCCGGCCCAGGAGTCGAGTCCGGCCACGGTACCCAGCTGGGAAGCCAGCTGCGTGGCAGACTTGCAGGGAGGCGACTACTCTCCCTCAACAACCAGGAGGCTAAACGATAACTCGGTCCCACATGGCCAGGACTTGACTCACAACTGACAGCTGTCCTAATTCATGCCCCCGCTTTCCAGTTAGGGTCATTTGGAGAAAGCCAAATACATCCCTAACCAATCACACAGGACGCCCCCCTTCTGGGAGCCGCCTCCAGTCCCCCAAGGCTGACAGCCTCCATGGGGGCTCACCGGGAGCTATCCTTTCCCCTCGGAGGCTTCCCCACCACTTGCCTGCCCATGTGGCCAACTCCCTTGCCACAGCAGCTCTGAGAAAGTTGCCTCCACTCGTCCTCACGTCTTCCTTTATTTCCACAGCACTCTAATGCCAGCTCCCCCTGTCTTGGTCTGGGTTCCCATGAAGCCGGCCTTGAGACCAGGCTGTGGGTGGGATGGTCTATTTCGGGGGCCCCAGGCACCACGCCAGAGCGAGGAGCGGGGAAGATGAAAGCTGGTGGCAGGTGTGTTGTTGAGCTGCTCCCCACGTGGGAGAGGGGCCTCACGGCCCGGGGCCATCCAGGAAGCCCTGCAGAGCATGTCTCAGCTCATCCCGTGGAAGGAAGGAAGGCCGGGGCACTGGCCCCCACCGCCTGTCCCCTGAGTGCAAGAGCTGCTCCAAGGCGGAACTCCCAGCTCCCTCTTCTGGTCTGCCTGGCGTCTGGGCTGAGTGAGTTTCTGAGGCACAGAGCCAGGGGTGCTGCAGATGCCAGGGCTGGGCAGCCTGCAGGTGATGAGGCATGGCCCACCTGGCTGCAGTTGAAACCACAGGTGGGCCGAGGGATGTGGCACAGGCCCAGAAAACACCTGCCACCCTTCATTTGAGGGCTAAGCGTATTCACACACAGACGCACACACTCACATATATTTACACAATTGCTAAATGCCAGCACTGATTGAGCTCCGAGCCTAGAAGGTCTCCTTATCTCCCTGGTAAAAATCCAGCAACTGCATCTCAGACAGAGGAGGCCATCTCCCCATCCAGTTCCAACCTGCCCCTACGCGTTCCCAGAACCCCACATCCCGGAAGCCACCGATCTGGCCACCCATCCTCGCCTAGGGTCCCTCCCACGGATGGAACTGTGACGGGACAGCGCAGAGGAGGAAACTGGGTCATGCTGGGGCAGCAGGTCTATCCAGGTCAGGGGATCCAAACAGACCAAGGGCGGTGGGTGTCAGCTGTCTGCGGATGAGGGAGAGGGGTCGGCCTGGGAAGCAGGCACGGGAAAGGAGATGAATGGCATGAAAGATAACTCAGCACCACCCTGGGCCTGCCTCTGGTTTTGCAAACTGGACCGGGAAGAGCCCAGTGAGGGTCCCTGCGGGCTCAGTCTGCAGCTGCTGGAGGCCACCGTGGCCTTTCTCACTCTGGTTGAGTCCACAGCAGGCTTGTCCCACATGCCTTGTGCCTGCAGAGTCATTGCAGAGACGACCTCATCTGTTATTTAATAAAGATGGTGGGGAGGGTGCAGCAGGCGAGGGCTTTCTGGGCTGGAATCGAAGCCTCCCAGTGCAGAACAAGGATTAGAATTGCGGACTGAACTTCAAATGGTGCCTCTCTCGGCCACGCATGGCCCAGGCCACCCGGGGCCCCTGTAGGCTGCCACACGGGTGATGCACCCGGTCCATATCTGAGGCTCAGTCAGAGCTCACAGGGGTGGGGGCTGTGCATCTTCAAGATGCTTATGTTCTCATCTATTGGCAACAAAGAGAACAACGCACAAGTGTCTCTTCGTGATCTGACAAGGGAGAGGTTCATGCTGCTGGAATCTGGCCCAAATCCAGCCTGAGGGAAGTGTCAGCTTCAGATTCCCAGGGGGCAGTGCGGGTGGTGGTGTCAGCTGGCCTGGGATGCAGCCTCACTGGCCTTCTGCATGCTGTGACCTCAGGTGAGTCCCTGAAACTCCTGGCCTTCTGTCTGTGTGTCTGTCTGTCTCTCCATCCAGGCATCCATCCTCTTCTTGTGTTACTTAGCCCCAGGGATGCCAGGACCACGGGCAATAATGTTCCCATAGCAACCAGCCCAGCAAACAATAAGTGCTCAATACACAATTGCGATGGACTGGCCTGATATCACCGTTTCCAGGTGACTGGAAATATACTTTGTCGGGGGTGGCGGGGGTGGGGGTTGGGGGAAGCTGCTAAGAGCATGGATTTGCTTGGAGGCCCCAATCTCGCCTGCTGGGGCTGCCTCCGAGGCGTCCTGGGGCTGCAGGGTCTGGCGGAGGCGCTGCCCTCTCTCCATGGGAGATAGACACTGCGCCGTGAGGACACCGCTGCCTCCACGCAGGTGCCGCTCCTACAGGCTTCCCTCCAGCTGGCCCTTCCTGCCAGGCCCTGGGACCACAGGTAGGTAAGTGGGTATGCACTTGCCTCCCAAGAGGGTTCATTCCTCACCTGGCTGCAGCTGCCAAATTGTGAGGACGGCTGGGGGACAACAGCAAAACTGTGCAAAAGCAGGGGCCAGGTGGTATTCTCAGTCCCCCAGAACCTGGCCGAAAGTCAGCCACGTGTTTTACATTAAAAAGAGAAGTTTCAAGTGGTCCTTCAGCAGGTGAATGGATAAATGAACCGGGGTGTATGCAGACGATGAAATATTATTCACCAACATAAAGAAGCGTGCCATCACACCGTGAGAAGGCATGGAGGGACCCTCAATGAATACTGCTAGCTGGAAGATGCCAGCCTGGAAAGGCTACACCCTGCAGGATTCCAATTATGTGACATGTTGGAAAAGGCAAAATGAAAGAGACAGTAAGAGGATTGATGGTTGCCAGGGCTGGGATCAGCGGAGCACAGGGGATTTTTAGGGCAGTGACGCTGCTCTGGGAGATACTGTAATGGTGGATCCATGACACTGTACATTTGTCCAAACCCATAGAAACTGCAACACTAAGAGTGGCCCCCAATGTAAAGTATGGACTTCACTTAAGAATACATCAACATTGGTACAGTTACCACAAATGCACCTCACCAGGGCAAGGTGTTAATCATAGGGAAGACGGGATGGGAGCACATCAGAACTCTGTCTTCTAGAAACCAAGAGCTGCTCTGAGAAACAAAATCTATCAAAAAATTTAAAAAATTCTAGGCCAGGAGCTGTGGCTCACGCCTGTAATCCCAGCACTTTGGGAAGCTGAGGCGGGTGGATTACTGAGGTCAGGAGTTTGAGATCAGCGTGGCCAACATGGCAAAACCCTGTCTCTACTAAAAATACAAAAATTAGCCAGGTGTGCTGGTGCACACCTGTAATCCCAGCTACTCAAGAGGCTGAGGCAGGAGAATCACTTGAAACCTGGGAGGCAGAGGTCGCAGTGAGCCAAGATTGTGCCACAGCACTCCAGCCTGGGTGAGAGAATGAGACCCTGTCTCAAAAAAAAAAAAAAAAAAAAATTTAAAAAGGAACTAACCACAATTGTGGCAGGTTCATTTCACTGCAATTTCAAGATCGGCTCCAATAATTTGGCTTAACAAGTCTCTAACTGTGATAATAACATAAAGCATAAACTCAAGTGCTAAGAATCTATCACACAGGGGCTGAGAGTATTTAATCCCTCGTGATAATGAAACCCCAGCCTTGGGAAGCCCCAGTGGGAATAATAAAAATGATTGCTGGTGTCGTTAACACATAACCTTCACAACAAAGGGATGTGGCTCTCTCAGGAAGTCCCCCTGCCTCCCCCTCCAGGCTGGACTCCTGGTCTGCCACCAGCCAGCCAGAATGGGAGCCAGCAGGGTCTGGTTTGGGCCCACCATCCAGGGGCAGCGGTGTGACCTTGGTGAACACATTTAACTATGCAAAGCCTCAGTTTTCACATCTGTAAATCGGGGTTTGATTTTAGGAGGATTTTTTAAATGTCCATTGAAGTAGAGAAAGCTCCACGTGCGAGGCCTGACAGGTGGCTGTGAACAGTAGCTGTTAGTTGAGTTCCTTCCAAGGCTCAGAGACCAGACTTGCAGGCCGCAGGGTGGAGGGGTCAGATCGGGGGTGGCTATCGGAAAGGGCAAAAACGATCACTCTGAGGTCCACTCAAGGTTTCCCAGTCCAGAGCGGGAGTCCGCAAGCATTTTCAGGAAAAGGCCAGACAGTAAACACAGTGTAGGCCCCAGGGACACCGCAGTGAACACAACAGCCACGGTCCCAGCCCTCCACATTCTCTTGTTTGTTCCATACCATGCCCCACAGGAATGGTCTGTCATCCCCATCTCACAGATGAGGATGCCAAGGCTAGGAGATGGTCACACGGCTAAGAGACTGGGGCCCAGCTCAGCTGTGTCCGAGGCTCCTCCTCCCACCCCTTTCATCACCTGCTGCGCTGCAAACCATGTGTTCACTTGTTCAACAGACACAGGAGCAGACACGCTGTCAGGTACTGGGGAGACAGGTGTGCCATTCAGCACCACACCAGCGTGACAGGCACAGGAAGAGGGACATGCCAGCCAAGGGGGCACAGGCAGGGGGCAAACTCCTCTTTCTGTCCAGTGAACCAGCTTTCATGACCCAGACAGCAGAGTCCTCATCATTCTGTGATCTCTGGGAATGTTTTTTCTTCTCTTGAGGCAGAGTCTCGCTCTGTCACCCAGGCCGGAGTGCAGTGGCACAGTCTCAGCTCACTGCAGCCTCAACCTCCCGGGCTCAAGCCATCCTCCCACCTCAGCCTCCCGAGTAGCTGGGACCACAGGTGAGTGCCACCATGCCCAGCTAATTTTTGTATTTTTTGTAGACACGGGATGTCGCTATCTTGCTCAGGCTGGTCTCAAACTCCTGGGCTCCAGCGATCCTCCCATGTCAGCCTCCGAAAGTGCTGGGATTACAGGCATGAGCCACCGCGCCTGGCTGGGGATTTGCTTGACTGTTTATTTCCGCTGTGTGCCCACAGATCTATATTTAGTTCCACCCTTCTCTGAGGGCCCAGTGAACTTTGGACCTCTGAGCATGTATCCCTGGCTTGGCCAAAGACCAGCAGCCGTGCTCGCTTTGTTCTCTTGCTTTCCTCGTTGGCTCTGGAGGTAAATCTACCTTGAGAATGGGCAGGGGACCCCCTTGTGTACTCACACAGGGGAAAACTTGGGGTCCGCCCATGGCAGGGGTTCTCATTGGAGCCCCGCTCCATCCGCCAAGATGATTTCAGAAAGCTCCCCGTCTGCTGTTTGTATCATCCAAACGGCTGGCTTGGGGTTTCCAAATGTCCTAAGGATGTTCTAATAATATTCAGTTTTCTAAGCCTACACATGCACACAGGAACTCCAGCTCACCCAGAGCGGCTCACAGGACACACAGTTCCAGCTTCCCTTTCACACCTTTCCTTATGACCATGGCAACGAGCAGAGAAATACAGAGAGGGGCACAGGGCTGTGTGCAGGCACAGCGGGGAGATGAACCTGTGTACAATCAGGGAGGGCTTCTGGGAGGAGGTGACATGAGCTAGAGGCTCAGAGGATGGGCAGGCACCTTCTGGGACAGGAGCAAGCACACATCACAGTGCTCAGCTCACCTTCATTGCGGCACAGCCCTGACACATGGGCGGCTGCTGTCCACTGGCCTGTCTGCCTCCCCTGGCCTGGAAGCCCTCATGGGCCAGGGCCGTGCCCGAGGGGTTTGTCTCCCTAGGGCCAGGTGCTGAGGAGACCAGAGCCGATGCTGGCCCTGTGCTGACATGTGGTCAGCCAGTCCTTGCCAGGAGACAGGCATGGCTCTCACACACCACGGGGCCACACGTACCCTGTGCCAGCTCTGCCCTGGGGCACAGGGCTTTCTTTGGGCTAATTTTATGAATATGGAATTAAAGGGTGCAGGCACACACACTTTGCATCCTCATGGATCCTGCCACATTGTCTTTTCGGGGACTTACAAACCCCTGCCCGTGCCTTAGAGTGTGTCCCCTCCCTCAGGTTCTCACTTTATAGGTCGTGCCTTGGTTTAAGAGCAGGTCCAGGCCTCCCTACTGCCCTGCCCAAGTGTTACTTGTTAGAAAATCATGCCGGATCACAGGCGGGCACTTCCTTCCTAACCTACTTAAGGGCTGGCTGCTAATTATAACCATGAACCGAGGACGCTGCTCTCTGGAGCCGGCCCCATTCTCACCACGGCCATCACAGCCTGGGCTTAGCAAGGGAGCTCTGCAGGTCTCTGACCCCACGTGGCCAGACAGGGCGACCCTCTGTTCAATCCCCAATTAAGCAAAGACGCACTGGGCACTCTCTCCTTGCCAAGAGCTAGGCCAGCACGGGGCCGAATGTTGGGCAGGCACCACCCCGTCCCCAAGCCGTCACGGGACAGTTCTGGACACAAGAGCACACAGGAAGCTCATGGTGCCAGCACTGTGGGACCCCAGGCCCAGGCACACACCTCCCGGAGCCTGCCCAGCTCTATTTCAATGACGACATGAGACACCTGCGGGGCGCCCTGGAACACCCACCAGGAGACGAGCTGGCCCTCTTCCAGTTCCCCAGGAGTGCAGTCTGGCTTCTCCCTTCTGAGTCCTTGACCTGCCCGTGGCCAGACCACGGGTCCCTGAGGACCGCAACCAGCTCGGCTCTGCCTTGGGGTCCTGAGGATGGACGCAGGGCTTGTGCGCAGATGTGTGCAGATGAAACTGATTACAGGAAAATGTCTCAGGCTCCTGACCTCCACATGCCCCTCTCAGCATCGCTGTCACCCCAAACTACAACCTCCTGGGGTGTTATCCACCCTGGCCCTCAGTGGATGCTCAGGGCTGACCCGGACATCAGCAGCCAAACTCCTCTTTCTGTCCAGCGAACCAGCTCATGAGGGGAATCACTTGAGCCCATGAGCCACTCCTCCTTTCGCGCTTGCCTGCTACACAGAACGCATCCTTTGAGCCGTCTCCTCTGTAGGGCCAGTGGGCTCCATGCCTGCTGGGCTCACCTGGAGGCCCAGCCCCCTGCCAGTGCCTGAACCCTAAGATGTGCCTGGGGAACAGGATGAACCTATGCATCTCACTCTGACCCACAACCACCTTCCCCTCAGCATGCGACAGTAGCATCCAGCCATCTCAGCACCTCCCACGGTGTTCTTCCGGAAGCCTCTGAGCTTATCCCTCTGAGCTCCCCACGGGCTGTCTGAGCAAAGCCCCGTGGCATGCTGCATCTTCAAAGGTGACGATCACAACAACCATTCTTACACGCTCTCCTACGACACTGTGTCGACCCTTCTCCTATTACCTGATGGGGTCTAAATCCCCTCACCTTGAACCTGGGTGGACCTCTGCCACTGCTTTGACCAAAAGGATATGACAGAACTGACCCCAGGCAGCTTCCAAGCTGGGTCATCAAATACCCCCGGCTTCTGCCTTGCTTTCTTAGGATGCTCATTCTGGGAACCCGGTGGCCATGCTGGGAGGAAGCTCAAACCACTCCATGCTGTGACCACGCGTGAAGCCTACATGCCACTATTCTGGCAGAAGGACCACAGAAGTCCCTGCGGACGGCCAGCAAGACGTTTCAGCAAAGACGCCCGTGGAGGATTCTGGCTCCCAGCCCTTGAGTCACTCTCAGTCTTTGGGTCTGCCCAGTGAAACCACAGACATTGTGGAGAGGAGACAAGGCATGCCCACCGCGCCCTTTCTGAATGGCAGCCCCTTCCAACCCGTGAATGTAACAGGATGTTTGTCTTATGCCACTGAGGCTTGGGGTGGTTTGTTAGGCAGCCATGGAAAACCAGAATGCCACCACAGTGATGGCCCCAGACATCAGAAGACCTCTTTGCAAAGCTTTTGCTCACATCGTTTCTATGCAGCTCTCTCTGTGCATGCCCCCCAAGGGCAGGAACCCCGTCTAACCCTGCTGAGAACCTCCCCCTCCAAACCCAAGGCTGGCCACCTCCTCCTCACTCTCCGATCCCACTTCTGCTATCACATGGGCTTACACAAGATGCCCAGGAACGGATTCTCTAAATCAGTGGGTTTCCACTTGGGGACCTTGGAGATTTTGCAAAGGGTCTGTAAATGTATTTGCACACCATGATTGTCTGCAGACAAATGGCTCGATCTATGTTGCACATCTGGGGACTATGGTTTTCAGTTGTAGGTAGATGCTCAAAGGATTTTTAAAAAGTGAAGGCTGCTAGAAAGTGTTACAAAATCCCCAGTTGCCTTTGTTACTGAATATTTCTTAAGCAATATAATGATTGGATATAGCACGAGGATGTGAGTTCATTGAGAAAAGGGTCTTCACTCTCTGGAAGGTTAGGCAGCTAATAACATAGATCACAGCAGCTTCCCTGCTCTGGAGAAACAGCTCCAAAAAAATACTAGGTTCCAAACTGTTCCTGATCTAATTTCTGGAACTTGCCCACTAAGCAAAAAGTTAGGTTTGATGAGGATAGCAGTTTACAGTTTACAAATAAGCCTTATGCATTTTATCTCTGCTCATATAAAAACTCCCTGGTATAGACGGTAGGAGAGGGGACTCAGTGGCGACGCCTGGTCTCCTCTGCACAGCCTGGCTCCAGACCTCTCTAGAGACAGTAAAGTCACTTTCTCCACAGCCAAAGTCCCAAGAGGCGGCACTTGCCGTTTTCATCCAAGAAGGGAAATGCCCTTCAAATCCCGGAGTGACCTTGACTGGAATCTTCACAGCCACTCTTGGAGGTAGATATTCTTTTGCCCATTTGGCAGAGTTGGAAGCTTAGAGAGGTTTAGTGACCAGCCCAAAGCTACACAGTGAGGAGTGGCAGAGCCAGGATTCAAGCCCAAGTCTGCCTTTCTTCAGCTACCCATTTCCAAAGACAGCTGCGACTGACTGATTTGCAGCCCACTGCCCCTGCCCACTGCAAGTCACACCCACAGACTCCACCCACCACAGGCTCCACCCACAGCAGATTCTCCTGCTTCAGGCTCCACTCACCACAGACTCCGCCCACTGCAGACTCCACGCACTGCAGACTCCACCTACCACAGGCTCTACTCACTAAGACTCCACCCATCATAGGCTCCACCCCCAGCAGACTCCACCCACTGCAGACTCTACCTACCACAGGCTCCACTAAGACTCCACCCACTGCAGACTCCACCTACCACAGGCTCTACTCACTAAGACTCCACCCATCATAGGCTCCACCCCCAGCAGACTCCACCCACTGCAGACTCCACCCACTGCAGACTCCACCTACCACAGGCTCTACTCACTAAGATTCCACCCATCATAGGCTCCACCCCCAGCAGACTCCACCCACTGCAGTGCCACCACTGCAGGCTTCCTTCCTCTCAGCCTTGTCTGGGCTCCACCCACCTTTCCTCTGGCCCCAAAGACTGCGTCTTCTCCCATGCCCTGTGATCATCATTCTCCTAGGCTCGACCGAGAAGACCTAACCATGCTGGGATGACTTTATTATCTCCTGGGCATGTTTCCAGAAGCCAGCTCTGCTTACTCTGAATTCAAGCAGGGTGTCCTGGCCAATTCCCATGTGGGCCTCTCTCCTATCCCCCCACGCAGCGTCCTGTTGGCCCAGCCGCTCACCGTGGGAAGAGATGACGGGTTGTCCCCACCCCAGTGATCAACTGTAAAGCTCAGGACAGTTCAAGGGAATCAAGCCCCACATTCTGTGGGCTTCATGCAGGACATCACAGCCAAACACAGCCCCAGGAAGAGGAGCCCTGGTGATTTTCAGAGGCCTGTGTTACGGTCCAGGCCGGCCCTGCTAGCTCCAGGCCACACGCTCTCGGGAAAGTCATCACCTCTGGAGCCTCTCCCTGCCATCTGCGCAGGAAGGCCACGGCTGTACTGAGCGTGATGTGATGAGAATCAGAGAATTCAGAGAGGTGCCCTGACCTCTCTGATGTGGTGATGTGGTGAGAATCAGAGGCCGAGGCTGGACACTGCACACAGCATGAGCTCAACGCACGCCAGGGCTCAGGGATCCTTGCACACTGACCGCCACCTGGGGAGAGGCCAGAGGACAGTTCCAGAAGAGCACTCCACACTCACGTCTAAAAGCCCTTGAGAGCTCAGGCAGGAGCTGGCCCCTGTGAGACTCATCCTCCAACCCCACAGGGTTGTAGGGAGGCCTCTGTCTTGCTGGAAAACTTGGGCTAGGTCCCTTTTCCCTCCAGCCTGGTTTCTAATCTGAGTCGGCCTCACTGCGAGGGGGCCGTCGGCATGATGGAGTCCCCAAGACAAGCTCTCCAAGTTGACAAGGTGGCAAGATCTGGGAGGGTGGCCTCAAGAACAAGCTGTACCCCTCTGCTTAGGCCCCTCCCCTGCTCAAGAACCTTCCATGGCTCCCCAGAGAACACAGCCCAGCCCCCAAACCAGCACTCTAAGCCTGGTACCCACCTGGTTCCCTGACTTCCTCACTGCCCTCTGATCCCACCCTCTTTCCCAAAGTTGTCCTCGACAGTCCCGGCACCAGCCTGGGCTCCCACCATTCCTGCTCCGGGGACCACTGTGTGCCCATCTCACCTGGGAAGACCCTACTTGTCCTTCCAGGCCCACGTCAAATGCCCCCTCTGTACCGACAGCGTATTCACAGACAATGATTCACTCTTGTGCTGAGCTCTGCACCAGAGCCTCTAGGACCTGAGCGCCCTTCTTTGCACCCTAACTTTAAGAAAATTGTCCTTATTTTACAGATACAAAAACTCACCAGGTGAGGGGATCTGTCCATTGTCTACCTGGGCCCACTGATGGGGTGACCTTGAGCAAGTCAGGGCACCTCTCTGAAACAGGATGAGCCTCTGGCTTTGTCTATAGTCCCACGGTGCCAGGGCTCCCCCAGAGACCTGTGCTGGGCCTGGGGAACAAGTGGCCCAGCAAGCCTCAGGCTGTCCCAAGACACTCTTGTGCCGGCACGATCACTGGTCTCAAACGTGTCTCGGTGTGGGGTGTGGGGCTGAAGAGAGCCCCAATCTCACTTCTGAGGTGAGGTGAGTTGGGGGTGCTGGGTATGGAAGGATCTAGAAGCCCAAAGGAGGTGGGAGAGGATGTGCAGTCTTATGGCACAGGTCTCGGGCTTCCTTCTTCTTATTTATTTTTTTTAAGAGAGAGTCTCGCTCTGTTGCCCAGGCTGGAGGGCAGTGGCGTGATCTCGGCTCACTGCAAGCTCCGCTTCATGGGTTCAAGCGATTCTCCTCCCTTAGCCTCCTGAGTAGCTGGGATTATAGGCACACGCCACCACACCAGGATAATATTTGTATTTTTAGTAGAGATGGGGTTTCACTATGTTGGTCAGGCTGGTCTTGAACGCCTGACCTCATGATCCGCCCACCTGGGTCTCCCAAAGTGCTGGGATTACAGGCGTGAGCCACCGTGCCCATCCTGGGCTTCCTTCTCACTAAAAATTCTTAAAATCACCAAAGAAAATGATTCCATTTTCTTGATACTTTGCACAGTGCTGCAAATAACAGTGACACTGTCTTTTAAAAACAAACAAACAATCAAACAATTTCCTCTTGGGCCCTGGCTCCAGAGGGTTTGGTTGCTTGGACCCTTTGTGAGGTTGGGGTTTTTGCGAGGCTGAAACTCCACTAGCCCCGAGTGAGGCTAAGGGGTCAGGGGAGGGGTTCCCAGCCCAGTGGGAAGAGCAGACCCTTTGCCTCCGCTCAGATCTGGGGTGTGTGCTCAAGTCCTGCGGGTGGAGGTGTCCTACAGCTCCTTCTGGCATGAAAGCCCTGTGATTTTCCTATTTTGAGGCAGGGGCCCATGAGGACGAAGTCACTCTTGGCCACAAATAGGCTCTGTTCACAGAGCGACAGGCACAGACGTAGGGCGGCAGGGTCCCTGGCGGCCCTCAGAGCCTGAGAGGAGCCTCTCCTCCGGGAGGCAGGAAGAGAAAAACAGCCGAGCGGCCACGCTGCCCCTTCCTCCCAGAAGAGGACGTGGCAGGAAGCAAGAGCGGTGCCAGGGGGCAGCTCCAGCCATCTGTGTGGGCCGAACCGGGATCCCCAGATGCCCATGTTGAAGTCCTAACCCCAGGACCTCGGCATGTGACTGTGTTCGGAGATGGGGCCTTCAAAGGCATCATTACGGTAAAGCAAGGTGATCTGGAGGGTGGGTCCTCATCCAATCTAACTGGTGTCAGAAAAAGGGGAAATGTGGACACAGAGACAGCCCCTGACAATCCCCCATCTGTGTGTTCTGTCATGGCAGCATGGGAAACCAGAGGGAACCCGACGTGAAGACACAGGAGAAGACGGCGACTTAGACGCCGGGAGAGGGGCCCTGGGACGGGTCCTTCCTTGCAGCCTCAGAAGGAGCCAGCCCTGCCTGTACCTTGATCTGGGACTTCTGGCCTTCAGAACTGTGGGAGGATGCACATCTGCCAGTCCAGCCCCCATCTGTGTGCTCTGTCGTGGGAGCGTGGGGAACCAGCAGGAACACTTCTCAGCTTACAGTGCAGGTCCGTCGTGATGAACCCGAGGCAAGCACGTGACATCACTAAGCTGAGACTTCACTGACTGCACCTAACCTAGGGAACATCACAGCTCAGCCCAGCCTACCGGAAACATGCTCAGAACACCTACACCAACCTACAGCTGGGCACACGCATCTAACGCAAAGCCTGTTTTATAATACAAAGTTGACTGTCTCATGTAAGAGTACTGTACCGCAGATTGCTAGCCCAGAAAAAGATCAAAATTCAAAATTCAAAGTATGGTTTCTACTGAATGCATATTGTTTTTGCAACATTACAAGACCAAAACATGGTAGTCCAACCATGGTAAGTGGGGGCCTGTCCATACGCCATCCCTGCAGGCGGGAAGAGCCAGAGCTGACCTCAGAGCCCAGCTGGGGACTGGCTGGCTCCCTGGTCACTTCCCTGAGCCTGTTTTCCATCTGCAAAGTGGGACACTGATCCTACCCAAGGCCGGGCTTTTAGAGAACAGTGATGTGACGGTGACCACATGGGGCTGGCAGGAGTTTGTGTGAGTGTCAGGTGGGGGCTTCCCTCCAGGGGCAGAGCTGGGAGAGACGGTACTGGGCAGCCACCCCCGCTCAGGCTGGCTGTGGGCTCCGGGCAGATGCCAGCCCAGCTCCTGCGCTTCCAGGACTCTTCAGGCCTCCAGCCGCTGGCCCAGGCATCCCCATCACCCACGGTCCTGGAGGGTGTTATTCCATCACTAGAAGAGTGCAGCCCTTCCAGAGCGAGGGGCATCCGAGGAGCTCATGGGAGGCGTCCCGGAAGGTCAGGGCTCAGAGCATGTACACTGACTCCTCTCCTCACCCCCCACACAGAGGCAGATAGGGCAGCCCAGCCCAGGTCACACAGGAAGTTTGTGGCCAGGCCAACACCAAGGCTCGGGTCTGCAGACTCCCAGCCCAGGGCTTGTCCCCCAGGGTCTCATTGCCTTGAGCCAGAGTGGCCATGCTGGTCCAACAGGTGACCTCCTCTAGGCCTTCAGTGTACAGCAGATGCCCAGTGAATATTTCTCAAATCTAATAGGAAACAGGAAATGCGCTGAGTTGACCACAGGGCACTGTCCAGTGGATGGGGGGGTGATGATGAATAACCCATGTCATGTCATCTTTCAGTTCCTGTGTCAGGCAAACGCCAGGGACTGCACTCAGCACCTCCACCCACAACCCAGGTCACAGAGCTGCAAACGGCAAAACCGCACAGTTGGGCACCAGACCAAGACCTGCCCAGACCTCAAGCCAGCTCTTAACTCCCTCTCTGGGAGGAGCTGAGGGGCTGAGCTAGTCCCACCAGGGACCCCACTCTCTCTCCAGGCAGCTGCTGTGGTGCATGTCCCCAGTGCAGGGACCCGGCAGGCTGGGGGACCTGCCAATATGCCCCCAAGCACATACTGGCCACACCTCAGCTGCAACCCACTCCTGCCCAGGCCTTTGAAGATGGGGCCACCCATGACCTGGAGACACCACACCAGCCTGGATGAGGAGTCTAGCTGCCCCCTGTGCATCTCCATCATATCCAAATGGCCTGGTAAGGATGGCCACAGAGAGCTGGTGAGGTCCCCTACTTTGTCCTTGGCTCCCATCCTCCATTTCCCAGGGGACACCCTCTGTCCTGGTCCGTGTGGGCTGCCAGAACAATACCAGATATGGTGGCTTAAAAGACTGACACTTATCTCCCACAGTTCTGGAGCCTAAGAGTCTGATATCAGGGCACCAGCATGCTCGGTCCCCGGTGAGGGCTCCCTTCCTGGCTTGCAGACAGCCGCCTTCCTACTGTGTCGTCACGAGGCAGAGAGAGCGCTCTGGGCAGGAGTTCCATCATGAGGACCCCACCCTTACGACCTCACCTAAACCCCATCACTTCCCCAAAGCCCCTCCTCCAAATACCGCCACCCTGGGGGTTTGGGCTTCCCAGTGTGAATGCTGGGGGGAACGTGAACATTCACTTCTTAACACCATCCACTGTCAGACCCTACATGGTACCTGCCACTTTAGTCCAATTATTCTTTTCATCCTGCACAGCTGGGACCTGTCCTCTCTTCACCATTGACGGATGGGCAAACAGAGGTTCCAAGCAGGAATGCACCTCCCCAGGCCACTGGGACCCAGGCCTCTCTGACCCTGGCCCCTTTCCACCAGGCCTCACCACGTGGATGAGGGGATGAGAGAGGGAGAGGGGTGAGGGGCGAACTAGCCCCAAGGGTGGCAAATCTGTCTGGGACCTGACCAGTATGGGAAGTCTTCCCGGAGGCCGTGCCTGCCTCCCCTGGCGTTCCCACTCTGCAAGCCTCCTTCCCATCTGCTGCTGCTCTTCCTGGCGTGGAGCAGTCCCCTGTGTGTGGTTAACACCCTCAAAGTCCAGCACGGTGTCCCAGCACTGCTGGAGGAGGACCTCTTTGCCCGGGTCTGGACTCCTTAATCCTAACTGGGGTCCTCAGAGCATTCTTCCCTGGCAGCTGGCACCCCTTACTTGGGGTCTTGAATCCCTGCCTGACCCTCCCCTGTGCAGGCGTGGTGTGGGCACAACAGCACCAGCCCCACCTCCAACTGGCAAGACAGGCACTGTCACCCTCAGGCTGCAGGCAAGGGAACCCCAGCTCAGAGATGCTCAGTAACCTGGCCAGATCACACAGCCTTCAACTGGCAGGGTGGGGCATGGAGCCTGGGCCTCTATGTCAGGGAACTAGTTTTCTGCCTGTCTGCCCTCCCATCTCCCCCCCTCAAATTCCTGACCCTTCTCATGTTCTCCTGATCTGCTGATTCAAGGGAGGCTGGTGTGAGAGAAGCATTTCCGGCATGTCTAATTAAAACTGGTCATTGGGATGGCTGGCCTGGAGCCCAGGGAAAGCCAGGCCGGGCAGGGGAAACTGGCTGCAGAGGCTCTGTGGCATTCGCTAACCACCTGCATGACAGAGGCAGCCAGCCCCTGCCTTACAGCGGGTCTCCGGTGGGGGCGTCATCCTTGTATCAACAGGGTCAGGCTCACACACCAAAGCCTGCAGGTCTACACATGGGCAGGCAGGGGTGTGCCGGCACTCGGTCACACAGCCCAAGTGGGGTGACAAGGTCCCGGCTCCACCCGGACAGGCCAAGAGGAGGGGCAGGAGAGGGAGCGGGGTGGGAGCCCTGCCCGGGATCCTTGCTGACCTCCAGAGACACGGTTCCTTTGGGTTCAATGACAAAAATAACTTCGTTTTGATGACCTAAGGAATGCTACTCATGGTTAGAAACCCAAACAGTACATCAAAGATGAAGGAAAATTTAAAATCCCCTGCTTCCCTTTTACTGAGACAACCACTCTTAATAGCCCAGTGGCTGCTCTACCACGCGTTTTTGTGGGCCACAAACAAAAACCACACACTCTCATACACCTGGGACATACGATATGACATCGCATCCCAGAATAATTCATCTATCTTCTCATAAGGCAGAGCCTCGATGTGCTTTCAGAAACAATATTCTCAGCACCTCCACAGAGCCTACCCAGCTCTGCAGAAGTGCTCGGTGTACACATCTGAAAGTCATAAGTTCATTGAGATATAACTCACATAGCAGTACAATTTGCCTGTTTGGAATGCACACTCAATGGCTTTTGGTATTTCACAGAGCTGTGTGCTGATCATCATAATCCATTTTAGAAAATTTCCATCACCCCAAAAAGAAATGCTGCATCCTTTACTGTCACTCTCGCTTTCCCTCCACAGCCCCTGGTAACCACTAGTCTGTCTCTGTGGATTTGCCTGCTCTGGGCATTTCATGCGAACAGAATCCCACACTGCGTGGTCCTTCGCAACTGGCTTCTTTCACTCGGCGTCATGTTTTCAGGGAGCATGCGTGGTGTGGCGGGTGTCAGTGCCTCGTTCCTTTGGATGGCTGAGAAATATTCCGTTGTATGGACAGACCCCATTTGGCTCATCCATTAGTCAGTGGATGAATTTTGGGGCAGTGTCTACTTTTTGGTCATTATGAATAACACGGCTATGAACATTCGAGTGTGAATATTCGTGTGGACATAGGTTTGCATGTTTTTTGGGTAGATACCCAGGAGTGGAATTGCTGGGTCCTGTGGTCACTCTGTGTGCCACATTTCAAGGAACGGTCAGACTGTTTTCCACACTGGGTTCTGATTTCTACGCATTCCCGCAGCCCGCTCTGGGTGTGCCTGCGATTTTGATCCAGCCGTTCTAGCGGATCTGTGTGTCTCATTGGGATTCTGATGTGCCGTTCCCTCTGGGCCAATGATGCTGGGCATGGTTCATGTGCAGATTCTCCCTTTGGGAATCTTCTTTGTAAAAATGTCGATGCAGATGCTTTGCCCATTTTTTAGCTTGGTTGTCTTGATAGGATTGAGGGATGAGAGTTATTCGTATATTCAAGATACAAGTCCCATGTCAGCTTGCTAATTTGCAAAGACTTTCTTCTGTTTTGTGAGTTGTGTTTTCACTTTCCTCACGATGTCTTATCACAGAGGTTTCTGATGAAATCCAGTCATCTATATCTTGTTATGATGGCTTGTGCTTTGGTGTCTTTTCTAAGAAACCGTCGCCTGATCCACCGTCATGAAGACGCGCTTCCGAGTGATCCTCTAAGAGATTTATAGGTTTTTGGTTTTACTGTAATTTTACATGAATAATTTTACACAGATAGAATTGCATCTACCTGACCGCTAGTTTTAATTGTGGATACCCTTGCTTCGCATGTGAATCGTGATCTGCAGTGCTGATGGCGGCAGGTTTGCCTGGGGCCTCGGCGCCGGGGCTGCTTTTGGGATGGTCGTGGTTGGCTCTGCCATCAGCGTGACAGTCCGGTCCATCCAGCACAGTTGTCCACAGTTGGTGGAAGCACAGTGGGCCTGAGAAGGCATGGCAGACTCAGCTGAGCTGGAGAGGCCCGCCCAGCCTCTGCCATGGAAATTCCATTTGGGACACGGACATTGTCACCTGCTGTCCGCTTTGGGAATCCACGGCTATCCTCAGAACGCTCCAGCACCCCGGCCACGCCAGCTCGTCCTCCCAGGCAGGAGGGAGAACTCACACTCAGCCGTGCGTGGGCAGCCTTGGGGGACCCTCAGCTTGGTGCTTTTAGAAACACACCTGCGTGTCTCCTCTTTCGGTTCACAACACCCTGGGAGGGGGGAGCCACACAGCCAACCCACTTTTTCTGGGGGCCTCATGGGCAGGGAAGTGTCTCCTCCAGGCCCCACAGTGAGGTCAGGCAGAATCAGGGCTTGAAGCTTCATGGGTTGGATTCCAGGGCCACTGCCACTGCCCAAGCCAGGGCTGTTCCCTTCAGTAACATTCCACAGAGTTTCAGAGTGTGAGGCACTGATGGGGGAGCTATGGACAAGAGTCCCAGTTCCCCTGTGCAGGGCAGACCCCACAGGCCAGAAGGAGGGCACCAGGGAGGGAAGACTCTGGTCTGGCTGCCCAGAGATGAGTTCCTGCTGGGCACCAGGCCTTGTGCCCACACAGAGTGGGGAACATTTCAGGGGGAGGAGGGAGCTGCTGGAGGCCCTGGCACTGTGTCAGGCCCCCTCCCCTGTGTACCCCCTGCTCTGCTTCCAGGGGTCTGGACTCCCTCCCCACTGTTCTCCCTCCCCTCCCTTCCCTCTCCCCGCATCTCACTCCCCTTGCCTCCCTTTTCTCCTCTCTCCCCAGCCCCCCAAATTTTGCCATCACCTTCACCCCACAGGCCGCCTGGTCAACATGCAGGATTGGAGCTATTGGACTTGCTGGTCGTTCGTATCTAAGGAGCTTGATGGGCCCTGTCTTTTATGTTAATATAAGGGGAGCTGCAGCATTCATGCTGTTGCCTCAAGCAGGACACCGGGCCAGGCAGGTCCTACTGCGGGGTGTCCTGTGCACCACAGGACGCTCAATGGTGGCCTGACCCCTTCCCGCCAGATGCCAGAGGCACACCTTCCTGAGCTGTGACCATCAAAAATGTCTCCAGATGGCCGGGCATGTGGCTCACACCTGTAATCTCAGCACTTTGAGAGGCTGAGATGGGAGAATTGCTCACACCCAGGAGTTCAAGACCCACCTGAGCAACAAAGTGAGACCCCGTCTCTACTAAAAAACTTAAAAATTAGCCAGGCATGGTGGCGTGCACCTTAGTTCCAACTACCCAGGAGGCTGAGGTGTGAGGATCACTTGAGCCCAGGAGGTTGAGGCCGCAGTGAGCCATGTTCATGCCACTGCACTCCGGCCTGGGTGACAGAGTGAGACGCTGTCTCCAAAAAAAAAAAAAAAAAATGCCTGCAGACATTGCCACGTGTCCCCCTGGGAGCACAGGAGCACAGCTGCCCGTGGGTGAGAACCACCACCTTAAAGGAAAAAAGAAAAGGGAGGGAGGGAGGCCCAGATGCTATGGTCAGTGGGTGCTGGAGTCCAGACGCAGCTCCGATACCAGCACTGTGTGAGGTTGAACCAGACTCTTCCCATCCCCAGCCTCAGCTGATTCACCTGTACAGTGGGGTCACTTTCCTCACCCCACAGTGCTGCCCATAGAGAGCGTCCCCGAAGCCTGCACCCACTGGCGCCCGTGGTGCTGGTGCTCATGACCTTCATGCAGGGCACAACTTGACTGGACCCGTCCTTTCCCGCCAGACCCCTGAAGCTGGTTCATGGAGCTCACGGCTCCCAGCCAGATGGTCTGGGCAAAAGTGCAGTTTGGGGCTTTACCTGTGTCTCCCCCTGGCACCCCCATGGAGCGTGGCTGCTTGTGAAGGGCCAGCAGGTTGGCAGCTCTCCCTCTGCGTGGCTGGGCCTGGCACCCACGGAGGCTCGGGCAGCAGTGGGCCAGGGAAGAGCCTCTGCGGCCCACAGGGCTCCCACAAGGTCACGTGGCAGCCGCCACCCTCTGCCTGGGGAGGGGCAGAGCCAAGCCCTTCCCGGCACACTGAAACAGACTCCCGCCACACTATGCGCCAGAGACACACCTGTCTCCCAGGCGTCCGGGAAAGGGGCTCTGAAAAGGCACCAGGGGTGGGGGAGGAGTGGTGGGGGTGGGGAGCATCTGCTGACCCTTCCTCCATGTGTAGGGGCAGCACGAGTGAGCTCACAACCCCCACAGCCCCACGTGCTGGGAGTGACAGCCTGCACCAAGGTTCCCTGAAATGGGGGCTTCAAACAACAGATACCGATTCTCTCGCAGTTCTGGGGGCCAGAAGTCTGACATGAAGGTGCCAGCAGGGCCCTGCTCTCCACAGGGGCGTAGGGAGCTCAGGCTGCCTCTTCCTGCTGCTGGTGGCTCCAGGCGCCCTTTGGCGTGTGGCCGCAGGGCCCCAGTCTCTGCCCCCACCTTCACAGGCCGTCTTCCCTGTGTGTCTCTGCGTGTCCTTTTTTGTCTCTTGTGAGGACATCAGTCACTGCATTTAGGGTTTGCCCTCATCCACAATGACCTCATCTCTGTCTTTACCATACTTACATACGGAAACACCCAAACAAGGTCACATTCAGAGCTTCCAGGTGGGTGTGACCACAAGAAGACGTGTCTCTATCTAGCGAATCAGAGTCCAGCACCCCATCGTAGGATGAGTTGCACCTGCACACCTGGCACAGCTGCCCCAGCTCTCATGGCCCCTGCAAACCAAAACATGGCCAGCACCATGCAAAACAGGGTTTTAGATTTTATTGAATTTTAATTCAACCAGGGGACCTGCTGGTTACCAGATGCGCTCCCAGGCTCTAAAATACGAATGCACTAAACCTCCAATGACCTTGCACAGCTGGTCTCCTTGCCCTGGCTCTAAGGCAGGAAAGAGATGAAGTCATTGTCTAGCCCAGGGCCACTGCCATGGATTAAATGTGGTGTCCCCTCCCCAGACTCACATGCTGATATCCTAAACCCCAGTGTGATGGGATTTGGAGGCGGGGCCTTGGGGAGGAATTAGGTCTTGCAGGTGGAGCCCTCATCATGGGATGAGTGCCCTTGTAAGAAGAGGCCAGAGGCTGCCTTTCTACCACGAGGGTGCAAGGAGAAGGCGGCCTTCTGCAGCCCAGAAGAGGGCCCTCCCAGAGCCCAACCATGCTGGCACCCTGATCTTGGACTTCCAGCCTCCAGAACTGAGAAAAATAAATGTCTATTGTTTAGAAGCCACCAGTCTGTGGGGCTTCATTGAGCTGCACCAGGACCACACATCCTACCTGGCTGCCCCCCGCTTTCCCCCAACTGGGCTGCCAGCGCCCCCACAGGCTGTGCCCATCCAGGGACCTGAGGCTGGGGGCAGGGCCCGGGAGGACCACACATGGTGGGCGTGTCTAGGCACTAGGGGCAGGAAATGTTTCCTTTTAACATTTCCCCAAGCTTTTGACATTTATAATTTGACATCAGAGGAAACACTCTCAATGCCATCTTTAAGGGAAAAGGAATAAAAAGCAGAAATACGTATGCCCCACTCCCTCTGCGACTCACTCAAATCCCCTGCACAAGCGAATCAGAGGCCGGCATCCCATCATAGGATGCATCCCACCTGCACACCCAGCACAGCTGCCTCCAGCTCGCGTGGCCCCGGCGCGCCCGAAACAGGGCTAGCACCGTGCAAAACAGAGTTTTAGATTTTATTTGATTTTAATTCATTTTAATTTAAATAAACACATGTGGCCAGTAGCTACCATATTGGTTCATGCACTAAGACTAAGACACGCTGTAAGACAGGTGTTGGAAGATGGTGTTTCTAAGATTCAGGGAGAAATCCGGGGCACAGAACTTGAAACCTTGACACCCCACCCCAAAGCCCAGCACGCTGTGCTGTCATCATGACTGTGTTTGCAACACAAGTACATGCACAGATGAGTCCCCTGCGGACACACCTTTCAGCAGCAGCCAGTGGGGCTGGGAGTGGAGACAGGTATGCTCCCTCTCACTCTCTCTGTGGCCCTGCGGTCCTGGGAGGGCTGGCGTTGAGAAGTGTCAGGGCTAGAAGAGGCCATAATGATCACCGGCCACCCCCTCCCCCCATCGTACGAATGGGAGTGCAGGGGCAGTCTGGAGAGTTCTGTACCTAATCCTGAGAGGAGACCTCTTTCATGCTCAGAGACACTGGGGAGCCAACCGCACCAGCCCAGGACATGGGCCAGGGAGGCTGCTGGAGGCAGGCTTCTGCTAGTCAGCACAGCTGGTGCCCTGCGGGCTCCCAGCACTCAGCACTGCCTGGGGATCCCACGGAGAAGGAGCCTCAGATTCCCCTGGCCTCCAGCCTGCTGTCCACCCCTAAGCATCTAGTTTATTCAAAGGCAGCCCCCAAGGGAGGCCCTGGTGGTCTCAGCCTGGAAGGGGAACACTCAAGTCTCGAAGGAACTCAGCCAGCAGGTACTGATGGCTCACAGGGCAGGGTGGCCAGGGTGGTGCTGGATGGCCGAGGCCTGGCCACGTCTGTCACCAGTTCCGGGATGGCCCATGCTGGGAAACATCACGTTGCTTTGAGGCCATCATCTTAAGGGGATTCTCTGTAATGTTCGGGAGAGGGCCATGTGGAGGGGTTGGCCTTCTGAGTCCTGCCTGGGCCCTCAGCGTCCTCCTGGCTCAAGACCAACAACTGCAGGGGCTATGGCAGGGAGAGTGGACGCTGGCGCCGGGCACTGATCTGGGCCTTTCCACAGCTTTTTAGAATATCAAGTTGTCTAAGCTTCCCCGAGACACTGTGAGGTGGCGCCATGCTTGGCCCCGCCTTACTGGGACTTGAAGGGAGGCAGCCTGGCCCGAGCCCAGGGTGTGCTTGATGGCACCCAGGGGAGCACAGGGTGATCTGACCTGGCCTGGAGGGAGCAGGGGGGCTTCCTGGAGGAGGGGGTGTCAGATTCCAGCTGTGAGAGGGAGGAGGAATGAGCCAGGCCCAGGGAGGGGAGAGACAGTCTCAGCAGAGGGCAGTGCAGTAAGGACCGGAATACAAAATCAGTATCACTGGGCTGATGTCAAGGCAGCCCCAAGGCCAAGCTCCCCGAAGGCTCTAGGGAGGGCTGTCCTTGCCTTGCCTGGCTCCTGGGGCGGCCTGCATTTCCTGACTTGAGGACGGCAAGGTGACCCCAGGGCTGAGCTCCCCCAAAGGCTCTAGGGGAGGCTGCCGTTACCTCGCCCTGCTCCTGGGGCCGCCTGCATTTCCTGGTGGTGGCAGCATCACTCCAGTCTCTGGCTCTGTGGTCACCCCACTCTGCCTCTCTTAGAATAACTGCGATGGCACTGAGGGCCCACTCAGATCATCCGGGATCAGCTCCCCATCTGCAAAGACCCTTTTTCCACATAAGGCAATATTCACAGGTCACAGAGATCAGGACCTGATATGCTGGGGTGGGGCGCAATTTCCCAGCTGACCACACGCAGCAGCAACTTAACTGATACTATATGTAAATGGTGAACAAAAAATTCACAGAAAACACCTTTATTCCTTGTGATGTGCTCTACTATTTTCTACTCAACTCACCTTCTTATATAACGCACACTGCTTCGACCCACTAAACTGATTTCCTGCCAGGGACTGGGTCGCCACCTGCAGTGCAGAAAATTCTATCCTAACCTCTGCAGCTGCATCCTGCCAGGGTGGGGACTGGGGTGAGAACTATGATGACTTTAGTAAAAGAGGGGAATGAGCTGTTTATGCACACAGAGGGCAGGCGGGACTGACAAGGGCCTAGGAGGACCCCCGACCCCTCCCTGACTCTCTCACATGCTCTCAGCCACCCTCTGCTGGCCCCGGCACAGAAGCCTGCATCCCTGAGCAAAGCAGCCTGCATCTCCAGCACAGCAGCCTGCATCCCCAGCACAGCAGCCTGAATCCCCTGCACAGCAGCCTGCATCCCCAGCACAGCAGCCTGCATGCCCAAGCACAGCTGTGCCAGCCGAGCTCAGGCCCTGGGGTGCCTGGACATCCCTCCGTGGGGTGGGGTGTGCTAGCAGGATGGCTCGAGTGGCACAGGAAGGACCTGGTTGGAAAGGAAACGGCGTATATGGTCCCACGAGGCTGCAATCGCCCCCCTGCACTCATGCTCACCCTCTCCCCGGCACACAACTCCTCACTCCCTGACAGCCCAGTGCTGTGGCTGCCACCCATCACGGGGGCAGGGGTGGGGTACAATTACTCACATCTTCATTTCTGAACACTGCTTAAAAGCTGAGAAGTAATGAGATCAGGCCCTGAAACACAGGACAGGTGGGAGAGATTTTCACTGAGACAAAGTGAGGAAGACACCAGTGCTTTTTCAGGATTGTAAAACTTAGGTTTAGAGGGATCTGAGACCATCCAGTCCCTGGAGAAGGATGCCCAGCCCTGGCCTTTCCTGAGCACTGGGCCCCCAGCTCCCTCTGAGTGCTGGATGCCTCCGTGGGGATGCTCCGGGCACCTCATGGTCAGAAAACAGAATGCGGAAGGCCTGCTCACCGCCACCCTCCGTCACCACCACTCCCGCTCTCCAGCAATGCCGCATATCATGAAGCAAGGCCCTTACCCCGCTGTCTTCCCTCGGGCGACTCAGTCCTGGACCTGCAACAGGCCCCAACACTCCACAGCCCTGGGACCTGGGCCCAGCGACTGAACCTCTTAGAGCCTCAGTTTCCTCATCTGTAAATGGGGATACCATGGACTGGGTTGCAGGGAGACTAAATGAGATGATGCCTGTGAAAGTGCCCGGCCCCTACCCGGGCACATGGTGGGCACTCGGTAATTGGCATCTTTGTTCCCCAGTTCCTGACTCGATGGGTGTCCCGTGGCTGCTGTGACACAGTGCCACAGATGGCGGCTTAACAACAGGCATTTACTCTCCCCGGTTCTGGAGGCCAGAAGTCCCAGATCAGGGGTTGTGAGGACAATGCAGGCTCTGGGGCAATGGGAAGGACCTTCCTGGCCTCTTCCCGCTTCTGCTGGCAGCCGGCAATCCTCACGAGCCTCAGCCTGCAGCCGCGTCACTCCAGTCTCTGTCTCTGACGTCACGTGGCCTCCTCCCCACGTGAGTTCACATCACCTTCCCTCTTCTCCCTTCCCAAATCCAGCATGACCTCATCTGGACGAGTTCCATCCCGCAATGACCCTACCACCAAATAAGGTCACATGCGGAGGGGTCAGGGCTTAACTTAGTGGGAATGCAATTCAACCCATAGCAGCGGCTTCCCCCTTTTCATCAGGGGACCTAGACCCCGGGTGCCCTGGCACAACACGTCCCCATTAAGGGAGTTTTCTCCCCGTCCCCTGCCAGGCATCTCTTCTCCTGCCCCCTCCTGTCTGCCGGTCCGTATCTCTCCTGGTAGAGACGGGAGGTCCCCACCCCACCCTCACTGGCCTTCCACTCCTTGCCAGACTAGCCTCCCAGTCTCCAGCACACAGTGTCCTCTTTGGGGCGCACCAGGCCTCCCAGGTTGAGAGCAAACTCCTGGTTTCGGATCTGCAGACCCCAGCCCGGCTGGAGCTCATCCCCGGGTCCCACTCTCTTCACCCCTCACCCCTCACCCCTCTGTGCTCTGCACACGCCCAGGCTGCCCAGCTCCACCTGGGCCCATGCCCCGGCCCCCCGACAGCATCTCTGCAGGACAATGAGCATTGCAAACGCCCCTTCAGACAGCAATTCCCAGAGCCCCCTGAGGTGTGAACAGGGAGCTGGCCACCATGGAAACAACCCAGGCAGCCAATGGCTGGGCTAGTTAGGCAGTGTCCCCGCCCACACCACAGTCCTGAGTGCCACTAACACCAGTGCATTTGTCCATGGGGGGAGCACCTGTCAGGTGCCAGAGCAAGGCACGTGGGGACATGGGGGTCTCATCATGCATGAAGCTGGCAGGTTGGGGGGGGGTGACAAACAGTGAACAGCGAGGTGAGTGCCCTCTGCAGCTGCTACGGCTGCCGTGGGCACAGGCGGGCGGATGGGCCTCAGGAGGACAGGACATCTGCACCAAATACTGAAGGACACAGCTGAAGAGGGGATAGAGGTACAGAGGCTCCGAGGCCAGGCAGAAACAAAGGCAAGCAGAGGATGTTGAGCGGCCATGAGGGAAGCCTTGAGGGCCAGGACTAAGCATGCCAGCTCCCTTCCTGAGCTCTCAGGCAGCCCCAGGGCAGGGTGAACACAGAGACGCAGTGAGAAAATCCACAGGGAGGATCGGAGGGGATGGCACTGCATCTCCCTGTTGGGAGGTGCCGCTCCTCCACCACACCCTGCCTTCTGTCCCCAAGGAGGCACTCGCCCAGGCCGGAAACCAGGCCGCCTCCTGCTGCCCCTCCCTCTCCACACCCACAGCCCCTCCACACACAGCTCGGCCTAGCCCCCGTCGGCAAGAAGAACGCATGCTAAAACCAATAGCGATCCAGCTCCCTGCCTGCAAAATGCAGACCACATGCCCCGTCTGCCTCCTGAATCAATAAAGACAAATAATCCAACAGAAAAATAAGCAAAGAAAGGGTCAGGAAATTCACAGAGACACAAATGGCCCGGAAATGTATGAAAATGCTCTCAGGCTCCGCAGCACCAGGAAAGCCCCCTTTTCCCACGGTCTGGCAAATATTTAAAAGACTGACAGTGTCCTGAGCTGGGTTCGGTGGGACCAGGGACGAGGGACTTGTGCCCTTTTGGTACAGGTACAAATCAGGACAGCCACTGGGAAGGGTGGCTTGGCAGAAGGCGTTTCCATCCAACAATTCCTCTTCCAGGAATATCCCTTACATGTCTATTTGCATGTGGGTACAAATACATACGTGTGAGAATTTTCATCTCCACTAGATGCACACAGGTGTGCTAAAATCTGAAAGTACTTGGGAGCCAGTGTGTCCCGTGCACCTCTGATGGGCACAGTGGCAAGGACCCAGCGTCACCGAGGCGGGCCCTTGCCCAAAATGCTCAGCCAAACCCAGACATGGAGAAACACACCAGTCCTGATGGTGGGACATGCCGCAAGGCCACAGGTCTGGACTTTTCAAGTGTGTCCGTGGCACAAAAGAAAGAAAAGGAAAAAAGGCAGGGAGAACATTCCAGAATAAAGGCTACTAAGGACAACAACACATGATAACCAACTGCAATGCGTGATTCTGGGTCGGATCCTGGAGGAGAAAAGGTAAGCAAATACCCGCAACGGACACCTGGGGATAACCGGGGCAGCCAGAAAGTGGACATTGCACAGGCGATGTTTTGCTATCGATGTGTGCTAACGTATTGCTACGTCGGAATGCCTGCATCCCCCAAATTCATGTGTCGAAGTCCTCACCCCTAATGTGAGGGTGTTAGGACGGGAGGCCTTCAGAAGGCGATTAGTTCATGAGTGTGGAGCCTTCATGAATGGGATTAGTGCCCTTTCAAAAGGGACCTCAGAGAGCTCCCTCGCCCCTTCCGTGTGTGAGGACACAGTGAGAAGACGTCATTGATGAACCAGGAAGCAGTCCTTTCCAGACACTGCATCTGCTGGTGCCTTCATCTGGGACCTCCAGCCTCCAGGACTGTGAGAAATCAATGTCTGCTGTTTATAAGCCACCGGGCTATGATATCCTGTAAGAGCGGCCCCAGTGGATGAAAACAGATGCCCTCAAGAAGCGCAGATGACGCGGGTTCCGAAGGACTCGGCACCCAGACCGGAGGCCGGCATCATGGGCAAGGGGCCTCTCATGGCTGACCTGTTTCCTCATCAGCACATCAGGACAATAAGAGCTCCCATTTCACAGGTGGTGAAGAACCAACGTGGTGAGGAACGAATAAAGCAGCTCGTGGAAAGTGCTGTGCATGGGGCCTGGCACCCGGTCCCTGCGCTGAGGTCACCTGCCACGGAGCTGCTGACAGGACCATTAAAACCCCGATTGTGCATGTGCTCGCCCACGTTCACAGCAGCAGAATCTCCACCAGCCAAGCATTGGAGACGATCCTTGCATCCATAGACATGAACAGATGAGCAAAACGTGGTCTATACGGACGATGAACTAGCACTCAGCCCTAAGAAGAAATGAAATCCTGATGCAGGCTTCAGCATGGATGGCTCTTGAGGACACCATGCCCAGTCCCAGGAGGACAAATATCACAGGATGCCACTTATATGAGGTCCCAAGAGTCATCAACTTCATAGAGATGGAAAGTAGAAGGGTGGGTGGCAGGGGCCAGGGAGTGAGTGTTGAAGGGGGACACGGCTTCCATTTGGGAGGATGAGAGGGTCCTGTGGGTGGATGGCATTGCTGGTTGCACAGCACTGTAGTGTACGTGTGTAGTGCCACAGGACGGCACACTTAAGAACGGTCTAGATGGAGATATAACGTACACATAGTGCCACCGTTTTAAAAAATGATGACAATAGATGCCCTCTGTGCCCAGGGCAGCAAAAATGCAAACTAGACATGGGGGAAGGGCTCTGCTGTACCAGGTGGGGGCCTCGCCTTCTGCACCCCGCGTGGCTGACTTTGTGCGTCAGTGGCCTGTTGCCCACCTGAGTCTCCGGGACCCACCAGACAACTCGTGGTCTGCAGGGCATCTGCCAACAGTGCCACTGTCTGAGTCATGCTGACGAGGCCGAGGGAAGCGGAGGAAGGAAGGTGCATGACATTTTCCCACTCAGCATGGCTAAATGTACGCCTCACTGCCTAGTGCCATGTCCTGCCACATGGCGTCAGGTCCAGCTGCAACTTTCCAGAGCACATGGCGGGGCCTCCCGGCTCAGGCCTCAGGAAACCAAGTCCTGTCACTCGCTGCTATGGTCTGAATGTTTGTGGCCCCCTCGCCAAATTTGTGTGATGAAATCCTAACTCCCAAAGCAATGTATTAGGAGCTGGGCCCTCGGGAGGTGATTAGGTCATGAGGGTGGAGCTCAATGAGCTCACTGTCCCCTTCCGTAGGAGGACACAGAGAGAAGGCCCCATCTATGAGGAGGCGGCCCCCAACAGAGCCCACTCTCCATGCCTCCATCTGGGACTTCCAGCCTCCAGAAGTGTGAGAGTTCAACGTCTGTCTTCGTAAGCCGCCCAGGCTGTGGTATTTGTCGTGGCAGCCGGGCTGACTCATACACTGACCTGGGCACTACTCAGGCCCTTAGTCCCCAGCAGGCGCTGGGACCCCCGACTCTGCTTTAGGGGCTCACTGGCTCATGGGATCCTGAGCCGGGTGAGACAGTCCCTGCTCTGGAAGTCCTTGGTCAAGGAAGGCGGACAGAAAGGGCACGAACCTGGACAAGCGGACAAGCCCATGCCTCACGGGGACAAAGACAGTGGGGGCGGCCGAGGGCCTGGGGAGTGGCTACAGGGAGTGCGCCCCATGGGGCAGGCCTCTGGTGGATTTGGGTGAAGGGGCAGGGGAGCGGGGGCGTCCCACAAGGGGAACCGCCTGTGCAAAGACACAGGGCTGGGGAAGGGCCTGGCCCTCATGGGAGCCCCTAAGAGCTCAGCCTGGCCGGGCACAGGGGGTGGTGAAGAAGTGATGGGAGGTGCAGTTGGCGAGACGCAGCCACATCACAGCCCCTCAGCCAAGCTGTGGAGTCGCTCCCTGTGCACAGGGCTCACGGGCTAGCCTGACACGGTCCTGCCCTCAAAATGCCCCCACCAAGTGTCAAATGGTGCAGCCACTGTGGAAAAGTAGGGTGGGCCCTCGAAGACTTAGAGATGGAATGGCCATTTGATCTGGCAGTCCCACCTTCTAGGTATCTACCCCAAAGAACAGAAAGCAGGCTCTCTAGGAGATACCTACACACCCACATTCACAGCGGCCTTAGTCACATCAGCCAAGAGGCAGAAGCTGCCCAGGTGTCCTTCGGCAAATGAACTGATAAACAAAATGTGGCCCAGCCATTCAGTGGAATATGATTCGGCCTTAAAAAGGAGAGGAATTCTGACACAGGTTATGACATGGATGACCCTTGAAGACATTACGCTGAGTGAGATCCGAGTCACAGAGGGCAAATAGTGCAGGATTCCACTGATAGGAGGCCCCTAGAGTCGTTGAATCCACAGAGACAGAAGGAATGGGGGTGACAGGGGCTGGGTGGGGGAGAATGGGGAGTGAGTGCTTAATGGGGACAAAGCCTTAGTTTAGGGAGATGAAAAAGGTTCTGTGGATGGACAGTGATGATGGCTGCATCATCATTCAACTGTGTGAATGGACTTAATGCCACTGAACAGCATACTTAAAAATGGTTAAAATGGTAAATTTTAGGGTGAGTGTATTTAACCACAATAAAAAATAAAATTTAAAAATACAAAACAATCAAAAACAAAAAACAAAAAAACGAAGAAAAAAATACAAAACAATCATATGGAACCAAAAAAGAGCTCATATAGCCAAGATGAACCTAAGCAAAAAGACCAAAGCTGGAGGCATTCTGCTACCTGACTTCAAACTATACTACGAGGCTACAGTAACCAAAACAGCATGGTACTGGTACAAAAACAGACACACAGACCAATGGAAAAGAATAGAGATCTCGGAAATTAGACCACACATATACAACCATCTGATCTTCAACAAACTTGAGAAAACAAGCAATGGGGAAAGGATTCCCTATTTAATGAATGGTTTTGGGAAAACTGGCTAACCATATGCAGAAAATTGAAACTGGACCCCTTCCTCATACCTTACACAAAAATTAACTCAAGATGGATTAAAGACTTAAACTTAAAACCCAAAACTATAAAAACCCTAGAAGAAAATCTAGGCAATACCATTCAGGACATGGGCAAAGATTTCATGACAAAAACATCAAAAGCAATTTCAACAGAAGCAAAAATTGACAAATGGGACCTAATTAAACTAAAGAGCTTCTGCACAGCAAAAGAAACTATCATCAGAGTCTGGGTATGGTGGCTCATGCCTGTAATCCCAGCACTTTGGGTGGCTGAGGTGGGTGGATCACCTGAGGTCAGGAGTTCAAGACCAGCCTGGCCAACATGGCAAAACCCCGTCTCTAATAAAAATACAAAGATTAGCCGGACATGGTGGCAGGCACTTGTAATCCCAGCTCCTCGGGAGGCTGAGGGCAGGAGAATTGCTCGAACCCAGGAGGCGGAGGTTGCAGTGAGCCGAGATCACACCATTGCACTCCAGCCTGGGTGACAAGAGCGAAACTCTGTCTCAAAAAGGAAAGGAAAGGAAAAGGAAAAGGAAAAGGAAGAAAAAAAAGAAACTATTATTAGAGTGAACAGACAACCCATGAAATGGGAGAAAATTTTTACAATCTATCCTTCTGACAAAGATCTAATATCCAGAATCTACAAGGAACTTAAACAAATTTACAAGAAAAAAACAACCCCATCAAAAAGTGGGCAAAAGACATGAACAGACACTTCACAAAAGAAGACATTTATGCAGCCAACAAACATACGAAAAATCTCAACATCAATGATCATTAGAGCTAATCAAAACCACAATGAGATACCATCTCACACCAGTCACAATGGCGATTATTAAAAAGTCAATAAACAACAAATGCTTGCGAGGCTGTGGAGAAATAGGAATGCTTTTACACTGTTGGTGGGAATATAAATTAGTTCCACCGTTGTGAAAGACAGTGTGCTGATTCTTCAAAGATCCAGAACCAGAAATACCATTTGAACCGGCAATCCCATTACTGGGTATATACCCAAACGAATATAAATCATTCTATTATAAAGATACATGTATGTGTATGTTTATTGCAGCACTATTCACGATAGCAAAGGCATGAAATCAACCCAAATGACTATCAATGATAGACTGGATAAAGAAAATGTAGCACATATACACCATGGAATACTATGCAGCCACAAAAAGGAATGAGATCGTGTCCTTTGCAGGGACATGGATAGAACTGGAAGCCATTATCCTTAGCAAACTAACACAGGAACAGAAAACCAAACACTACATGTTCTCACTTACAAGTGGGAGCTGAACAATGAGAACACATGGAAACGGGGAGATGAACAACACACACTAGGGCCTGTCAGAGGGGTGGGGGGAGGGAGAGCATCAGGATAAATAGCTAATGCACGCAGGGCTCAATACCTTGATGTGGGTTAATAGGTGCGGCAAACCACCATGGCACACGTTTACCTATGTAACAAACCTGCACGTCCTGCACATGTATCCCAGGACTTAAAATAAAATAAAATAAAGAAAAAAATACAAAACAAAAGCAATGCTCCCCATCTGGCGAAGGAAACAGAGAATGTGGTCAAACACACCACAGGGAGCCATGCAGTGGGATCCCACACGGCAGCTAAGGAATCAGCCATGCCAGGGGATTTCATGCCAGGCAGTAACTTCGTGAAACAGTGCCAGAGGAGGACCGCATTGTGAGCCACCCAGAGGCTTGGAAACCTGGCGGGGAGCATGGGGGAAAGGCAGCAGTGGCACGGGGGGCCTTGCCTGCATGTGGGAGCCACACGTGGCCTCTCTTTAACTGGCTTCAATGCCCCTTCAAAAACAAACGCACGTTCTGTCTGTGACGCCGTTACTCCCATGGCCACTGCTACTGATGATGGAAGCGATGATGATAAAATCGACCCCAGAGAATACACAAGAGGGCAGTGACCCAGGGGAGCTGGGGCATCCTGAGGGTCCCACGGAGCCCGGCAGAGAGTAGCATCCGGACACATGCGGGAGGAGGGAAAGGGGTAACGATAGTCAGAAAAGAGTGCATTTACCCCAGCTCCTGAGTCAGGGTGGGGTTCAGGGAAGGGAGGTGGCCGCCAAGAAGAGCTCTGAAGAAGTAGAAGCTGGACCAATGCAGAGGAGGCCTGGGTGGTGTGAATGGTGTTTTTCTAGAACTCCTTACTCATTAAAATCCACGGTAAAGCCTGCAGCTGTGGGCTGGTCTCCAAGGCCGCTGAACCTGACCTCAGGCTCAAGTGGACCCTGCCCCTGTCTCCAGCCCCCTGACCTGCCCTTGCCTTAGCCTCACCTGTCTAGATATTCTCGCCATCCTGCGAGTCATCTCCAGGTAGCAGGAAGGGCCTGGGACTGGGAACAGACAGCCTTGAGCTCAAATCATAGCCTTGTCTCTTCCCGGCCATGTGACCTTGGCCACCCCCTCTCCCCAACCTCCAGAGCCCTAAGTATTTCTAAGAATTCTGGAATCACTCTAAAGAGATCACAAACATCGAAGTGCCTGGCCCTGGGCAAACAAAACCTATAATCTTACGGATTGTAAGACCCACAAGTCCAAGCCCCAGACATGACCTGCAGTTAATTACCAGCCCCTCTTCCTCCTCGGCAAACCACAGCCACACACGCCTCCTTCACAGCTTTCCCCGCAGCTAGCTTCCGTTGGCCTGAAGCTCACAGGTACCCAGGGAATGATCTTGGCCAAACACATGCACCAACATTTGAATAATTCAACTTCCATAAAAGGGGAAGGGAGGTTATGCTTAATATGAAGCATAGATTATGCTTTTATGTTTTTTATTTTGTAGAGACAGAGTATCGCTATGTTGCCTAGGCTAGTCTCAAATTCCTGGCCTCAAATGATCCTCCTGCTTTGGTCTCCCAAAGTGCTGGGATTACAGGAGTGAGCACATAGATCTGCTCCTAATATCAGCCAGTTATGCTTGATATTAGGAGCAGATTTATGTGCAGATCTGTCCACAGGAGACCTATTTGGGAGGGCAATTGTGAGTTCTAAGTAAAAGGAGAATTTGCAACCAGTGCTGCTTGCCATGCCGTATCTAGGGTCCCATCTGAAATTTCATATGTCCACCTGTGTGGGGCCAAATGCTGCACCTGCACTTCTAGTAGAGACAGAATACATGCACCCTGGATCTGAGAAGAGTGGGAGGGCCCCCCCCCACCCCAGCTCCATGCAGGAGCCCACCGGAAAACCTAACCATGGGTGCAGAGGGGAACGAGCTGCTTGGCCATGTCATCCTGGGGCCAGCGGGGCGCCGTGACCAGCCCACCTCCCTCCAGCTGCAAGCCCAGCCTCTAGTGGCACAGCTGTTCGAGTTGTCCTGAGTCAGGTGGTACCATGGGAAATAGAGGGTTCTATTCCTGGCATAACTAACCCTCTTTCCTGGATCTAGGACAGCAAGGGCCAGGACACTGCCCGGGTCTCCACATCGGCTCGAGCCCCTCCCAGAGTGTCTGGGTCTCACAGTCTCTATGGCACTGATCCCCACTGCTGTAACTGCCTGCTCCCAGCTGGTGTCTCCTGCTGCCCGCACTGCCCGAGGGCATGGACTCTGCCTCCCCTCACTGCCCCAACATCACCCCTGGGGCCGGCACTGAGGGTCCCAGTGCCCAGGGGCTGCACTGGCAGAGTCCATTACGATGACTCTCCACCTTCAGGCACAGACGGCACACAGTCCTGGTCACCCGGCTTCCCTATTGCCCTCCCTGGCCCAGGAGTTAAAGAGCCACTAGCTTGAACAAGATGCTGCTAAGCCTCAAAACAGGTGCCCACCCCAGCCCTCTGCTGCTCTTGAGTGAAATTATGACGAGGGCTGTGGGTGGGCTGCACGGGCTCACTGGGTCAGCTGCTGAATGGTGCATCGTGGGTGCTGGCATCCTTGATGTGTGCTCGCGGCCACGAGGTGGGCACAGAGGGGGACCAGGGCTCCTGAATCAGCGGCCTTGCCCTTAATGGCCCTCACTCTTCCCCTGCACGGTTGGACAAAGGTGCCACTTCCTGCAATTGTGCAGCACCAATTGTCCCCTCTCTGGACCCTGCCCTCCCCAAGGACAACACCATCCCTTTCTGGTCAACGGGCCCGTAGTGAGAACGTCAGCCTGGCCCGGCCCTTGAGGAACCTCAGGCCTGGGGAAGGTGGGAGGGAGAGGAAGATAGCTCAGTGAACGAGAGGGGAGGCACAGGGACGTGGCCTTGGCACCTGTTCCCTGAACACTCTCAGCCAGCCTCCCTCCCCTCTGCAGGCCCCCCTCTTCCCAACTGCAAAGGCCCCAAGTCCTCCCTTGACCCTGGCAATACCAGCTCTTGTCCTTCTTCTCCCCTTCCTTCATGGCTAGACGTCTTGAAAAGGGTGTCAATGTCACAGTGCTCATACTGGGAGGCGGGGGTGGGAGTGGGGGGCGTCTGCAAATGCATCTCCTGGGGCCTGCCCAGCTCTATCACAGCATCCCAGGCTGAGGCCCAGGCATCTGCATGCTGCACTGTCAGGGGTCTCCACCCCTCTAAGGAAGGAGCTTCCTCCAGACACCGACTCCCAGGCCACCGAGGCTGGGTTCCCTACACTGTCACTGAGCACGTACTACCAGCCAAGTGCTATGGGAGGTACCGGAGGACCACGGTGCACAAATGCAGACAGCACTGTGGAGCCCTGCACCCTGCACCCTACCCAGGGCCTAAGGTCAGGGCACGGATGAAGTTCCTCAAACACACCCCCTCCCTCCCATATGGGGGGCTCTGCACTAGCTGTCCCTGCTGTCAGGTGCTCTTCTCCCACTGCTTTGTCTGGCTAACTCCTACTTGGTTGGATGTCACCTCCTTCAGGAAGCCTGCCAGGATTTCTCTCTCAGGCCAGGTTCACTTTCTCTCTGGCCCCACAGCCCCCCCTCCCTGAGAAGTGCTTTCTCACGGAGTGTCATCACTTACTGCATGCCTTCTTCGTTGGCTGGGTGCTCCTGGAGGGAAGAACTGCCTCCAGTGCCTGGCCAGAGGATCGACATGCTCCAGAGAACATACCACCTGTAGCCTCCCCGCCAGGCCTGTGGATGCTGCCTGGCTGCATGTTAGAGGACACGGCTGCCCGTCAGCCCTGGGGTGGGGCCGGGCCTTTGCAGCAGGCTGGGGGGTCTTCTGTGAGGGGCGTCCTTCCTGCTGTCGGTCTCCTTGGGGAGCGGCAGGTCCTCACTGAGGAAACCGGCGCTCGGAGGGGAGGACTTAGGTCCCAGGAGAAACCACCAGCCCCCACCCTGGCTTCCCAGGTCAACACCAAGGAGGGGCCAGCTGTAGCCTGATGGTCCCCTCCCTCCCAAATCCAGAGCAAAGTCCTGCTGGGATCTCCTGCTGGGCCACAGGGGTGCCTGGCAGAGTTGGGGAAAGGGAAGGGATCAAAGCACCCAGCAGAGCCTCAGGGAGAAGCAGCCCCTGGTGCTGGGACAGAAATTCCTGGTAAAATCCCAATTTCCAGCAAAATACTCCTTCTAAGTTGTCAACCTCCTAGGAGGCTGTGGGTCACATTTTAAGGAAGAAGAGACAGAGAGTTTCTAAGTCCCTTCCAGAATCCGCATCTACCCCCTACGGCAGTGATGACACTGCCCCTTATGCCCCAGGGCCGCCGCTGGGGCACTTGTTCTATTTGAAAGGCAAGGCGTGGAGGAGAATCACAAATACGCAGACAGCACATAAAATGACTCCGGCGCTGAGCTGAGAGAAGGCTTGTGAAAGCCTCACAGGAAGCTGACCCACATTTAATGCAGATTATGGAGGGAGGGAGGGAGGGTGCCATTCAGCTGAGCACAGGGTCTGGAAGGACACAGCCTGAGATCCAGTGCCAGCCCAGCAGGTGATGCGGGACAGGCTTCTCCATGTCACTTTGCCTCTATGTCCCCACCTGTAAAATGGGGAGTCACAGCTCCCCACCGCGCCACCCGGTGTGAAGAGGACTCACAGAGGTGACACGGCCCACACTCAGCCAGTGTTATGACCCCCGCTGTGCTGCTGTTCTCCACCAGCCACCGGGCACCCTTTTATCAAGAAGCGTGAGCTCTTTGGAAAGCATAAAAATGCACCATCCGCAAAAGGGATGTTTTTTATCAGGCGCAGAACTCTTTGTTCCCTATTGGCCTGAGAATTTGAAAGAACCCGTGGGGAGACACGCTCTGGGGAGGCGGCGGCACTGACTGGGTGTTCTGAGAGGCAGGCATGCCAGTGGGAAGCCCACCTCCCATCTTTACCAGCCATGTGACCTGGGGCGGGTCATGCCTCCTGTCTTATCCAAGCACCCTCATCTGCCAACTGGGAGCAGTAACATCGCCCCACAGGGCTTTGTGATGTCGGAGATCAATCTGCAGCCTCGCTCTGGTGCCCAGTGTTGCTAGGTGCTCTGTAAATGGCAGGTATTGATTTTTTTTTTTTTCCAGACAGAGTCTCGCTCTGTCGCCCAGGCTGGAGTGCAGTGGCATGATCTCAGCTCACTGCAACCTCCGCCTCCCAGATTCAAGCAATTCTCCTGCTTCAGCCTCCCAAGTAGCTGGGATTACAGGCACACACCACCACACCCAGCTAATTTTTGTATTTTTAGTAGAGGCAGGGTTTCTCCATGTTGGACAGGCTGATCTTGAACTCCTGACATCAGGTGATCTGCCCACCTCGGCCTCCCAAAGTGCTGGGATTACGGGCGTGAGCCACTGCGCCCGGCCAGTATTGATTTTCATTAGACAAATCAATCACTCCCTTTGGTCCCACTCTGGTGAGCGCCGGGGGTTCCTGAGGTTGCCAGCACACCCAGGATATATTTAGCTCTCTGCTGGAGCCCTGCCGGGTGCTAGCATTCCAGCTGAGGACATGAAACCTCAGGCCAGCTCCTAATTTCTCATTGGCAACCATGGATTTTGCTGCAGAGCAGAACTCCCTTTCCTTTATAACCATAGACTAAATTATCCCCAGACTACACACTCGTGTATATATATATATACACACACACACACACAAACACAAACACACACATACACACACACACACTTGAGATCCCTGTGCTTGTAACATGTCGATACTGCTCACAGCCCTAGCTCAACAGTGAAAGTCCACCTCCCAAAATAGAGAATCTCAGAGCAAGAGGACCTGGCCAGCCGCCGGGGAGGCTGACAGCTGCTTCCTAATGGAGTGTCCTTGAGAACTAGTATTGAGCAAACCCACCACTGGCATGTCCTTAAAATGGATAAGCAGTGAAAACATAGAACAGTGAAGCGTTAGGAACAAAGGAAAATTGCCCATGATCCTAGCACATTTTTTTTCTGAGATGTTTTTCTGTGTATTTTGCAGACTGTAAGAAATGATGTGTCCTGTATTCTTCGTCTACCACCAGCCTTCACATATAGTTTATTCATGCTTCATAATATCTTTAATGCACAATATTCCATCTTTTATCAGCAGCTGTCAAAGTATGGTCTAGGGAGGTCCTCAGGACCTCACACAGGGTTTGGTGGTCAAAATCCTTTCAATAACAACACGAAGATATGGTTTCCCTTTTCAACCTCACTCTCTCCTGAGTGTACAGTGGAGTTTTGCAGAGACCGCATGACATGTGACATCACAACTGATTTAATGCAGGGCAGACATCAGAATCCAGCCGTCACCTACAAAGTCAGATATTAATGAGATTTACAAAGCTGTAAGGCAGTGCCTCAACTCACTTAAAATGCTCTTATGTTAACGTGCAGAGCAGTCATTGTCCTTTTGTGGTTTAACACATCTTTTATTTTTCAATTTTCATTTATTTATATTTTTGGAGACAGGGTCTCATCCTGTCACCCACGCTGGAGTGCAGTGGAGTGCAATCACGGCTCACTGCAGCCTCAACCTCCCAGGCTCAAGCGATCCTCCTGCCTCAGCCCCCAGAGTAGCTGGGACTAGGCACATGACCAGCTAATTTTTTTATTTTTTGTAGAGGCGGGACCTCACTATGTTGCCCAGGCTGGTCTTGAACTTCCGAGCTGAAGTGATCTGTCCACCTTGGCCTCCCAAAGTGCTGGGATTACAGGTGTGAGCCATCATGCCCAGTCAACAAATATTTTTTAAACTGTTTTAATTTCGAATACAATAAATATCAAGAAATATAATGCACATAAGCAAAAGCTCTCTAGGGTCCTCAATAATTGAACCCTGAGGCCCTAGAAGTTTGATAAGTGCTGCCACAGATAGACAGGAATTTCCTTAGCCAGTGTTCTGCGGTTGGACATTTACGTTGCAGAGTATGTAACCCCCACAATCAATGGCTTTTTATTTCTGAAATTCATGTCTGTGTTTCAGAGCCTTTCTTCAGAAGAGATTCCCAGAAGTCGCATTATTCCATCAAAAGGCATGAATGTATTTAAGGCTCCATACATTTCACCTAACTGCTCCTCAAAAGATTGATATTCCTGTCCACAGTCTGTGACAGGATCTAGCTCCCGAGATGTTTAAATTTAGCGAGTAACATTTTTTTATCCTATGGGAAGTCATTCTCACTTTCTCATCCATCCTAGAGACCCCACAGGGAGAAGAAAAGGTATGGACCTCGTAAACAGGATGCACCAAGAGAATACCTGTGCCTGGCTGAGTAATGCCTCCCCCAGAAGATATCCACATCTAATCGCTAAAACCTGCGACATATGGTTAAAAGGGGAGGGGTCTTTGCAGGTGTCATTTACATAAAGCGTCTAGAGACTGGGAGATGATTCTGGATGCTATGGGCAGGCCCTGAGTGCAATCTCAAGACTCTTTATGGGCAGGAGGGAGCGGGAGAGACACACACAGTGGAGAAGTCGCATGAAGATGGAGCTGAGGGAGGTTTGAAGATGTTGCTCTGAAGATTGGAGCCATGTGGCCACAACCCTCAGAATTTAGCAGCCACCAAAGCTGGAGGGGTGAGGACTGAGCCTCCCCTGAGCCCCCGAGGGAGCAGCCAGTGCCGTTTAGCCTCTGACACTGACACTGAACTGCTGGCCTCCAGAGCTAGGAGGAAATGCCTTCTCTTGCTTTAAGCCTCCCGGCTTGTGGTCACTGGTGACCGCAGTCCCTAGACACTCACAGGTGGTCTTTGCCCGGCACTCCGGTTGTGCCACCTTCCCTGAGCGAGGCACGGACCTGCACAAAACCCTTTCTTTAATGTGTGAATCGCCCTTTAATCACGAAGTCAGCCCTAGGCCCAATATCCCAGAAGAGGGGGCACGAGTCAGGGCCCAGCTGGAGACCAACCCCAAACTCTGGTGTGGTTCCCTGAGGCCCAGGTGGGCAGGCACCAAGGGACAGTGGACCGACCTTGTTGGGGGAGAAACCCCTCACCAAAGCCCACCATGCGCACCTTCCTTGGCAGAGAAGGGGTTTGGGGTGGCAGGAGGCAGGGGCAGAGGGAGAAAAGGAGGAGGCAGCGGCGGTGCAGCAGAAGCCCTCCTGCAGTGGTCCTGGGCCAGGCAGGTTCTGAAGGGCCCAGTGTGTCTGGAGGGGAGAGAATAAGCTGGTGGATGAGAGGGCTGCAGCTGCGGGTGACCTAAGCAGCACCGAGGTCCTGGGGAGGCCTCCCCACTGGATTCCAGAGGGGGCTCTGGGCCTACAGTGAAGCAGGGCCCACAGGAGGTGAGGGAGCCGCTCAGGACGCGGGGGCGCCATGGCGCACCACGGTTAGGAGTGCGGGTTCTGCAGCTGGCACAGTGCTTCTCAGCCGGATCACCTCGGGAGAGTTACCTAATTCCCTGGGCCTCCGTTTGCTCACCTGTAAAGTGGGAATACTGGAAGTCCCGAGCAAGGAGATGTGATGTAAGGATTATAGGGTGAAAGCACATTGCAGTGCAGCCCCGGTGCGGTGCTGGGTCCACATCGGGGAACCGCGGAAGCCGTTCCCCCATGGGCATGCGCAGCAGAGTCCTGCTTGCCTGGAAGCAAATGCTACATCCCAAGGTGTCCACTGCCCCAAACCACACAGGGGCTCAGAGTTGGGAAGATCCTCTAGGACAAGCCCAACCCCAACAGAGATGAGGAGGTCAAGGCTCAGGGGGTGCATGGCCTGGGCTGGCTCCTGGTCCCCCGCCTCTCCATGAGACCACCCCTATCTCCTCCCAGAGCTGCTTATGCACCAGGAAACCCAGGCTCCGCAGGCACCAGGGAGCTCAGGCCACGCCAGGACGCGGGATCTGGAGGCACTAGGGAGAGGCCAGCTGTGCCGAGGCCCAGGGTCCCCAGACACTAGGGAGACTCAGGCCACGCTGAGATCTGGGGTCCCCAGATACCAGGGCAGATCCAGCCGGAGTGTGAAGGGGTCTGCAGGGCTGGGGCCATCTGGAGGCTCCAGGGGAGATCCACTTCCCTGCCTCTTCTAGCTTCTAGGGGCACCCAAGTTTCTTGGTGCAGGGCCCCTCCCTTCACCCTCAGAGCCAGGCGTGGAGACTTCTCTCTCCTGCCGTCTCCTGCCTCCTGTTAGCGAGAAGCCTCTGGCCCCCCGAAATCCAGAGCAGTCTCCCTGTGGCAAAATCCTTCACAAAGTCGCATATGAGCAGTCATTTTGCCACATGAGGTCACATAGTCACAGGGCCTGGGATTAGGACATGGGCACTTTTGAGTCCACTGTTCAGCTCCCCCACACCATCCAAGAAGAGGTATTTCAGAGAGGGCAGGTCCCAGCTCCAGGCTACAGAGCGGGCAGGAGCAGATGCAAATCTCCGCAGGAAACCCCAGCTTGGTCTGTGCCCACCAGTTCAGAGGAAGGAGGGAAGCAGAGGGCCTAGAGATGGGAAGAAAGCTTCACCAAGGCCCTGGGGTCCGGCAGCGCCTTGAAAGGGAGAGGAGGAGGGACTCTAGGAGAGTCGGGGCGGGCAGAAGGCAGCAGGAAGAATGCAAGGCTGTTGGGGGATCAGGGCAAAGACAGCACATAGTAGGTACTTAATAAATAGTCGTGGAGGGACGGGAGGAACATTCTGGAAGAGCTCTGAGCCCTTGGGAGGCTGCTGACTGCTGGACACAGAGGAGGCCTGGACCTAGGCCGAGACTTCCCCAGCACCTCACACCCAGGACTGGCCCTGTGCCCAGACAGGATGGGGCCTATGGAGAAAGACCCCACACAGCCGGTCCCTCTGTGGGACGATTCAGAGGCTCCCAGTGGGACTGAGTCCCCACTTGCCAGAGTGGTGTCCCCCATCCAAATGCCTCTTCCTGGCTTCCCCTCCCTTCCCCCCTCACCTTCCTCACACCTCCCTCGTGCTTCCTGGGGTCACCTCTCAGGTAGGCCACCTGCACCCAAGTTCCCACTGCACCTACTCAGGGAGGCTAAATGGAGACAGTTGTGGGGCAAAGGGGTTGGAACATCATGAGGGCATCTGAAACTTGGCTGCCAGGTCGAAGCTCTGGATGCTCCTTGGAATTCTTCCTTCTGGGTACTTCATGTCCAACTACAGCATCAACTGATGTCATTTTCCATGTGCGATCCCAGGGACACTGAGGTCTGCAGAAGCAGAGGGTCAGAGAGACAGGCCAGGCTGTCACATGGAATGATGGCGGACAGACGAGAAGGCCATGCTGCACTGGGGACAGAGTTCCACCCATCACTCATCCTCCACTCCTTGGGTGTTCACGAAATGCCTCCTCTCATTCCACCCGAGTGGCTTTCAGGGGAGCCAGTACAAGGCCCCGTCGTGCCCTGAGGACAGACGCCAGCGGGGTCAGAGGCAGCATGCTAGCCGCAGTGACACTGAGCACTTTTCTTGGTGTGCTGGCTGGACTCACATTGCCAGATCGTCTCTCTAACTCGTCGCTCTAAGCACAGAGAAACCAAAGTCCCAAACTTCCAGCACAGGGTGCGAGCTCTGTGCAGGAGGTGGGAGGAGCCACTGCTGCTGCCTGGGATGGGGGCTGCTCAGTAGAATGCGGCTAAAATGAAGCTTCGAGCTGAGATCGATGACTCAAGACACCACGCCTCCTGAGGATGCTATGCCAAGAAGAACCGGGAGCTGGGCAGCTCTCTGGAGACGGTGCTCCTCCTGGCACTGGGCTGCAGCCTTATAAACAGGACTGAGATGGGGCTGGCAGGGGAGACGGCAGGACCAGAGAAGGGGAGGGGAAGCTGTGAACCCAGTCTAGGGTGTGGGTGACGACGCCAAAGCGGCTCCCACAGGGCACGACGTCAGGTTTGTCCCTGAGCTGTGAAGGGTGTTTACAGCGGTGACAAAGGCCACCCTGCCCGTTCCCTGGTGCCTGCTGTGCCCAGGCCCTTGACTCTCACTCAGCATCTCTGAGTCTACAGTAACCCCTCAAAAGCAGCTGCCATCACCTGTACTTTTCATGTGGGGAACCTAAGGCAAAGGGCAGTTAAGCAATCCGCTTGGAGAAACACACAACTAGCAAGTGACGATTGAGGCTGGAGCCCAGGTGTGCCCGACCCCAGAGTCAGTGCACCTTCCGAGGCACCCAGACTGCCCCCCTCACGTTTGGAAATGTTCGGCCAAGGGAAGTGGCATGAAGCCACCTAGCTCGTTATCCGCAGCAGCCCTGTTTGTTCGAGGCCTGGAAGCTGCTGATGGCGGGAAGCCCCAGAGCCAGCCCTGGCATGGACCAGTGAGCATCCCAAATCCAAAGCCCCCTCCTCCGCCCCAGTCCTTCCCACAGACACGAGGGACCCAGCTGCCCTCCTAGCTTGCGCTCCAGGCAGACATCCACAGAAGCCGCTAATCCGCAGGCGGCGAGGCACCTCCCTCCACGCCAGAGACCCTCAGCGTGAGGCCCAAGTACTGCTCACCCAGCCGGGAGCATCTCGAGAGCCCAATGAGAAAGGCGGGCGCAGCAGGGTCCCCGAAATGGCAGCCAGGCCTCACACCCAGACAGTGGGCGGGGTGGGGCGGCAGTGTCAGAAGAAAGCAGGGTCGTCCCCCGAGGATGGCAGTGGCCCTGTTTTTACAGATGGGTACACCGAGGCACAGAGGGACAATGACTTGTCCAAGGTCACAGAGGTCCAGGCGAGGGGCTGGAGACGCTGCTGGGCTGGGCTGTGTAAGCAGGGGGAGAGGCACTGCCTTCAGTGGAACAGATGGGCCCTGGGGGGGATTGCAGGATTTGGGGTGGGGGAGCCGGACCAGAGGGCCAAGGGTCCACGGGGGCACATGGGCTCAATGTGGTGAAAATCCCTCTCAGGCCCAGGCTATCTGAGGGTGAGTCACAGGGGCCATGCCATGACGCTAGGCAGGAACCCCCATAGGAGGCGGGTTTGGGTCTGGTCCTGCCTCCTGGCTCTGTGCTGGCAGGTCCTGCACCTGGAAAATGGGAATAACACACCACGACCCAGGCGAGAAGATGGGCTGTGTGAGACCCTCACCAAGAAGCACCATCATGATGCCCCCAAACGGGCCAGGCTTTATCCACACCAACACTCAGCCATGCCTTATGAGGCAACAACCAATCCCCCATCGCCACCGGCTAAAGCGTGCAGGCAGGGGATAGGCGGACAGAGCCCGCCCAGCCATGCAGGCAGGGGATAGGCGGACAGAGCCCGCCCAGCCAGGGACACGCGTGTTGCGGCTGAGTTGGGCACACTGGGGTCCGAATCCCAGCGCTGCCATTTACAAATCACGTGACACCAGGCCCTGGATGGGACTCGCAGGCATTTCCTCCTCCGTAGGCAGAGATGCCACCGGCCGCTCTGAGCAGCACTGCCAGGACCCCGGGAGGAAACCTATACGAGCATCTGGCCCAGGGCCCCAGGGCGGCACTTGATGAACCGTGGTCTCTGCGACATTTAAGCCTGTCCCACCTGGGCACTGCCCGACACCCTAGACACCCCGAGCAGCCCTGGCCATGGAAAAATTCCTTGAGTAAATTAAGACTACTCGACTCGGGTTGCTCTGTGCTGGGTGCGAGCCTGGGAGGTCTGCTCTTTCTGGGCTTCCCCGGGACTGGGACAGCCTCGTCCATCATGCGGGGATGACTGCAGGACACATGTGATAAGCCTCAAGCACTAGGAGCTACCCCAGGACATGACCCACGTTTTCCTATTGCAACTATTTTAACAACCTCTGTGAGCCTCTACCACGTGCCAGGCAGAGGCTGATCAGCTCATGAGACCCTCAATCCCTACGGAGATCCTGGGGAGGGGCAGCAATGGAAAGAAGGACACAGAGGTCTGATCTTTGATCATGCTAGCAAGTGGCGGGGCTGGGTGTGAGCCTGAGACCCCACTTCAGGGTAGGTTTTACGGAGCCCTACCCAGGCAGAGGCACAGCCAAGGGGTGCAGCAAGGAAGGCCCCTAAGTATCTTTGCAGGGAAGGGGCTATGGAATCCAGGCTCTGGGGTTGGTCGATGGCATCAGGCCAGCAGCCTGATCTGGCTTCAAGGATAGGCAGTGCCCGCTTAAAGGGCCAGCAACAAGACAGGCCCCTTCATCTCCTAGTGTTGCCAATTTCCTCTCGCCAGCTTAGAGGTCTCCCGTGACCCAGATGATGCTCTGGAAGCCCAGGCTGTGGGCCAGGCAGCTTTTCCGAGTCAGGGACACACACCTTTTTCTGGGACAGTAAGACTGGACTTTCTAAGAGTTCATCAAACTCAAGACTTGATTCCAGAAAATATCCTACCTACCCCCAAACTATCTCATTGACAGAAATCATAGAGTCAAAGAATCTTGGGTGGCCAGGTTAGGAAGGAACCCTGCACATCACGGAAGAACAGGGCAGAGCTTGGGGGTGACCAGGCTAAGCGGAGACTGCCAATGTCTGGGCAACAGCAGTCCTCTCCAGATACAATCTCAGATGAATTTCTGGGTCGGGGGGGTCTGGCTTCTGCTTCACCTCATTCAGAGTGGAGTCAGGCAGGGAAAATCGGCAGCGGTGCAGCTGCCTGTGCTCAGCTCCCTCAGTGCTGGGAGACACCCCCATCCCATGCAGCAGGCAGTGGCCCTGCAGAACGGAATCGCCGGGCTTCTCCCGGAGTGATGGGTTTCTACCAGTGCGTGCCCTTCTCAGAGCTGGAGGCAGAGTGTGCTCTCTTCTTTCCATTCGATCTTTCAGTACAAAAGAAAAGGGCACACAATGAAGAAAACTTGGAAAACACATGGAAAGTAAAAAGGTGCAGAAGACGGAAAACTTTGTTCCTTCTCCCACAACTTACAGATGGGCACCGACAGCACTTCCATACATTGCCTCCCTCACTGTTTCTGTAGAGTTGACATCCTATATGACATACAATTTTGTCCTCAGCTGTTTTCTAAATTAAACTTATTTTCTTTTCTTTTTTTTGGAGATAGAGTCTTGCTCTGTCACCAGGCTGGAGTATAGTGGCACGATCTCAGCTCACTGCAACCTCTGACCCTGATTCAAGCAATTCTCCTGCCTCAGCCTCCCGAGTAGCGGGGATTACAGGCATCCACCATCACACCCAGCTAATTTTTGTATTTTTAGTAGAGATGGGGTTTCACCATGTTGGCCAGGATGGTCTCAGTCTCCTGACCTTGTGATCCGCCCACCTTGGCCTCCCAAAGTGCTGGGATTACAGGCGTGAGCCACCGCACCTGGCCAATTAAACCTATTTTCTTAAGCATTTTCTCCCAACATTAGAAATTCTTTACATATGTAGTTAATTCTTCACATGGGTAGTAACTTCATATACATGTCTTCCCCACCGCCCAATTAGAATATAAGTTCAAGAGAACATAGATTTTGGGTTGTTGTCATCCGTTGCTGAATCCCAGGGCCTGGAGCAGCGTGGGCTCATGTATTAGTCTGTTCTCATGCTGCCAATAAAGACATACCCAGGACTGGGTAATTTATAAAGGAAATAGGTTTCATGGACTTACAGTTCCACATAGCTAGGGAGGCCTCGCAATCATGGCGGAAGACGAAGGAGGGGCAAAGGGACGTCTCACATGGTGGCAGGCAAGAGAGCGCGTGCAGGGGAACTGCCCTTTATAAAACCACCAGCTATTGTGAGCCTTAATCACTACCACCAGAACAGCGTGGGGGAAACCACTCCCGTGATTCAATTATCTCCACCTGGCCCTGCCCTTGACACGTGGGGATTATTACAACTCAAGGTAAGACGTGGATGGGGACACAGCCAGACCGTATCAGCTCATAGTAGGCATTTTGCGCGTCTTTGCTGAATAATGAGTGAGTGAGATGGAACAGATGGCTCATATTCCATCACTAGCTTCCACGGTTTGGTGGTTTCTAACATTTTGTTGTTACTAGTAAGGCTGAGATGAACGTTTCTGTGGCTACGTCATTGCCCATTCTTGGATTAGGTGAAGAAATGTGTCTCTTCCAAATACTAGGATCTGCACCATCCACAGTCTGAGGACTAGGGCTCAGGTTCGGGCTCTGCCACATCCTCTCCTTGGCCCTGGATAGCTGCATTTCCTTCGCTTGGTTTCCCCCTTTGTGCAGGTGGGTGGGTTTGGGCTGGAACATTCCTCATGTCCCTTCCAGCTCCATGATCCTAAGAGCAGCATGGAAACGGAAGGCTGAGCCAGCCACCAGGCCTCCCTTGGCCCCACACCCCTGTTATGGACTGAATTGTCTAAATTCATATGCTGAAGTCCTAACCCCCAGTACTCCAGGATGTGACTATGCATGGAGACAGGATCTTTAAGGAGGCCACTACGGTGACATGAGGTCATGAGGGTAGGCTCTAACCCAGTCTGGCTGGGGTTTTCATAACAGATTAGGACACAGACACACACAAAGGGAAGATGGTGCAAGGACACAGGGACAGAGTGGCTGTCCACAAGCCAAAGAGAGAGGCTTTGGAAGGAAGAAACCCAGCTGACACCTTGATCTCAGACTTCTGGCCTCTAGAATTGGCAAAAAAATAAGTGTCTTCTCTTTAAGCCACCTGGTCTTTAGTACTTTGTTATGGAGCAAATTAACACAACCCCTCAGGAGCCTCTGTCCACCTGGGGGAATCTGACCTTCCAGGCCAGCAGCTGCCCAGGAGGACATTCAGGCTCAGAAGGAGCACAGGCCTTGCTCAAAGATCTGGTGCCCACTGGTGGCAGACCTGGCACTGGAATCCCCCCCACCCCACCCCCTGCCCCAGCTCAGGTACCTTCCTCAACCCCACCCCCAGCTGGCCCCCTTGTGACCACGTGGGCTGCAGTGAGATGAAGCTACACCACACTGATTGTCACCTGCTGGGCTCACCATGTGTGGACTGGCACTGCACTCAGAACTAAAGGCCTGCCCGCCATACTACTGGGGAAACTGAGGCGGGGGCACCCCACAGCTAGGACATTGGATTCAGATCCAGGCCTGTCTGGTATGGGACGCCATCTCCTTCCACCTTGCCATGTGCCATATAAACAATCGCCCCGGCCACCTGAAATCAACAGGCAACAAAAGTAAGGCAACTGCATGGCCTCCATCCACACCCGGGTCATCTTGGAGGCGCCCTGTGTCATGAACTGAAGATGTGCACACAGCCCGAAGGAACAGGGAGCCTGCAGCCCAGGAGGGTTAAACAGGTTGCCCTGGGCTCTGAGCCTCCGGCCCCTTTGGGCAGCTGGAGACTGGACCAGATGATGCTCAGCCACTCCTACCAGTGCTGAGCTCTGGAATAATGCCAGCCGGCATGGGGAGGGCCAAGGGGGACCTGCCCTTGTTGCCCTTGTTGATGATGGAAGCTCCTGTCCTGCCAGACATACACAGTGGCCGGACGTTAGAGCCCACATGCCAGGAACAAGGGACCATGCTGTCTGCTCTCCCCCACTATGTGGGTGGCAATGCCTACTGTGCACATCATCGGCTGGGGACAGGGCTGGGCAGGGGCGACAGGTGGTCCGGAGAGCACACACTGCCAGTTCCAAAGGGCTGGATTGATTCAGAGAGGCTGGGCTGAGCTGAGCTGGCCACCCAGCAATGACCATCCCAAACTACCGAGGGCCTCCCAGGTGTGGGGCTCTTCATGTTGTACCTTGTCCCCTTCAGGCAACCAATGCTACTGCTCTTACAGGTCAGGAAGCCAAGATCTGGAAGGTGCCACCGATGCCTAAGACCACCAGGCAGGCACCATGGTTCAAACCCCAGTCTCTGCCCCCAACTGCCCCAGTGCCCCCACACCCCTTCTCATCAGATGCAGAGGAGAGATGCCAGCACTGCTTCTGAGGCTCTCCCTGATGACAGGGGGGCCCACAGGTATCAATTATGGCCACAAGAAGCATAACATTACTGTGTGCACCCAGCCATTATCCCCACCTGCCATTAGATAAATGTGTCTGGAGGTTCTGCCGAGTCTCAGGGTGCCCTGCTCCCCAGCCACCCCCAGATAACTAGGTTGGCCATTTCAGAAATCCTCTTCCAAAGAGTTCTGCCTCCGACCTCTCCAACCGCCTGCCATTGCTCTCAGCTACTCCCAAAGGCTCCCTGCAACGCAGTCCCTCCTTCCTTGGATTGGAGGGGGAGGGAGACTATCTCCCCAGGGAGGGGAGTCCCTGGTCCCTCAGCCCCCGCCCCCTTCTAGGCCTACAGCCCACAGGAAGCTCTTACTAAATTCACATTCTCTCCCCAGTCCGATCTCCCCCAGGGGAAGCGGCTGTCCCCATTGGTTTCTGCACCATGGCCAAGGGCCATACTGCAGTCCCTGGCGCGACAGGCTTAGAGGAAAGAGCACAAGAGTCAGGGAGCCCCAGGTTCGAATCCCCGCCCCCCTTTCTGAGCCAAGCAAGTGACTCAAGCCTGGTGTGCCTTGGGTCACACCCTGAAAAATGGGGTGACAGCTCTTCCCTGTCGGAATGCAACGACAAGCCCTCAGCCCGGTGCGGGCCCCAGGAGGCTCTCAGATCCGGGCATCCTCAGGCCGCCTCCGGGGCTCACCGCCAAGGGCTCCAGTTCTAGGTCTCAGTTTCCCCAACAGCACAAGGCGCGGCTGGGCTCCAGCGCTGTGGGATTTTTCCAGCGCCGCACGGAGGCTGTCAGATCCCGGAGGGTGGGTGCGGCGGGAAAGGCAGGGGTGCGACGCGCAGGGGCGAGGGGCTGGAGACGCGCAGAGATCGGGTCGGGGCCGGGTCTGACACATGCGGGCTCCGGGTCCCCAGATCTGCTGCGGAGAGTCCTGGGCGCCGAGGGTCGGCCTGACGCCCCCAACCCAGGCGCTGCCGGAGCGGCGCAAGGGCGGCGCCCCCAGCTGCAAAGCCCCGCCTATCATCTCACCTCTGCGTGCCTAGGTCTGCTGGGGCCCCGGCCCTTCGCCCGGACCCCAGGCCCCCGCGCGGACCCTGACCGCTTTCTGCAGCCTGGAACAACCCGGACCCCCATGAGAAGCAAAGAAGGGGCGCCTTCCAGACAGCCTGGCGCAGCCACGCCGCCCGGCGCGCTGGGAAAGGATCCCCGGGCCCGCGCCAGTGAGCTACGCTCTCCGGGCGCAGGGCAGGGGGCTGCGCTCTGGCCGCTCGGGGCTGCAAAATCCTGGAGCAAAAGTTGGGTGGAGCCGCTGGGTGATTTTCCCCGGCGTTGCAGGTGCAGCCTCCGAATGCCACCCAGCCCTTGCGGCGCCGCGATCCAGCGCGGGGACCCCCTGGTCCCTCAGTCCCCAGCACTCACCTGTACTCATCTTAGCAGCAGCTCGGAGTCGGGGCGGCCCGGCGCTGCGACAGCCAGACCCTCGGGCCCGCAGGTGCCGCGCCCGCGCTATCCTTCGCCCGCCCGCCGGCTCCGCGCCCGCTCCTTGCGCACCCGCCCGGCAGCGCCGCCGCAGCCCCTCGGCGCGCAGGCCACGCCCACGCCACGCCCACACCTACGCCCCTCCTGACGACCCCGCCCCGCGCCAGCTGCCTGCCGCCCGGGAGCACCCTGGGAAGTGTAGGCGCCTCGCCCCCACCGCTCGGCCTGGCTCCCCAGCTGCCGGGCGAGCGGACTACAAGTCCCAGCACGCTTCGCGGTCAGCGCAGGCGCAGACGGGCGACGGTGGCTGAGGCCTTTCGCAATCGTTCTTAGATCGCTGCAGAGCTGTCGCCACCGCCTGAGGGGCGACCTGGGGACTGCCGCTCTCGGAAGTCCGGGAGTCGCTAGGAGAGCGGCGCGGGGAAAAGCGAGCTTGGTGCAGCTCCTCTTGAGTCGTGGAGCTATAAGGCGCCTGAAGACCTTCTGGGCCAACTCTTCTTTCCCAGTTTACAGAGAGGGAAACTGAGGCGGGGGCGGTGCTCGGGCAGGATTAGCCCGCATCTGTCGGCGAGGCTTGCACTGGCGGGGATTCGTGCGCAGGTTTCCTGCCTCCGGGCCTGGGCTGTCCGCGCCTCGCCACCCACCCCAGGCTCCCGTCGCTCCTCGCCGGCTGGCGCCCAGCTGCGGGGGTGCACGGGGAGAGGTGGCGCGGCTCACTTCGGCGCAGTCCCCGGCCCCAGCCCCCACGGTGACCGGCTCCCTTGTGACATCAGGCGCCCAGCACAGGGCGTGGACGCGGGTGCAGGAGAGGGAGTCAGGGAACCGGGAGGAGCAGGGGTCCCCACTGTGTGCCTGGTGCGACAAAAGGCGAGCTGCAGAGAGGTCGGGAGGAGCTGGCCAACACAAGGATGCCCACCGGGCGCGGAGGGCCTGGGCTGGAGAAGCATTTAGAATGCAGAATCTCGGGAACCTGCCATGGAGAGAGGCCAGGGACTTTTGGCTTGGGCCAGGGCTGTTTGGAGATGCTTTCAACAAGGGGAAGAAGATTGGGCACAGATGTAGACTGGATGGAACACCGAGGCAGGAGCAGGTACTCCTCCCCCTCCCTCAGCAGCAGCCGTCTCCCCCAAGAGAGGCCAGGATGGGAGGCCAGGAGTACAGTGGCTCAGGGGGGAGCTGAAGTCCTGGGGAACAAGCCCAGCCACACACACCCTAGAAATGCAAGAGGCCCAGCTAGGTCATTCTGCCCACAGCTGCAGGGTTCCCATGCCAGTCCACTGGGATCTTGTGCCATGTAATTGAGGGGGCGCCAGATCTAAGGATCAGTGAGCTAATGTGTGCCGTGACCCAGTGTGAGTTGAGATCAATAAATGTATTTGCTTTGCTGTTATTATTCTGGGTGCCTAACATAGGGCCTGGCACAGAGCAGGCACTCCGCAAATATCTGTTGAATAAACGGAGAGAAGGATAGAGGGGAGGGGACAGTGCTGGCACCTGGCACTCCTGGATCATAGCCTGAGAGGTAGGCCAGGCACCCACCTGCCATAGGGGCACCCTGCTGCCACTTGCCCGCTAAGGAGCTCTCGGTCAGGCTCCCCCGCAGCCTCTGTTTCCTCCCTCTGTGTTTCCAAAGGCTCCTGAGAACCTCCCAGGGGTGCCATGATTTCCTCCACACAGCCTGGTGAGGACGGCAGGGAGCCCTCCCACCTCTCCGCCAAGACCCTGTGAGCCAGAGGGTGGATGTGGGTGCCCTGTTTCAGACTGGTTCCAGAGCTCAGGACAAGGGGCTGGGGAGCCTTAACAGTTCTCAACCTGGAAGGGCCTCGGGGCCATGTGGTTCCAACATCTTCTTTCACAAGGGCAGAAACCAAGGCCCAAAGATGTCCTGCCCCAAGTCACCCAACAAGTTAGTGACAGGGTGGGGCTTGAGCCAGGTCTTTTCTTTCCTTCCTGCGCCGTGTCTGCTGAACTGGGACTTCAGCGAATCTGCTGGTTGAACTGAATCTATTGAAACAGACTTGGTTCTCTGTCCATGGTACTACAGGCCAGGTGTGACCTCAGGCAACTTGCTTGCCCTCTGTGTGCCTCAGTTTCTGTATCCTTCAAATCACAGTGCATACATACTCCTTAGGATTCTCAAACACCTTCTATGTGCTGGGCTTTCTAGTCCTAGTGAAGAAAATAGACAAGAAATCATTTCACAAGCCAGAAGATTCATTCTAGAAAAATGCTGCCCCTCTTATTTTTTAGCAGGCCTGGTGGGGTGTCAGGGGGTCTTCAAGAGGCTCATGGACACAGGGAGGCCCCAAACATGTCAAACCAAGGTCCTTTAAAGGTTCATTAAATGGGGACCGGGCGCAGTGGCTCACGCCTGTAATCCCAGCACTTTGTGAGGCCAAGGTGGGAGGATTGCTTGTGCTCAGGAATTTGAGACCAGCCTGGGCAACATGGCAAAACCCTGTCTCTATAAAAAATACAAAAATTAGCTGGGTATGGTGGTGTGTGCCTGTGGTCCCAGCTACTCTGGAGGCTGAGCTGGGATGATTGCTTGAACCTGGGAGGCAGAGTTTACAATGAGCCATGATTGGACCACTGTACTTCAGCCTGGGTGACAGACCCTGTCTCATGAAAAAAAAAAAAAATTCATTAAACGTGTGTTTAGAGGAGGGCCTTGGTGGGTACCTTGGAGGGTACCAACATGGAAGCAGGAGCCCCTGCCCTCCTCCTCCGGCCTCAGCTCGCATGCCCTTCACCACACAGGGAAGCCGTGCAGTGACCCATGCCCCCTTCCAGCAGGCAGGGGGTAGAGACCTGAACTCTGGGGGCTCCCTTCTACCTCCAGTGCTTATCCAGGTTCCCCGGGGGCTCCCATCCCATTTCAGTGAGGATCCTGTCAAGCCCCTGATAGGCAGGTGCCCCAGGCAGTGGCCTCGAAGGCCCCAGGCCCCATTTGCCCATTTCCACGCCCCCACTTGCAGCACAGCCCTTGGCTGCACCGCTGCTTCCTGAGGATCTGCCTGCTTCACTGGACTGTGGACTTCTCTGCTCTGCAGAGAGGAGTCTTATACAGGGGAAGAAACTTGGCCCAGGCTTCTCATTCCGGGAAGCACTAGGGGGAAAGCTAGAGCTTTCCAAGGCACCAGTGGAAAGGGCAGGGTTTACCTTCACCCCTCCTGGTGCCCCTGGTTGGAGACTTCAGGATGCACCCCTGGACTGGCCTCCCTGGGACGTGCTTTCAGGCACTCTGCCTTCTTTTGGGATTAGGAGACACTTAGAGGTGATGTGTCCACCTTTCCGCTGCTCTATGACGGGGTGCTCTGGGCTTCGGGGAGGACAGCAGCATTATGGGGGTCTGCCCGGGGGCAGGCCCAGGGCCAGCAGGAAGGTGACAGCCCCACAGGAGGCCAGAAGACAATGGTCAGAACCCTCAGTAGGACCCTGGGGAAACAAGGGCACCCCCTCCTTCTGAGTGTCCTAACCACTATTATGGGACGTTGGTTGTTCCAGCGATGGAGGGAGCAGAATGCAGAGAGGGCAGACCCAGGTCCATGGCCCGTCACACCCCAGGTCAAGCCATCCGAAGCCAAATGCTGCTTCCCTGGGGTGCCAGGTTTACATGTGGGGTCCCGGACCCGGTGATAGAGGCAGCCATAAAAAAACAAAAAGGCAGCCAGGTGCGGCGGCTCATTCCTGTAATCCCAGCAGTTTGGGAGGCCAAGGCTGGCGGATCACGAGGTCAGGAGTTCAAGACCAGCCTGGTCAACATGGAGAAACCCCATCTCTACTAAAAATACAAAAATTAGCTGGGCGTGGTGGCGCACGCCTATAATCCCAGCTACTGGGGAGGCTGGGGCAGGAGAATTGCTTGAACCCTGGAGGCAGAGGTTGCAGTGAGCTGAGATTGTGCCACTGCACTCCAGCCTGGGTGACAGAGCGAGACTCCATCCAAAAACAAAAAGAAAAAACAAAAAGGCAATTCAACACAAACACGCACTTTCACAAATGTCTATTGAAAACATAAAGCCAGGCACTTGGGTGAAGAGCTTCACTATGGCTTGTCTGGGGAATACTTTTCCTGCATGGCTGAGCTAGGTGAGGCTTCCTAAAATGTGAGTCCTGTGACCGCAGGTAGAGACTCGTTCTCTTCGTGATAAATGCCCCCACCACAAGCACAGGGACCTGTCACTGCTCTGTGACCTTTAAATTGCTTCAAAATTAGGATCATTTGTCCTGAAAAAGCTATTGCCCTTTCAGAGAGTGTGAAGCTCTCAGAAAGTGTAGAAGGACACATGCTGGGTTGGGTTGGGGGCTGGGGCAGACCCCACAGTGCTGGCCTCGCATGGACTGGGGCAGGTGGGGCTGTGATTTTCTTTAGGCTGGGCCAGGAGGGAGAGGGGCCAGCACCCCATGGGCTGGCGGCTGCTTTAGGGGGAAGGGGAGCCTTGGTGGAGGGGTCCTGTCTAAACCCCAGTGAGAACAACTCCGGGCTGGCTCAGAGGTGGAGGGACGTGTGACACTGCACCCGAGAGCTCCCAGGGGCCAGGCCAGGTGAGGCAAACAGTGACGGCCAGGGCTGCTGTGTCCTTAGGGCTCTGCACCAAGGCTCAGAGGACCCTATCATTGTCATTGTATCATCATCATCCCGATGTCACAGATGGGGACACTGAGGCATTCACTTACGCAATTGCAAACTATGACCAAGTGGAGCAGGTAGGACGCACACCCAGGCCCTGCTGAAGAGAGAGCCCGTGGGCTTCAGCCCCATGGCCCTCCGGAATCTGTCATCCCCTCCAGGGGGCATTCAAGAGGTCAAGGGATGAAGCTGGGAGTCGTGGGGTCCAGTGTGAGGTGCATGGCCAGGGGACGTGCTCCGCTTGGCCCAAGCTATGCCAGGCCTGCTGCCCCTACTCCAGGCTGCTGGGAGTGCCCCGTCTTCTCCTGGACAGCTCACGCTCACCCTCTGGACCTTGTTTGAGATCCCCTCTTGGACAAGCCTCCCTGGCCCTCTAGTGAAGTTGGGGGCCACCTCCACTCCCCCCAGGGGGTCTCCAGCACAGAGGAGAGTGCCCACTGAACTGTGGGATAAGCAGGTACCCGCACTGCGGCTGCCACTCTCACTCAGCAAAGGAAAGATGTCAGATCCACCTGAGCCCCTTTCCCACCATCCTGACCTCTCCCTGGGTCTGCTGGGGCTTCCCACAAATTGCTTCTATGGAGAACAGCACCGTGTGGCTGCGTTTACCTGGGGCCTGAGCTAGAAAGAAGGTGCCTGCTCTGGAAACCCAGCGATGTGGAAACGCCGCAAGTCGGAGACACAGGGCAGCAGACAGAGCAGACGGCGTCCTGAGGCCGTCAGGGGCCCTGCTCAGTAAGGGAGCCTCTCACCAAAGCGGCAGGATTCCTTGTCCTTTCTTCATCTCTAAATACAGTCCAGGAATTGATTGACTTCACAGCCAAATGGAGAAACAAATGAAATATGATTTCATTGTGGGATCTTTCCAGCCGCTCAATAATTTAAAACCACGCCATATGAAACCAGGAGTAAAAATAGCATGTGACTCATGGCTTGGAGCCTATCTCTCAAGCACAGGTCCACACACCTGGATTCTCAGGTAAGTCAGGCCCAGCCTCACCCTCGCGTGCCCATGGCTTGCCTGACGCCTCTGGGCGGGTCAGGAGGGGAAGCGCAGCCCTGGGTTACACAGTTATCTGTTCTCCCTAACACCCGATCTATGCCACAATTCCAGCTGCCCAGTTAACTCTGAGTGGTTTGTAGACTTGGCAATGTTTTGCCATCACAGAAAACTGACAAAAGATGGTTCATTACAAGTGATGGAGGGAAGGAGAATGTACAGGCCTGATTCGGGAATATAACTCACGCCGTGCAAGGCTTGGATGTGGCTGGTCTTCCAAAAGCCCTTCCTCCGATTAAATTTTATTCCTGTGCAGCAGAAACAGACGAGGACCGTCAGGAGCACCTGGGAAGGAACAAGAATGGGAGAGCAGAGCAAGGGGCAAGGTCTGAGGTGAGGTGCTGCCTCTATTCAGCCCCTACTGCATACCTGCCTCTGTGCTAGAAGTGAGATGAAGAAGCTCAGCTAGAGCAGGCAGGTGCCTGAATCAGCTACGCTGTGGAACAGAGGACCACAGGCTTTGCTGAAGGGGCTTGAACAAGGGCAGGGCCTCTCTCCCAGTGCCGGAGGCTGACCTCTGCACTCTGCCTCTGCTGTCACACGGCATTCTTCTCTGAATGTTCCCCTTCTGTTCTCATAAGGACCTAGGATGGAGGGCCCACCTTAATCCAATACTGTCTGACTTCATCTTAACCAGTCATGTCTTTGAAGACCTGATTTCCAAATAAGGTCACATTCTTGGGGGCTAAATCTTGGGGTTAGGACTTCAACATATCTTTCTGGAAGGTACAGTGCACCCCACCAGAGGGGACCACCATTATTGGGCCCCACAAGGCGCATGGTCTTCCAGAGCCATGACCTGTGGGACCTGGGAGGAAAACTGCAGGTCTGAGGGCTCCCAGCTGGGGAGAAGAAATGGAAGCCCAGAGAGACAGTCACATGGAGCCAGGTCCCCAGGAGGCCAGAAGCCACAGTGCTCTCCCAGCCACGTGACCCTTGGTTGACAACCATGCAGGCACACAGCCCTGCAGGGGACCCAGAAGGCAGCCATCCCTCACAGTGAGAGCAGCTCTTGTCCTGGGAGGGCAGATGGGTCCTGCCAGAAGCCTGCACCTGGCCTTGTTGGCCTCACCGGCAAGCTCAAGCTTGCCCCCCAGCTGCTGATCAAGCAAGACATCGTGTCCCTTCTTAGCAACTTTGTCACCAGGCTGTGCTTCCCAGAGCTGCTGTGTGGGCATGGAAGGGATAAGGTTTCGAAGAAGCTTATTCAGGAGCCCTTGCCTGCGTGACTTACAAAGTGCTTGTTCTGTGGGCCTCCCAATCGCGTGTTCCCTTGAGGTCATGGTGCTGAGTGTCACCCAGTCTTACAGACGAGACACTGTAGGCTCACCAAGGCTAAGAAATGTGCAGTCAGCTGGGTGGGGCTGGACCCGGCTCCCTGAGATGACCAGAGCAGGGCAGTCTCCACTAGAATTTCTTCTTTCGCTATGGCCAAGCTGCTTGGGGCAGGAATTGCGTGGTTTGATGATAACACTAATGGTTTGATAATAATAAAATGACTTTAAGTAAAGGAGATCACCCTCATCAAATCTATTGAAGGCATTACAAGCAAAAAAAGTTTCCAGTGGAGAAGAAGATCTGCCTCAAGACAGCAGCACCAACTCCTGCCTGAGTTGCCAGCCTGCCCTGCAAATTTTGAACTTGTCAGCCCCCACAATACCATGAGAACATTCCTTAAAATAGAACCCTGTTTATCTATCAATTGTCCTTTCTACCTGTCTGCTTACCTACCTACACACCCATTCATTCATCCATTCATCCATCCACTCCCATCCATCCATCCACCCACCATCCATCCATCTACCACCCTTCACCTATACATTCATATATCTACCCGTCTATCCACCCACCCATCCACCCATCCATCCATTCATCCAGTCACCCAACCATCAATCCATCCACCCATCCATCCACCACCCATCCACCCATCCATCCATTTACCTATCTGTTCATCCACTCACCCATCCATCCATCCATCCATCCATCCACCCACCCACCCATCCACCCCCCATCCACCCATCCATCCATTTACCCATCCGTTCATCCACTCACCCATACAGCCATCCATCCACCACTCATCCACCCATGTATCCATTCAGCCATCTATCTATCACCCATTCACCCATCCATGCATCCATCTGTCCATCTACCTACCCATCCGCTACTCATCCACCCATCCATCCACCACGCATCCACCCATTCATCCATCAGTCTGTCCATCCACCCATCCATCTACCACCCATCGACCCATCCATCCATCTACCTATCCGTTCACCCACTCACCCATACGGCCATCCATCTACCACCCATTCACCCATCTATCCACCACCCATCCACTCATCCTCCATCCATCTGTCCATCCACCTATACATCCATCACTCGTCCACCCGTTTATCCACCACTCATCTACCCATCCATCTACCCATCCATCCACCTACCATCCATCCATCCACGCACCCATTCACCATCCATTCACCTATCCATCCTTCCACCACCCATCCACCCATCCATCCATCTGCCACCCATCCACCATCCACCCACCATCCATCTGTTTCTATCAGTACTGTTTCTCTGGAGAAGCCAGAATGATATACTTTCCAAATCTATAATTCCCTGGGCTCCCTGGCACCATGACTTGAAGGCCCCTGGCTGAGCTCAGCCTGTCCTAAGCTCCTCCCAGCTCCAGAAATGGCACCTGCTGCCACCCCATTGCTCTCCCTGACACCTGAGAACCCGTCTGGGAGACTTCTTTTCCTGCTCCATCACATCAGTCCAACCCCGGGTCCTGCCTCCAAGCCCTTCCACAGTGTAGTTGGACACAAGTGCAGGCACCTTCTCCTGCTCTCTTTGCTACTACTCCCCCCACCCCCATTCCTTCTCCTGCAACCAGAGGGATTTGCTAAATGAAAGCAAATGCCACTCCATCACACCCCTGCCTGCCAGGGGCCTCCCTCTCCTCCTCTGCCTGGCCAAATTCTCTTCAGTCTTTAAGGATCAACCCAGGCATCATCTCCTCCTAGAAGTCCTCCATGGCCTCTGGCTGAATTGGGCAACCCCCATGTTTCCGTGAGTCCTGGGACTTCCTCTTTTACAGGCTGGTCACTTGGGATTGTCATTGATTGTTTCCTTGTCTGTCTCCCTCACTAAACAGTAAGCTTTGAGTATTATGAGCTTCTCTGAGGAAAGCCGAGATTTGAAAGGGCCAAGGTAATGGGCCAGGTAAAGGATGGGGCGAGAAAATCCAGGAAGGCCTGCGTGTTTTACTTGAATTTTTGATTGCAGTACCTGGAACATTAAAAATCGAATGCTTTTATTCTATCTTGTTCTAAAGAGTATATGGGGCTTCTTACAAAGGAAGCCTTACTATAGAAAGATCTTTTAAAAAGCTGGTAAGAAAACTAGAGTTAAGGAAAACTACATAGATTAGGAGGAAGTTGGGGCTGAGGTCAAGCCCTCGAATCTCTGCCGTGGGTGGTGACACAGCCGAGGGCAGCCCCTCCTTCCTCTCTGTACTGCCCAGCAGCCCCAGCAGAGAGCGGAACAGGATCAGTTACATAATTCTCTGTGTCCACAGGATTAGAATTGCTGAGAAGAAACGCGCTTCCCAACCCTGAGACTTGAAGAACCTGCCTCTCCAGGTCCTGTGGGGTGAGGCCAGTCTGGCTTCCCCCACAGCCCACAGCCAACACAGCGTGCATCTCAGAGCACTCCTTCTCCTAACCATCCCTTCCTTCCTGTCCCTTTTTGTCACTGGATGCAGAGACCTGGGGACTTACCGTGCATACAATAGGTGATGAGCAACCATCTAAAAGGAACCTAGTTGTATAACGAAGTGGTATTTTTCACATAAAAGTTACCCATAATTTCATGGAGAAAATATGTGATCATCTGCATTTCTCAGGATGCCAAGACAAATGAGCTTTTTTTACTTCGCTGCCCCCTGGTGGCAGAGTACCCTAATTGCAGGCATACTATCAAGGATCAGAAATCCCCTCCATCCCACCAGTGACACCCAGCCTGTGAAAAGTGGGCAGACACTGCCCTCATCAAAGATCACCCAAACATCTGCCTTCAGCCAACACAAAGAGACAGAAGGGAAGGGGTAGTTCATGTAAGATCTTTAACCACCCTCCCTTCCTGATTTCTGAGGTCTTGGGTCCAGAGGCTGTGTAACTGTGATCTCATTAGGCATATGAGTGTGGAGGAGGTGGGGGCCAGTCAGACACGCCGTAGTCTCTGTTTTTGGGTGGGTTGTTTACTTCACTCCCATTTCCCCTGCTCCCTGCTTTCTTATAGCACCCCAGTTTTTTGTGCAGGGGCCACAACACCTACCCCATGCAGTCCGTGGACTTCTCAGTAAGTGAGTGACTTCACATCCAGCTCAGAAGGTTTTAATGAGTCTAAGGGTGACCCCGTCTCTGGAGACAGACAGGCTACATTAGTCAACATCCCTGGACACAAAGATTTGCTCCAGGAAAGGCATATGACCCAATTCGGGTCAATGGGGTGTGGCAGGTGGCTTGCTAAGAAAGGGTAGAAAGAACATCTCCTGACCTTCAGAAAAGAGTTTGGAAGCTGCCCTCTCTCCTGCTCTGGATATTGCAATGTGGGATGTACGCCAGGGACAGCTTGGGCAATTTTGTCTCCATGTGGGAAGTGAGCCTGAGAGTGAACCCAATTGTAAAGAAGTGGTCTCAGAGCCCCTAGATCAAGCCAGTCCTGAGGCCCACCTACCTCTGGACTTCCCAGTCCGTGAGCCAAGGAAGACTTTTTCATTTGAGCCACTTGGACTTGAGTACTTTATTATTTATAACACTCCATGAAGCCCGAAGTCATCAGTGTTTGTGATGTCACTGAAACGAATGCCAGTGGGCTTAAGTGTCCTTGGCATGGTCTCCCTCAAAATACCATGGCATTTGGATTGCTTTTGGTTTAGAACACTGCAGGGGGCCCTCACCCCTCACCTGCTCCCTGGTCTTGCGGGTGTGCTCGGGGGATTCCTGAGAGCCTCTGGCTTCCCTGACCCCTCTTCGGAGGTGGAAAGAAAGATGACACCTCTCAACTCTACTTCGGGCAAGACTCAGGAAGAAAGGGATCTCCACCATGTGTCAGGGAGCCTCCTTAGCGTCCACCTCGCTGAAAGATGGAAGGAGAAATATTTCCAGTACAGAATGTTCCCAAGGCCCCCAGTTCCCCACGCAATGCAGGCTGGCAAAAAGTCTTGCAGGCTGTGATCAGGACTTATTTACTAATGACAATTGACAGTATTGTCTATGCAGCCTCCTGGGGAGGGGGCTCAGACCAAATGTTCCATTTTGCAGCAAAGACGGTGAAATAATGAGCTTCTGACCATGGGGCTCACTTGTCCGTCCACACACCCCATCTCAGGACAGCTGCCAGGTGCTAGAATGACCCACCCAAGGCTCAGCCTTCTGAGCTGTGTGCTGAGGGCTGGGTCCTATTTCCCAGGACACAGCACGTGCACCAAGCCAACAGGCAGCACACAGGGCCTGGAAGCAAAGGGCAGAAGCTCTGTCCTTTGCAGGGACCTCCTTGTAAACTTTGTGTTTCAGTCTTGAGCTCTGTTGCATCAGAGGTCTGGGTTCAGGGTAGGAGAATGGCGATGTTTCTGCCAAGGGAAAGAATAAAGTCTCTGTTGAATCTGTTGAACCCGTTGAACCTGAAACTGGCTATTAATGGGCTACTCATCCCAATGGATGGGAAGGCAGTGAAGAGTTCTTCTACTGGGAGGGAGGGGGCAGAAGACTGCAAATGACCCTTATTACCATGAGAGCTGAGGGTGCGCCTTCACCATGAGAGCAGGGAGGAATGAGGAGCCTCAGCCCGGAAGCTTCACTGGGGCATTTCTAGGTTCTTCCATGCCCAGCGATAATGGTAAATAGACAATTGCAACCGCTACTGACCGGCAGACACAAATGACTCAGGGCTCGAATACCTTAGAGCCAGGGGTGTGGGTCACCAAGCCTGACTGACAGGCTGTCCAGGGTGCATGGCAGGAGTGACTGGTGGAGGAGATGGTGGCATCCACCATAGCCCTGGGATCGTCTGCATCCGCGGGGCTGGGGCTTGTCTGGCTAACCCTCCTGGAGGAGTCTGCAGAGACGGTGGGCAGCTGGTGGCCCCATGGTGGGCCGGGCTTTCTGAGGCAGGAGTGGGGGAGCCACATGGGGGTGGACTGTGGGGGCACCTGAGGAGCGGCCTTCTCATAGCCTTGGCCAGGTAGGGGAAACCAGTGGGGCAGAATTAGAATCTGACTGCACTGCTGCCTTGGCCACCTGCAGACGTCTCTCTCTGATTCCGCTCCTGGTTTCACTGACATCCGACATGGGATGGTCTTGGGGCTTCCTGGCACGCCAGCCCAGTCCTGAGAGGGAACTGGCAGCCACAGGCACCCTGACCCATGGGGCATGGGAGCCTATGAATGCATGGCCCCCTCTTCCAAGCTGCAAGTGGACAATTTTTTTTTTTGAGACAGCATCTCACTCTGTCGCTCAGGCTGGAGTGCAGTGGCAAAATCTCAACTCACCACAACCTCCACCTCCTAGGTTAAAGCAATTCTCCTGCCTCAGCCTCCCAAGTAGCTGGGACTCCTGGCTAATTTTTATATTTTTAGTAGAGACTGGGTTTCACCATATTGGCCAGGCTGATCTCGAACTCCTGACCTCAGATGATCCACCCACCTCTGCCTCCCAAAATGCTCAGATTACAGGCGTGAGCCACCACACCCGGCCTGCAAGTGGACAATTCTAAGCCATGTTCTGCTTGGTTCCTCTGACGATCCCAGCCATGAAGCCCCAGGTGCCTGCAGGGGAGAATTGCATGGACAATGCCCCCGTATGGGCTGCCTCCCTCCCTGCTCCCTCTCCCCAGCCCCACTCCTGTTGCCCTGGGCCCTTTAGAAATTAACTTCCTCTTCTGGAACTGGGTTTCCAGCTCTGCTTTCCAGGGAGGGGCATGGGTGGGGGACCAGCTTGAGGCAGGGAAGGAGCAGGGAGAAGGAACCCAGGCTGGCAGGCAGGTAACCAGGAGCCTCGAATGCCAGGTGCAGACGCTGGGCTCCTTGGGCTCTCAGCAAATGAAAGTGGCTGAGTCTTTGTGCCTGAGGTGTCTGAATAACAGCAATTGCAGACTTGACCCAGGAGGAGATGGAGAGACCGACAGAGACCACAGACACCCACACATGCACAAATGGAGAGAGAGAGAGGGAGGGAAGGAGAAAGACCCAGAGAGGAAGAAAGAGGGAGATGCAGGGAAATGACAGGGGAAGAGACAGGGGTGGAAGGGAGGGAAAACAGGGTTGCTGGATGTGGAAGGTCAGCCCTGCCACCCCTCCAGCCTGGGGTTCTGTGGCATAGGACCTTCTGTTCACGGTTCTCCCAGGGACATTTGGGACCGGACCATTCTGGATACCAGGGGCGGGGTGGTGGCTTCATTCTGAGGGTGGATGCCTGAGGGCATTGGGGCTCTGTGTTCTCAGGGAGTCCTTGAAGAGAAAGGCCGAAGGGAAGGAAAAATCAAGAGATGTTTTGCTCACATTAGCCTCCTGCCCTGAGGATTCTGAGCTCATCCCAGCTGCTGTGAGGGAACCGTGGGAGGATGTGCAGGGGTTCTTGCTGATGCTGAGTAATCCAACCTACTCTCCAAATAGCCAACTATCTGCTTTCTTGCACAGAAGGAAAGGGAAGTGGGGGGAGAGAAGATGCAGACACCAGTGGGCTCTGAACTTTCATCAGAGAGAGGTCCCCATGTGGGTTTCTGAGCAGAAATGCCCAGGACCCGCAGGACCAGCGTCAGCATTGTCCCGCTGCCACTCCCTCTCTGGCATCACTCTTCTCGTCTTCACAATGGGCATGTTCACGTGCAGCCTGCAGGCTGGCGGTGACGGTTTCGTGGGGTGTTGTGCATGAGCAGGTGCTCATGAAGCCGGCCCCGCCCACACACGCAGATGGCGGGAAGAGGGGCTTCCCCAGCTCTCTGACTCTGACAGCTCAGTTTCCTGGGAGTCCTGCACCTCCCTGCTCCCCTGATGTGTTAACTGTCCTCCAGTGCTGGGAGGTCACGCAGGCAGGCAGCTGAGAACTCCCAGCTCACCCCCAAGCTCGGTATGCTTCAGGGTCTGACCCCAACGAGGGTCCCAGGCAGTGTACCCATGGGGCACTCCTGACCTCGCTGCAAAAGAATCAAAGCTGAACAGACACGGGAACCCCAGCGCACACAAACCAGACAGCACAAGGACCAGACGTCAGAGCCGTTTAACCAGCTCCACCACCCGCTGGGAAAGACACTGAATTCACAAAGACCTGGTTTTAGGCCAGGCACGGTGGCTCACACCTGTAATCCCAGCACTTTGGGAGGCCGAGGTGGGCGGATCACGAGGTCAGGAGATCAAGACCATCCTGGCTAACACGGTGAAACCAGTCTCTATTAAAAATACAAAAAAATTAGCTGGGCGTGGTGGCGGGCGCCTGTAGTCCCAGCTACTCGGGAGGCTGAGGCAGGAGAATGGCGTGAACCCGGGAGACGGAGCTTGCAGTGAGCCGAGATAGCGCCACTGCATTACAGCCTGGGTGACAGAGCAAGACTCCATCTCAAAAAAAAAAAAAAAGAGAGACCTGTTTTTAAGAAGTGATGAAATTACCTTTTATTTTTGCAGGGGTGGGTGAGTAAATGAAGGGATGCACGGGATAAAACTCAGAATGGTGAGAACTCAAACAAGGTAACTGTTACTGTATATAAAAGTTTAAAAAATAATAGTACTGAAATAACACCACTGCCACATAAGCACCCTCCTACGCCGGGCACACGGCATTCCCTTATGCTACCTAGAATCCTTCACTGAGCCTGCACCACCATCGCCCTTGCACAGACGAGGAAACCGAGGCTGACTCGGCAGAGGGGCCTTCCCAGGGTCATGGAACTGGAGGTGGCAGTGCCAGGACTGGAGACCAGGCCCGCAGTGCACTGTGAAGGCACACAGTAGGTTGAAGTTGCTCTGCCAGGGCGAGTGTGGATTCTGGAATGTTCGTCCACTACACCAGGGTCAGTGCCTGCCCACTTGTGCCCTTCCTCCTGGGAAATCACTCCCCATAGCTTATTAACTCGGGCCCTCTGCTGCAGAGCACACCCAGCTACCTGCTGCTGCCCACGGCCAAGGTGGCCATACCTGCCCCTCGGGGCTGGAGGCCAGGAGCAGAGGTGCCAGCCAGCCTGGCAGAAGGGACTCTGGGGGCAGGGCCAGAGGCGAGGAAGAGCGGCCATCATAGCCCAAGGCTTAGCCATGCCCTGCCGCCCCTCTCTCCTGCCTTTCTCGGCGTCTTTGGGACCCCCTCCTGGCCTGTGGCCTTCCCCGGGCTGGGTTTCCTGGTGGCCCTCTGGAGTGCAAGAGACCCAGACGGGGCCGACTGGACCGCCCCACACCCCAACCAACTGTGAGACCCAGGTATTTCCTGAGCCCTCGCCGCTCCTCCTCCATAAAAGGGAGCTGGCACTGGCCTTGCAGGGCTGGCGAGGGGCAGAATGGCACAGGAGAAGGGACCTCAGGGAGTAGTGCAATAAACGCCTTCAGGCCAGGAGCTGGAGGTTTTAGATCGATTGATCGATCGATTCGGTAAAGTCTGGAACTTGGGTGAAAGGGCAGACTAGGCTGCATTCACTGAATGCCTTCTTGCTGCCAATTAAAACTGTAGGTGTGCAGGGTGACTGTCGTTCCTACAGTTACGTGTGTGGAATATCCAGTAAAGATGAACCTGACTGGGAATCATTTATTTTTCTAGCTAAGCTTATACCTCGCATGTGTCACAACGTTAACAGAGTTATTTATATATTTGGCCCACCAGTTAAAGAACCTCCTACAGATGTTACTCCCGCTTTCTTGACAACAGGAGTGCTCAGTACTTTACGCCAAGCTGATTTTGAGGCTCATCACATTCTCAGGGAGTCTGGGAATTCTGGGAAAATCAGCCAGATGCCGGTGATTTTGACACCATTACATTTTGATAGGGACCCACTTCAAAAGCAGCCTTCATGCCAGAGATCTGTGTTTATTCGAACGTTTATTACTAGTGACTTCATGACTGGTATACCTGCAACACCTGGCAATGAGATCCCTATAGAGGTGGTATTAAAGATGGTCACTGAGATTAAGAAGATTCCTGGTATTTCTCGAATTATGTATGACTTAACATCAAAGCCCCCAGAACTACTGAGTGGGAGTAATAAACTTCTTGTTCTATTAAAAAAAAAAAAAAAGGAAAGAAAAGGCAGACTAGGAAAACTGAAGACTCCAAGAGTCAGAGGTGGGCAGGAGAGGAGACAGCGAGGCAGGGCCACCACAAGTTTGTGTCATCCGGTCCATCCTGACCCACTTCACAGCGGGGGACACCCAGGCTCAGAGAGGTTGGGTGCTCTGCCCAAGGTCACACAGCCAGCTTTTGGTAGATCCAGGAACACCAAGGTGAAGTACATCTGAATCCCAGTGTTTTTAGTGAATTGGATGGACCAAGGGGGCCTGCCAGAGCATTTTATCCGATCACTGTCATCCTTGCCCTTCCAGAAAGTCAGGTTCTGTTTATTATTTGCTCTCCCAAGGTACAAACAGACCTGGGACCTTCCTGTGTTTTCTTATCCAGAAGAGACACTGCCTTTCCGGGGGCCATAGGGGAAGGGAGTGGACGCTAATGCAGCAACAGCTACACGACAAAGGCCTGACGCCAGAGCAACCCTCAAGTTACTGAGTGTCCTTGGCACTTCACCAGTGTGACCTCCTCCCAACAGAGCTGGAGGCTGCTACTCCATTTCACAGGTGAGAAAACCAATGCCCTCCCCAGTAGCCAGCAAATGGCAGAGTAGAAGCACAGACCCTAAGTGGGCTTGGCACACAGTCACAGCTGGGACCATGAACCTCACCTTGCCTTCCTTCATTTAATCACAAACGGTGCTTCTGTGTGGGCTGGGGAGGAAGAGAAGTTGAATCCTGTATTTTTAGTGGCTTAAAACAGCATTTATTTTTGCAGTTTCTGTGGGTCAGGAATCAGGCACCTCTGGCTGGAGGCCACTCATGAGGTTGCAGTCAGCGCTGGCAGGGTCTGTGGTCTCATCTGAAGGTTCACTGGGGGAGGATCCACCTCTGAACCTGCTCATGCATGAGCCTCATTTCTGAGATGAACAAACTGAGGCTTAGAGAGGTTAAGGGTCTCACTCCAGAAAATACAGCTGGAAGGATCAGGGCCAGGTGAATTCATCAGCCTGTGCGGAGACAGGGGCTCCAGGTGGACGCAGCTCCTGGGGCTTCCCAGGGCATGGAACCCACTGTCTTCTGTCTTTGCTGGCAGCTGCCACCGTGGGCACCCACAGCACACACCTCAGACATCAATCCACAAATCCCAGGCAGGCCAGGCCTTTCTGTAATCCCGTCCTGACTTCATAGATGTCTCCGAGGCTCAGGTGGGGCAGCTGCCAAGGGTCACACACTGGGGGTTTGGTGAAGGTGGGATGCAAACTAGGTCTTCTGGCCGAAAGCCCCTGTTCTTGCTACATCAAACAGCTTCCTGTGTCCAGTGGCAGAGACACCTGAGCCCCAATGCAGGGCCTCACCTTGATGCAATCAACTCGTGGCCTGGTCATCGCAAGCGTGGTGCCACAGGCATGGCGGAAGACACCCCCAGGGACAGCAAGTATGATGGTGGAGTCCAGGCCGAGGGGCCAGAGTGTGTGGGCCATCCCCACGTTCATCCCACTCCCCAGCAGATGTTGGGAGCCCCCCACCCCTGCATCGTCTCTCAGCTCGCCACTCTGAAGAGTGAAGCCAGAAGCCCCAACCTCGCGGGCTACACTGGTGATCAGATGGGGCAGCCCAGTGGAGCGGTAGCTGAGTCAGCACATGCAGGATACATGCACGGGACACTGCCCCTCCACTGCAGAGATCCATGCACGTTCTCTGCCGTTCAGGGCAGTACTACTGTATGCTTAAGGGCTAGGGATCTCACAACTGGAGAGAGGCAGATGAAGTCCAGCGCACCACTTCCTGGGCAAGCCATGCCCCTCTCCCATCCATGGAAGGGGTTGGTTTAGGAACGTGCCCTCGGGGCGCTCCCACTGAGGGGCGAAGCACAGGAGGGTCTTAGCCTAGCGCCTGTCCAAGACCAGAGCTCAATCCTGGGTGCTGCGGTTGTTCTTCTGATTTTCCACAAGAGGGCAGTGGCGGGTCAGAGCCGTCCTCTCCAGGCTGACCCTGACTGGGCCTGTAAATGTCAGGGGAGCTGTAGAGGTTGGTGCTCTGTCTACACGCGAGGAGGGACTTGCTCTAAGCTACCAGGGAGAGCTGCCCCCGGCTCCCAGGGCCCATCACACGCTTGTTCACAATGGGCGCTTGTGGGGAGACACACCACAGACAGGTATTGCAAACTCGTGGGGGGAGCCTAAAGGATTGCAAACTTGGTGGGAGGAGTCGGGGGCCCCGTGTCAGGGGCTGCTGAAGACCCCTAGGAGCCCCCTGTGCAAGGTGTGCTGTCCTTGGGCTGGGCCGGGGGCTCTGGGCCCCTGAAGAGGGACACCTCTTTTGTCTATAAACTTTCTCAGAAACACTATCCTCTATACACTTGCACCAACAAATGACTTTTATTATCACACTAATGACATTTCTTCTGATTGCAAAAATAAAAATAATCATCTTCTGATTTTAAAAGTAACGCACGTGAAAAATACAGAAAGAGGATAATGAACATTTATTCACTCCAACCTGTCACTCTGATGACCGCAACAAATGTTTCCATATTCTTCTGTCCAACTTTTTTCTTCTTAAGAGCATTTTTAGAAGCACGATGTTTTGAGATCTCGCCTGCCTGGGGGAATACATTGAGACTGTCTCCCACGCAGTCGCTGTTCTGCTGGAACATTGCCAGTCACTCTCAGTGGCTCCTGACTCCCCGCTGGGCTGGGCAGACCCCCGGTGTCAGGGATCAAGCTGGCTTTGGGGAGGGTGGGTCCCGGGGAAAGGTGAGGTCCAGCTCCTGTGGCCAGGTCAGAAGGGCGCAGTTCAGGTCCCGTGTGGCCTCAGCGTTACCCACCCCACCGGCCTCAGCCTTCCATGTGTGAAGCTGGGATTCCGCCACTCAGGGGGTCCAACTGCCCCTGCCCTGCCAGAGCACCCACCTATCCTTTGCCTCTCTCTGTGTCTTGCTGTGGCCTCGGGGTGTACTGCTTATCCCAGACAGAAACAACAGAACCAGCCGCTGGCTGCTGCGGGGCCTCTGCTTCTGCTGCCTGGGGTCTGGGTCCAGCAGTGTCCATCGTTATGTGGGATCTTCCGGCCTCTCGTGGGCGGCCTCCACGCAGGGGGCCATGCCTGCCCTTCAAGGCCACCTTTCACCCTTCACTCCCTCACTCGCCCTGCGAACTCCTCCTAGCTGTGGGAGACTCGCCTCATGGGGCCCCCATCAAATCTCCATCCCCTCTAGGGTAGCAGGGTGGCCTGGCCGGAACTTTTAGGATCAAGACTGACCAAAAGAAGGTGCATTGGCTTTATTTATTTCTAGAATAGTCTTATAGATTAAGACAATACATAGGTAACTCATGTTTTTTTGTTTTGTTTTGTTTTGTTTTGTTTGTTTTAGACGGAGTCTCGCTCTGTCGCCCAGGCTGGAGTGCAATGGTGCAATCTCAGCTCACTGCAAGCTCCGCCTCCTGGGTTCAAGCGATTCTCCTGCCTCAGCCTCCCAAGTAGCTGGGACTACAGGTGCACACCACCACACCCAGCTAATTTTTGTATTTTTAGTAGAGATGGGGTTTCACCATGTTGGCCAGGATTGTCTGGATCTCCTGACCTTATGATCCGCCCAACTTGGCCTCCCAAAGTGCTGGGATTACAGGCGTGAGCCACCGCATCCAGCCATGTGTTCTTAAATGAATTCTGGCTCCATAGTGCCAGTCCCCAAGGCACAAGGAATTATGCATATTTTTGTTTGTTTGTTTGTTTTAGAGACAGGGTCCCATTCTGTTGCCCAGGCTGGAGTGCAGTGGCACCATCATAGCTCACTGCAGCCTCTACCTCCTGGACTTAAGCGAGCCTCCCACCTCAGCCTCCCAACTAGCTGGGACTGCAGGTGTGTGCCACCACGCCTGGCTAATTTTTCGTAGAGACAAGGTCTCACTACATTGCTCAGGCTGTTCTCAAACTCTTGGGCTCAAGCTATCCTCTCCCCTCAGCCTCCCAAAGTGCTGGGATTACAGGCGCGAGCCACCGTGCCTGGCCTCACACACATCTTGTACATATCAGTGAAGCCCCTTCTCATGTGAATTCTGAGTCCACCATCTTAGATTAAAAGGAGGCGGCAGGGAGGCTGCCACAGTGTGGACGCTCCTGTCCTCAGGGAGTTCTTGACAATGAGAAAGGAGCAGCAGTGTCTCGCTCCAGCTCTCACACAATCCCGGCCCCCCTTAGCCCGCCGGAGCTGTGGGGGTGTCGGTGGAGAAGGAAAATGCCTCCCCACAGTCTGGCAGGTGGGGAGGTGCCTGCTTGGTAACTCAGCCCCACGCCCTCGATGGAAGGTGCACAGAGCGTGCCCAGCTAAGCCCTTCCAGATGCAGACGGGGAGACTGAGGCTGGGATTTTAAATACAGGCTCCTGACACAGTTCAGCCCCGGGAGGGGACCTGATGGGCTGGGGAGGACAGAGGTCAGAACCTCTAGCACAGAAGAGCTCCAAGTTTCTGCGACTTTAGCCATGGGAGGCGCCTGGGTGCAGACCCAGCTTGGGCCTTCCAGAGTAGAATGTGTCCAAGCTGCCGGGCTGTGCAGACCCTGTCTCTGCCCTTGGAAATGGGGACGGCTGCACAGACCTCACTAGGGGGCAGGGGGCGGGGGTGACACCCAAGTCAGAGGCACAAAGAGAAGCACCCAGCGAGGCCCCTGGTCCCCGGCAGGCTCCTGACCTGGAGAGGGTCCATGGTAGAGAGTGGCCTGGGACTAATCTTTTCTCAGCCCCAGGGCCTGGCCTCCCTGGTCTAGTGGCCAGGGCACACACCTGTGGCCACCAGGAGCTTGGGGCCCTCCAGGAGTTCCAGGGCTCTGGCCAGGTTCCTGAGGATGGGGCCACTGGACGCTCCATCAGGCTCAGCTCAGCTCCAGCAGGCTGTCAGTCAGCAGGGACCTCTGTATGGCTGTGGGGTCAGAGAGCTCACCCCATGAACAGCAGACTCTTAGCACCTGCTGTGGGCGGGCTGAAAGTGTCGCCCCATGTGGCCAGGCTTCCTGGATTTTCAAGAACAGCAGGATCTGGCTTTCGGGGGAATCTCCACTGGCTTTATTGCTGGAAACACACTGGGAAGTCTTTAAACCTCACCCCAGCGCACTGAGGGCCACTGACGAGGGTGATGCTCGGGGAATGGGGAATGTGAGCTCCCAAGGTGGGGCCTGTCCAAAATCCCTGGTCCTGGAGCAGCGCCCAGTGAATGTGGGGGAAGGAAGGCTCCAGTGGGAGGGACGGGGCAGAGACCCAGTGACTATTGTTACCAGATTGCAACGAGCAGGGCATTATAGAGGCAAATTTGGGGTTTTAATTAAAAGCAAAGAAAAATGTCAAACAGTTCATACCTCATTCATTGATTCATTCACATAGATAACAAGAAATGCATGGGCAGTTCCTGCCCAGCCCAAGGACCAGCTCAGGCCCCAAGTCCAGCACTTGCCCCGTCCCCACTGAGTCACAGCGTAAGTCACCTGGCAGGGCTTGGTCAGGATCACCAGGAGGCCTGATAAAAATACACGTCAGGGGTGTGCGTGTGAGTGTGTGTGTGTGTGCATGAATGTACATATGTCTCTGTGTGGGTGGGTGTATTTGTATATATGTGTACATATGTGAGTGCACCTGTGTGTATGTGCATGTGTGTATGTATGTGCACACATGTATGTGTACATGTGTATATGTGTGCACTATGTGTATGCATGTATGCACGTGTGTGTACATGCATCTGTGTGCATGTGGGTATGTGTATATATGTGAATGCACCTGCGTGTATGTGTATGTGTGTAGGTATGTGCACATGTGTGTATGTGTCTGTGTATATGTGTGTGCATGCATGCATGTGTATGTATATGTGCACATGTATCTGTGTCCATGTGTCTGTGTGTGCATATGTATGTGTATATATGTGTGTGAGTGCACTTGTGTGTATGTGTATGTGTGTGCGTGCATGTATGTGTATGCATGTGTGCATGTGTCCCTGTGTGTACATATGTCTGTGTGTGTGTATGTGTATATGTGTGTGTGAGTGCACCTGTGTGTTTGTGTAATGGGTGTATGTATGTGCGCACGTGTGTGTATGTGTGCATATATGTGTGTGCGTGCATGTGTATGCATGTGTGCACATGTGTGTCTGTGTGTGTGTCTGTGTGTGTAGGGCATTGTTTTAAGCCCTGAATGTTGATTAACTCGTTTATTCCTCATAAATACCCGATGAAGTAGGCCAACTACCTATTGTTCTTCCAGCACAAAGACCAGGAAAGGGAGGCACAGAGAGGTTGAGAAACTTGCCCTGTGTCACACAGCCAGGCACAAAGGCTGTGCCCAGCTCCCGGGGGTTCAGGGGGCCTGTGTCTGTCAAGGCCCCTGGTGAGTATCTGAAGGTAAGAGTGCTGTTTGGAACAGAGGTTCCAGAGTCACCTGATGACAAGCATCGCTTAGAAACTTGTTACAAATCCAGATTTCTGGGCCCCACTCTGGGAGATCCTGATACAAGGGGTCCCGAGTCAAGAATCTGAACCTTTAAGGACATCCCAGGTGACTCTATCTTGAGCGAGTTTGGGCACCAGTCCCTCTGGGCACCACATGAGAGGTCCTGCCCATCTTTGCTGGCTTTACACTGGGCCCCATGGCACACAATAGGTGCTCAGTAAATGTTTACCGGACTCCCAGCTAGCTGCCATGACGGCCCAGCTGCAGAAACCAGGCTTGGGCGAGACTGGTCAGGTTCTCCTCATCCCAGCAGAGCAGGGCCTGGCATCTGTTCCTAGGGCCCAGCCTCTCTCCTCTCTGAGCAGGGACCAGGGAGGTGGTCTGAAACTCCCAAAGCCCTGGGCAGACTGGACCGGCCCAGGAGCGCCTGTGCCAAGCTCCCTGCGGTGGCTCCTCCCCGCTCTGCTTGGGAATTCTGGCCCAGGAGAGCTAACAGTTCTGACAGCTGATAAGGAGGAGGAAGGTCAGGGAGGAGACAGCCCTTCCCAGGGTGGGGTGGGGTGGGCAGGCCACAGTAGCACAGCCAATGACCCAGGCCGGCCTCCCAGGTCATCTGATTGGAGCCCAGAGGCCAGGCTCACTAAAAATGTGCACCTTCCTGCCGGACAGGGTACTGGGCTGTGTGGCTGTCCTGAGGAACTGTGACAGCAACAGCTGTGGCCCTGCATCAGGTGGTGGGCCCGGGCTCCAGCCACCCCTCCTCCCTTCCCTGGCAGGGTAAGTTCCAGAGCATTTTGCTGGGTCTGCACTTGGAGAGCCCTCCCCCCAAGGCTAAGGCCCCCAGCCCCATGCTCAGTGTCACCTGTCAAGACAGGTGAGGCCGGAGAGCGTTTTCCTGGGGAGGGCGCATTCGAAACTCGAAACTCGCCCGGCCAGAAGCAGCAGGACGGGTGCGGTCTCGAGTGGGATTTCAGGCGAAGGGCCAGCCTGGTGTTCCTGTGTGTGAGAAATGGGCCAAGAGCCTGATGAGTGGAGCTGGACGCTGTCAGGGTGGCAGGGTGAGGTGGGGGTGCTGTCTCCCCAGGATCCCGACGACTGGGCGGACAGGGTGCCTGGTGGAAAGGTGAGGTCCCAAGAGGCTGTGGCCAGGGGTTCTGATCCCGGTTTGCCACTGAGTGATTCCACCCTCCGTGCCTCAGTTTCCCCATCTGTAAGATGAGGCATTGGTGTTGGTGCCCAGGGCAGTGTCTGCATGTGGCCAGCAGCCATAGTTGATGGAAACGGTGCAGTGCTGGTGACCCTGGAGGATGCAGGAGCCCTGGGTGGGCCCAGAGTCAGGCTTCCCCTGCACCCTGTGTCTTTCATGCTGCCTCTGCCCTCCCGTTACATCGGTGCCAGGGGTCTCAGAGGGGTTCCAGTGGCTCTCCGCGCCTCCGAAGCCTCAGTCCCCTCCTGGGGCTAGGGTTCCCACCAGCCACTGGGGATGAGGCCGCCTTCTCTCAGGGCTGGACTTGGGAGTGGGTTTAGAAGGAGGCAGGGACTGGATGCAGAGGCTGTCGGGGCAGTGAGGAGAGGCACAGGGGCCTGACCCAGAGGAGGGCAGAGGAGAGGCTGCCCTGGGGGCGAGGGGGCTCTGTGGCCCCTGGCAAGGGGTGGTATAGGGCCTCTGTGAGCCTCAGTTTCTCAGCATGCCATCCACCTGGCGACCTTGCCTCCCTCTCCCGCTGGCGCTATAGAATGGTCTGGAGCCCTCTGTGGCAGCAGCAGCCCCGGGCGAGTTCTGTTCACTAGGAAGGAGCCCGTCCTCATCCTCATCCTCGTTTACAGAGGAAGGCCGGGGCTCAAGGTGGCAGGACTGGCTGAGGACCACGGGCAGGTCACGCCTGGGGCTAGGATGCCCTTCCAAAACCCTGCCTCGGTTTCCTGGCGCTGTGGGGACAATAACCAGAAACCAGCCCTGCCCCACACATCTCTGTGATTAACTCACTCCCTGTACAGTGGAGGGAGGCGTGGCCCAGGGAGGCTCCCGGGCTGGCCCCAGGCCCATGACAAGCAGCCCCAGGGTGTCACCCAAGCAGGCGGCTCCAGGCTTGGCTGAGATCCCGCGGTGACGCTTGGGTGTCTATGGGCCTTAAAAGTTCACTCTCCAAACACATCAAACTTGTTCCACCCTACAGGGACTTTTTGTTTGTTTTTCTTTTAATAGACCGAATTCTTTGGAATCCGCTTAGATTTACAAAACAGGAAGACAGTTCAGAGAGTTCTCGTAAAACCCCACCCAGCGGCCTCTATGATTAGCATCTTACCTTGGTACGGTACATTTGTCACAACTAATGAGCCAACACCACCAATGCCTGATTACCAACTACAGCCCACACCTGACTCAGATTTCCTTCGTCTTTACCTAACGCCTTCGCCTGCCCCAGGAGCCTACCCAGAACCGCACTTTGCATTTAGTCCTTCTACGCATGTCCATGGTGGTGGGCATTCACCACCATGCCCAACTAATTTTTGTATTTTTAGTAGATACAGGGTTTCACCATGTTGGCCAGGCTGGTCTCGAACTCCTGACCTCATGATCCGCCCACCTCAGCCTCCCAAAGTGCTGGATTACAGGCATAAGCCACTGTGCCTGGCCGTGTGTCTTTTCTCTCAGGCCCTCTCAGCTGACAGAGCATGAAGGCATACATGTGTACACCAACCATGTATATATGCATGTCTCTAAGTATGCCTAGATGCAATATCTGTATCTCTGTTAGGTTAAATGTGAGTTCATGCTGACATCTCCAACTCAAATCTGTTATTACTAAGTGGATTCCAGCTCTGCCCCACCGGCGATCTGTAACCACCCCCTCCAACATTGAGAAACCTGGCTTTCACCATTGGCCATCCATTGACTTAACAGTTCTGTTCCAGTCTACATGTACGGAAGTATCAGAATGGCTGACCCATACCCCTGTGGGAGGCAACTTTATTCATTTATTTTTTGAGACAGGCTGTTGCTCTGTTGCCCAGGCTGGAGTGCAGTGGTGTGAGCATGGCTCACTGCAGCCTCGACCTCCCTGGCTCAAATGATCCTCCTGGCTTAGTCTCCTGAGTAGCTGGGACTACAGGCACATGCCACCACACCCAGCTAATTTTTTATTTTTCTGGAGACAGGGTCTCATCATGTTGCTCAGGCTGGTGTTGAACCCCTGGGCTCACGTGATCCTCCGGCCTCAGCCTCCCAAAGTACTGGGATTACAGATGTGAGCCACTGTGGCCGGCTGGAAAGCAACTTTATCAGCCAGAGTGGAGTGCGTCTGTGGGGCTCCTTTTGCCTTCAGTTTCACAGACTTAGTGGAACTTTCTTCCTCTCACTTCAATGAGATTGTCCTATACATTTGTGATACAGTTAATTGTTTTGTCAATCTCATGAGATTGTCGTATACATTTGTGATACAGTTAACGGTTTTGTCACATTTCACATTCATCCTGGGATTCCCCTGTCTGCCTACGTTTTTTTTTTTTTTTTTTTAATATTATTTGCATACATAGGGCGAGGTGGCTCACACCTGTAATCCCAGCACTTTGGGAGGCCAAGGCGGGTGGATCACTTGAGGTCAGGAGTTCGACACCAGCCTGACCAACATGGTCAAACCCCATCTGTACTAAAAATACAAAAATTAGCCAGGCGTGTTTGCGGGTGCCTGTAGTTGCAGCTACTCGGGAGGCTGAGGCAGGAGAATCACTTGAACCC